>NC_138550.1:28889323-29251823 GCF_964273705.1 Natrix helvetica | reverse complement strand
TGCTCCTACTGCTGTATTACTTAATGTGACAATGTGATACTTTTCTATTTTTAAGAGATTTGGCTACTTTTGCAAAACATCTATTGTCTCCCTAATATCTTAGAAACTTACTTACTTTGTACTTACTTATTTATGCAGGTCTAAAACTATCCACCTTTTTGGTCAGCTTTTTGAACACAAGTCATCTACCCTCCCATCTCTATCTCTAAAGGATGCTTATTGGAATCATACATTATAAATTTCCTTTTGCAATCCCAATCTATTCACAGCCTTGGTTTTTTTCTTCCTATTGTTATAAAAGTCATGAATATAAACTTTCTTTGTTATACTCCTGAAATCCAGATTAAACATGCTGATTAATGGTAACAATTCCATTGCTGAGACAAAAACATAGCCATTAAAATTATCTGAGGAATTGTTTAACAAAAACAATTTACATCTTTCCCTCTCTACAGTCTTAAATCTTCAAACATCTCATTTGTTTTTACAAGAACAACCAAACATTTTTACAAGAACAACCAAACCATGTGTAACATTAGAGACACACTGGCATTTCCCACTGCCATTTTTAAAGCACTGTGTTTGTTTGTGTGTGAGAGGGGGGGAGGGGGGGAGGGAGGAGAGACAGAAAAAGGGGGATAATTAATTTGTCTTCCATGCTACTTACATTTTCTGATTGTAAACATCTCACAGGAACCCACTGTACTTGAAGGCTTTTTTTTAAAAAAAAATAGCATAAATCTGTCTATAGTCACCCTAGTATCCTTCATACCATACTTATGATCAAACTTTGATAATCCTTATTCTCCCATCTTGACGTTCCTGTAAAAGAAGCAGGTTTTCACTTTTGAGGAGGGGGCAGGGGAAGGATAGAGAACTATCCTTATCTGCAGAGATAGATTGTTTCGGAGGTGAGGAGGAGAATGATAGCAATTGTTAATCTTGCAAGATAGTCCGGACAGGAAGCAAAACCAAGGAGCAAAACTCCTTTATATATTTACAGTATCATGCAAGTATGAAAGTACATTTCTTCTCCATCGCCTTTACACACCAAGAAATTAAAGAGGGATGAGATGCTTGCAGTATCCATATTCCTTCTTCAGGTTAACCTGCCTTATCCAACTTATTCCTCAGGATGTGGCTCTTCTCTCTGTCTCCCAAGGTCATTCCCACAATACTATTGCTGCAATCCAGGAGAATGGGAACTTACTTTTTTTGTACCATGTTGTTTTCCTAACTGACACAAACATGGTGTCCAAATTTGTTAAAAATTGCTTTGGAGAGAGACCAAGCAAAAGAGCTTTGAAAGAGATTATTTCTATCTTAACTTACTCACCCCACAAAGATTCTAGCAACTAATGTATGTCTTTCATCCTTTGATTTTTTAAAAAACTTTAAAGTAGAACAAAACTAGAATAAAAGTAAAATATGCTCATATAAATTTAGAATTTCTTTTTAGTTCTGTGGATACTACCTTTCTGTACCACCAGATCGATTATTTTTCCCTCTGTCATTTGTCCCAAAGGTGCTTTTTCAAGAGGCAACTGGAGTTTCTGGTTTTTCTTTATATATATATATATATATATATATATATATATATATATATGTATGTATGTATGTATGTATGTATGTATGTATGTATGTATGTATGTATGTATGTATGTGTATATATATAATATATATAAGTTCTTCCATTTCCCACCATCCAGTCAAAGCTGAAGAAGCTTTTTTGGATCAGAAGCAAAATATCTTCAAAGAAAAACCAGAAATTCCAGTTGCCTCTGGAAAAAGCATCTTTGGCACAATCATGACCTGGATGGCTGAGAATCTCCATAGACTTCTGTCATTGGTTCTCTGTCTTCCCCAATATGATAAGTCAAATCTGGTTCCTTGCAGTGATGGAAAAATACTTGTTCAACAAATAAACACACTACAGAAATTTATCTCCTTATAGGCTCTGTTCTTTATGTAATGTCTCGGATTTGTAAAAGTGGGGAATCATCACTACTGACTGGTTTGATTAAAGTGCCATTCCTGTCCTGAGATTGCATCTATTTGTTTTCTTCCAAAATGATGAGTGGGCTTGCCGCTAGTTTAGTTTGCCCATTTGTGGATTTTCCAAGCGGGGAAGGATGGCTTATTTATTTTTTCTGATCTGTTAAAACTATGCATCATAGACAGATAACCCATCCCAGGGAATTAAGGCAACCCTAATGGCAGAATGGGGCAGGCAGAGATAATTAATAGTCACCAGGTATTCGGTTGGGCTGTTTAATGTGTGTTTATATATTAGGTCACTGTTCACTAGGGAAGGAAAGATGCAGCTGACATTCACAAACATTTCTTAGTCTTTGACAACTGTGCTGATGCAAAGTGATCAGGGAAATAAGGAACATCTCAACATCAGAGCTGTAAGCCTAATAAAGGTGAGCAAAAGGTGAGGAAGCCAGGGGAAAGGGGAACCTGTGGGGGATAAAGGAAGAAGACAGGCAGAGGATGCATTGATTGGGGACGCTGCAATAGAGGGGAGATCTGTGAGTGATGAATCACCTCTGTTTAGAACAAAGGAAAAGCAGGCAGCTTGCCAGGAATGGCTTAGGCCAGTTTCATTAAAACACTTCATTCATCATACTGAAATGAGGCAGCATTTGTTATTGCAGCCATGGTGTGTTGGTGCAGAAGCTATTAGAAAGAGTGGGTGGGCTTTGATAGGAGAGAGGGCAGCAGACAGGGAAGGATGTTATCGGAAAGTAAGAGAAAAGAGATGTCTTCCACTGACAAGCCAGATTTGTTCCTCAATCAGTACCTCAAGTTTCATTTGTCTGAGAGATTATCTTCACTGTACAAAATCTTACAAATGGTGAATTACAATCATGTTGAATTCAGCATTCCTAAATCTGATGTCTTCAAGATGTGTTGAGGCGACTGTAGAATTTTCAAAGTTCTCAGACACATGGTCAATAGTTAGCTGGAATAAATTATAGTTCCAATGTTTTTTTGAGATCATGAGGGTTGATATCTGAGGTCAAAATTCTAGGGGTGATATCTGAACTGTATTAAAGTAGATTCATCAAGGGCCCCTCAAAGTAGATGCAGTTGTTGATACTGCAACTGAAATATGTACAAGGTAGCACTATAGTTAAAGATAAGGGTTCCCCTTGTACATATATGCTAATTGTTCCTGACTCTAGGGGGTAGTGCTCATCTCTGTTTCAAAGCTGAAGAGCCAGCGCTGTCCGAAGACGTATCCATGGTCATGTGGCTGTCATTACTAAATGCTGAAGATGCACAGTACACCATTAACTTCCCACCAAAGGTGGTCCCTATTTTTCTACTTGTATTTTTACATGCTTTCGAACTGCTAGGTTGGCAGAAGCTGGGACAAGTAACAGGAGCTCACTCCGTTATGTGGCACTAGGGATTCGAACCACCAAACTGCCAACCTTTCTGATTGACAAGCTCAGTGTATTAGCCACTGAGCCACCACATTCCTAGCACTATAGTTAGGAAGACCTAAAATCCTAACTATAATGCTCATTCAACAATACTGAGAATACAACTGATGGTTTAATATTTTGTAAGAAATTGCTTATTGATTTCATTTCAGATATATGATTTGAGCCTTAGAGACATTAAACTCCTCCTTTTATCCTTACCCTGCAAACATGTAAAAGTTAATGTAAACGGGTAAATATTAATGTGATACTGAATCCATTTCTATGTGACATCTGCAATCAAATTTTAAATTGGATGATATACTAGATACAAATCAACCCTCTCTCTGTGTGTGTCTCTCTCTCTCTCAGTGTCTGTCTCTTTCTATGTGTGTGTTGTAAAAATGATGATCTTCACAGAAAAGAATTAGAATCTGCTTTTTATTAAGGAATTATTCAGAATTAAAGAAGAAATGGTTACTACAAAAGCACATGTGCATTTCATTTCATTTTATGTGATGGAAATAGTGATAAATCTGTGTTTAAAATGACCTTCATATACAGTTATCTGAATAATAATTAGGGAAGTACTGAATTCAGAGCAGCATCTATGATATTGTAGGTTATGTCCTTTTTTCCTAATTTTATTTACTTACCTGGACACACCTCAGGGATACTTACAGCACAGTAATAATACCACAAACAAATTATCTAGCCAGCCACAACACAATATTTGCTGTGAGTAACTTGCTTCTTATTAAAAATCTATTGCTCTGTCCTTTGCTTCCATATTTAGCTTTAGCATCTTTGGGAACAGCTGATAATTGAAACTTGACACCATAATCTTAGAAAGCTGGCTGTGCACCACCATATGGGGATGTTTAATAGAGCTAGCAGGTCAACTCATGTTTAACTGTTCCTTATCACTTAGTGAATGTCATTACAGGAATAAAAATACAGATTGCCTATGTCTCTTTCCATTCAGATCTCATCAGTAGCTTTATTCAAGAGCCTTTATTTCAGGCAAACCATTCCACGGATCCTAGAGCTACACTACGGTTATTTAAGTAATTTTTGATTAAATAATTTCATGTTTATGGATGTGGAAAGAATATGGACCATACATAATAATATGTCATTTATATTATAAGAATATTGACAAATGAGACTAAATCTTGTTCGCTTATATTCATTACTTTATCTTACATGCAATGATCCTAGATAGAAAATCCTGCAAAAGGTGACATTAAATAAAGGTGATACTAAATTTAAAAAAATAAACTTGAATTAAAATGCAAAATATACAATTCATGCCAGAAAATAACACCAGCTATGTAAATGTTTCAATTACAGATGGATATTAGGTGATCAAAATCAATGAATCACAAATTCAAATCAACATAATTTAAGGCTAGTTTATGTCTAGTTTGTCTAGTTTAATAGAAAGAAGGACTAGGGGAGACATGATAGCAGTCTTCCAAAATCTCAGGGGTTGCCACAAAGAAGAGGGAGTCAAACTATTCTCCAAGGCATTTGAGGGTAGAACAAGAAGCAATGGGTGGAAACTAATCAAGGAGAGAAGCAACTTAGAACTGAGAAGAAACTTCCTGACAGTTAGAACAATTAATCAGTGGAACAGCTTGCCTCCAGAAGTTGTGAATGCCCCAACACTGGAAGTCTTTAAGAAGATGTTGGATAGCCATTTGTCTGAAACGGTATAGGGTTTCCTGCCTAGGCAGGGGGTTGGACTAGAAGACCTCCAAGGTCCCTTCAAACTCTGCTATCGTATTGTATTGTAAGGCCTTATTTAAAGGCAACTAATGTTGGAATAGTTGAAGATAGCCAGATGCTCATGCCAAGGGAATTATTTCCTTGGTGCTGGAGTTGATATACCTCTCATGTATAACTCTGTAATTCATCCCACTAATGGGCGCATGAGCACGGCCTGTGGCTCAGCATAAGATCCAGGCAAGCTCATATTTGTGCAGAAAACCTAATATGATCCCAAGCCAATAATAACCAGCAATTAAATGCAACAAGCATTGAAATCAATGTAGAATTACTATCTGGATTGCTAAATATGATGGCTTATAATTTATGACTCTGTGCAATGTGCAAACCCATTGTATTGTACTTTAGTCATTAAATCATGATTTAGTAAACCATGGTTTAGTATGGTGTTGAAATATATTGACTTATAAGTGCAATACAGGAAGTTATTCAGAATTATTCATCTCACCCAACATTGTTAAGATTGACTGGATTCAATATTCAATATTCAATAGTGGTTTCAGGCAAAAACATTTTCTACATCACTGGGAAATTTGAAGGAAAAAATCAGAACTTTCAACATAAATTTGCATTTTATTATTTTGCTATGCCTAATTCCCCCATATGAGGAAGCAGGGGTATTTATTGAGAGAGGGGTAGAATTATCCCATATGAGAAATCATATATTTAATTTTGATTATCCCCTGTTGATAATATTCTGTTGATATAGTCCTGAATGTTAACTCAGTTTGACTCAGAGAAGTTTTTGTATCTATGAAAGGCAAACTGTAAGTACAAAATCCAGGTTTTAAAAAAAAATACTTTAAGTTGTTTAGGTACTCTTCTCCAGTACAACCTTGTAATTTTAGTCTGGATGTCATCTGAGGACAGGTAAGAATATTATATTTCCTAATATTCTTCTTCTGCTCTGCTGTGTCTCCTAATTAAGAATCTCAACTTTTAACTTCAGTTTACTTTGTTATAAATTCCACGTACCGTTACAATAAAATTGGTTTTTAATATACTTGTCTGTTTTTTTTATTTAGAGCCAATCCAATCCAATCCACAATGTAGTCATTGCTACATTTGTGATGCTAGTGCATAACTATATAAATAACCATCAAATAAAATAATAGCAACAAATAAAAGTCTGTGCAATAGATGACCTTGAAATTTAAATTCAGGTTTTTAGTTATACAGTTTATAGAGTCATATTAAGGTGCTTATTATCTGTCATTCAAATTTTTTTTTCATGGGCTATTAATGAAGATGAATGGACAACTCCAATGATGGACCCCTGTGCATTCTCTTAGAGAGAAATAATAATTAAAGTAAATATGCCTATGTAAGACTTTAAATGTTAATTAAAACTGGCTTTGGGGACACCTATTTGTTTATTTATTCCATCTGGGTCTCATTTATATGTTCCACTTGTTCCCTTTTTCTTTTCTCTTTTAATTCTGAATATAGCCAACATAAGTGTCTGACAGAAAGTGCTAAGGGAGCCAGTGTAAAAAATATGTGTCATGATATACACCACATGCTTCTGTTGTTGGTAGACACATGTAAAAGGACACCAGTTGTGTCCCCACAAGTTTTACCTTTGTGACCAATTTCAATTTGCTGTGGGCATCAGTGCTTTTCATTTTTAGATACTGTAAGGTTAAAGTTTATAGCAACAATTATGTATAATAGGAATGGGGAAATTGTGCTTCCTGAAGAACCCCCCACCCCTCACCCCCCACCCCCCAAATCCACACATTTGTGACTATAACATTCTGTCATTTTGTCTTTTTTTTATTTGGGAGATTTGAGGACTTTAAAGTATAAACTGGATTTTTTAATCTTACAAAAGCATATTGTACTTCTTAGTACTCATTGTTCCTAAACATAGATTACGGTGGATTACAGGATAACACACCCCTGCTGAAATCAGTTCTGTCCACGTTTTCACCAACATGTGACCTGTGGACGCCATTTAAGTTGTAGTGGCAAATCTACCTGGTTTGTCAAAAGTAGTCTATTTCTTATATAAAGGATGATTCTACAGGTCTTTAGACCATAAGCAGTATGAACTGCTCTCCCCTAATGTTGTTAGGGGAGAGCAGTACTAAACTACAAGTAAATAGACATAGGATTCCTAGTCTCTTACTGTCTTCATTTGTGTGTAGGTGAGCATGCACATGTACACAATGTAGTTTGTAGAGTTATTTGGCTAAAGTTGCAAATTTCAGTTGTCAGCTGGGAAAATAATCCCATAAAGAGAATTTCCAAAGCTTTTCTATTGAAATTTCCTCCTAGACACATTTATTATTATTATTATTCACAGAATTCTCTCTGGCTTAAGACAGGAAAAGCTGTAAGTAGCAGAATTGAATTATTCAGTTCTCCTCATCTTTTGATGTATTTTTTTTTAGTACTTCAAGAGCACTTGGGGGACTATAACATAAAGCCTAGGAAAAAGAAGAGATGGAGTTTCATAATAGTTATACCAATTTTTAGAAGTAACTCAAATTGGGGAAAAATGTACTGGCTTGACTTTCAGCAGTTTGAGCCTAAAACTTGTATACAGTTGTGATGCACAATTTCAAATTCAAAATGCCTACGGGACCATCTAGGCTTGCCTGCCTGCCTGCCTGCCTGCCTGTCTGCCTTCCCTGCCTCCAATGCTCCCTCCCTCCCTATAGGTCCCATCTATCAAAATATTTTCCTGGTGAGCCTTTCTTGAACATACTTTCTAGCTTTCCTTTTTCATTTTTTCCCCATTCACAGTAGCAGAGCCCAGAACTTATTGACATTCTATTCTTTCATTTTCCTTTGAAAGCACTGAGGTATGATGCAGAATAAAGCTGTGTTCATATCCAACATTTCTGTTTTCAGATCAGCTTCTTGGGGGTGGTGGGAGGAATAGGAGGTGAGAAGTTGTAGAGGATCACTGCTTTTTTGTTTACTTAAAGACAGACATGTCGGTTATCTCGGGGGTCTTGATCTGTGCCTAATGGTCCAGGTCTAATGGCACCCAAACAGAATGGGGAAGCAGCAAAACAGAGCTTGAATCCTCTTAGTTATATTTCCAAGATTAGAAGTGGCCAATTGACTAGTATTAAACTTTCCATAGGGGGGGAGGAGGAGTAAAAGTGTGGATTCTATTTTCATGCCATATATATATACAGCATATCACCCAATATACAGCTAGAGTACGATCAACTAGGGAAAAAAAGAATCTTAGATTAGTATCCCTGGAGGTTATATTTTCAAAATATTGGTGTGTCACATCCATACCTAAGAATGCAATCTGTAAAAAGAGAAGGCTTAGAAAGAAGACTGTGCTATTATCACAACGACCAATTGCCTCAAGTCTTATTTTATTAAAGGATCTTTTACAAGATGCAAGTCAGGACAAAGGTAGGAAAATGGAGTATCTTTTACTAAAGCCACAACTAAGTACACGCTACAGACACTATTTGGGGTTATACAGTGTTTCTATTTTACAGCTCATCCAACACTCAAATAAATCACATATCTTTCTACCATGCATTCTGATCCCACCCATGTGTGAAAGATAGATGGGAGAAGAGCTGATCAACAGCTCCTTGATTAATGTGCAAGAAAGTATTGATTCATCCAAGAGGGATGAAAGGAAGAAATGAAATAGTAATCTCTTGACATGGCTGATGCCCTGCTGGCATTAGAAACCAGAGGAGAAATATGTGTCTATAGTGTGTGTGTGTGTGTGTGTGTGTGTGCATGTACATGCACACATACACATTTCTTATTTTTAGCTCAGTAGATATATTTCCTTAAAATTTTCTTTCTGTTCTACACACACACACACACACACACACACACACACACACACACACACACACTGCAAACAAAGATAGGAGTTAGCTACAGGAAGTCCTGTATTTCTACCCATTGTTTAATAACCATTCAAACTAAAAAAGAGCTACTTATGACCGGTCTTTCCTTGCAAGCTTCCCAGCTGACTTTTGATATGCAAAGTCAATTGGGCAAGCTAAATTTATTTAATGACCCATAATTCACTTAATGTGTGCAGAAAAAAAGGTGATAAAGTCAGGTCAAGCTCACTTAACAACCACATTGCTTAGCAACCAAAATTACGGTTCCAATTGTGGTTGTAAGTCAAGAACTACCTGAAAAGTTGGGAATCCAGAACTGACCCTAAGGATAGAATGATCAATTTTACTTTTTTTCTGGATATTACATTTGTCTCAATTTTTTTCCAATCGACTAATAAAATCATTTCTTCCCATTAGTTTCCTTTTCAGATTGAATGATTTTTTTTTTACTTCACATGTACTTTACATCTGACTATTATTAAGCTGGTGAAGATGAGGAGTTTTAGATCCTTTGCACTCTCTGTGCTTGGTGTTTGCTTGCAGATGTTTCATTACTTGATTAGGTAACATCATCAGTCCTAGTGAGTATGAGATTTGTTCCCCATTTATTCAGAGTAGCTGGTTCTGGTGATTTTGGTGGCATTGCAGTTTTGCCTTGTAGTTTCATGATTAGGACATTGTTTTCTGCTTGATTGTCTGTCTTTAATCCCAAATTATATGGGTGTTAGTTTTTGGAGATGCTGTATTTTGCTTTTTTTTTGTTTCCTTCCTATTGTCTTTTTAATGCTAGGTAAATGTGGCTTATCTCTATGTGTCTATTGATGACTGATTTATCTGAACACCAAGCTTCTAGGAATTCCCTAGCATTTCTGTATTTAGCTTGATTGAGGATGTTCAACATTTTCCAGTTGAAACTATACATGATTCTGTATATTTGCTATAAGATTCAGGAGTCTTCATCATGTCTTCTGACTGCTAATTGGTGTTAATGTATGTGCTCTGCTGGTCTTCAGTTTGTTTTCCTTAGGAATTTACAGTCCTTACATTGTATATTGTAGATGACTTCTGCTTTTCTTTCTTAGGCTACTGGGCCTTTTGCTTATTTAACCTTTTTATATTATTAAATATCACCAACAGTAGATTGCCATTAATGGATTTTGAATGGACATTGCAGGCAAGAGGCTTCTTGGTCGTAAGTTAATTAAAGATAACAGGGAAGCTTGCAAACAGGTCCTTTCATCTTAACTGTTCCCAGCATTAGGTCTTATTTCTTAATTTTCTGCTTTGTGTGCATTCTCTTTAGCAGGATAAATTCATCAGAAATGTGCATATTTTTCAAAATTCACAGATTGAAAAATATAAAGTGGAATGATGGGTGATATAAAAATGTAATGAATCAATGGATAAAATGAATGTGCAAAATGAAAATGAACTGAACATGCAAGGAATATTTTTTCTGTGTGTGTGTGTGTGTATACATACATACATACTCAATTCATGGTTGAGAACTTATGATATTAAAATGAGGATGTTTGCACTATTATTTTGCTTCATTTATATCTAATTATATCATAGAACACTTTTGAAGATTGCCATGGAACTTAGTTGATTAATAAATCTTATCCATTACTGGTTGATGAAATTCCATTCCTTGAATGTACTGATATAATTTGATAATAAAATTGTCATCATAATTTTCTTTAATTGGAAAGGTGAAATTTGAAGACTGCCATTTGCAATCTTTGGCAAGCAAGAAGGCACTTACTTTAAGAGGTGTTTTTTTTTTTTTTTTTTTGCTTTTCCACACAAATATCATTAGAATACATACTGAATATTTTTCATTTCTCATATGCCTAGCATTAATAGAATATTTAAACATCATGATGTCATCTCTATCAATCAAGCCTTGCTGGGCCATGTGCCAAAGCTGCATATTAATCACTGGCAACCCTGAGATTTGCTTATCAGAAAAGGCTGAGTCTAGATCCATAAATATGATTTAGGTTTTTTTAAGTAACATAATTAAAGATGAACTATAGCCTTACCCCAAGGGTATCAAACTCAATTTCATTGAGGGCTGCATCAGGGCTGAGTTTGACCTCAGGGGGCTGGAGTGGGCGTGGCCAGTGTGGGTGTGGCCAGCATGATATCACTGGTGTCTGGGGACACCTGTGGTGGCCCGAATGCTTTGTTAGTGGGCTCCTGAGCTCCATTTTTGGCTGGAACGGTCTCCTGCAACCCTCTGCCAGCAAAAGTGGAACCTGGGGTGGGAACAATGAGCTCCATTTTTACTGGCAGAGATACCCTAGACCCGTCCTTTGCTATTTCTAGAGTGGCTCTGCAGTCCAGATCTAAGCACTCCATGGGTAAGATCCAGCTCCCGGGCCTTGAATTTGACACCCTTACGCTTAACATGTATTTGGAAGTTCCCACAAAAAGATTGGTAAAGCTCCCATTTTTCCAAGTAGTGAAATCAGCCTGTCAGAGATACCCATATGCTGTGAAAAGCATTGTGTTTTATTTGTCATTGTGGAAAGTTATCACTCAGCCCTCTTCCCAGAAAAATGAAATATCCTAGGAAATATTGAAATGGAAGAATATTATATTTCCCTGGATGTCAAAAGGAAGAAACATGTTTTAGAGAGAGAATAGCTCCCTGCAGCTTCCTGCCCTCACCACTTTGTCAATGGGCCATTAAGAAGGCCAAGCCAGTCCCTTTACATAATAAAAAGTTCTCCCCTTCAGCTCCAGGCGGATGGGATTAAGGCATGATAATATTGGCCCTTTACCCAACTCAACCAAACCTGGATTCAAAACGCAGCCTAGAGAATTGCCCCTGCATGGCTCCATGGGAGTCTGACAACCAATCAGAATACATTTCTTACACAGAGCAGGAAACAGAGAGGTGGGACTGAACAGGTTATAAAAAGCCTGTTCCCTCGACCCTTCTCTTTTTCTCCACCAACATTGAAGCATGTGATCACCTTTTCTGTTCAGGACTCAAGCCATGTGGTCCTGTCCACCATTAAACTATCTTTCCAAGCAACCTCCATGTCTCCAGTGTCTTTTTCCCCACTTGGAGCCGAACCCAAAAGGACATTTCTTTCAACAATAGTAAACATATATCCCTAGACAATTTGCTACAATGGAAGTGAAAATTCTTTCAATTAGCAAAAGATTTCAAAGGAAACCTAAGGATCGGAAGCTTGATTTGTATCCATTAGCTACATATCAAAATGAATTTCATTACTGCTCCTATTTCTATATGGGATTGGAATTAAATCATAAATTTGTAACATAAGGTAAACAAGATAAGATGCTAGTTTTAAATATTCCAGAAAATCTCTACACAAATAGATACGCCTTGATTTATGACCAGAATTGGGACCATAATTTTCACTGCTAAGCAAGGTAGTTGTTAAGTGAGTTGTGCCCAATTTTATAGCCTTATTTCCCATAGATATTAATCAAATAACTGTAGTTGTTAAGCAAATCTGTCTTTCCTTGTTGACTTGACTTGAGCAAAGCCAGCTAGGAAAGTTGCAAATGGCAATCACAAAAACCCACACAATACTTCAACTATCATAAATACATGCAACAGGTATGACAGTCACCATATACAATATTTATTTCCCATAAGACATTGCTTATTTTTTTTATGGTTCACTCTAACCATAAAAGTTGATAATCCAAATTTACCTGAAACCTTAATCCATTTATAACTTTCTTAGATCAAAATCCTATTTAGTTTTTGGCTCTTTATTTCAATTTTTTTAAAGTTTGTAAATAATTTTTATTTTGTTCAGAATTGAAAAAATAAACTCACCAGGTGAACATTTGCCAAATTTGTCATTCCAAAAGTTCTCTAATAGCTTTAAAATGGTTAATATGTAGTTTCTAAAAGTGATTATAAAGGGAGATTTGAGAATTGTGTCTTTTAAAAGGAGTTGTCATGGCTGTTGATGCCACTTTTGCAAAGTTACCTTCATTTGACCACAATTTCCCAGAAGTCTCAGACAATTGCAATTTCACATGATAATTAAGTTTGAAAATAAATCAAACTTAACAAATGGAAAACTAGGTAAGTTTGTATTCAGATGCAAGCTAAGGACTTTTTTTCTCATCATATTTAATAATATAATTAGAGAGAAGTGTAGGATTTGGCTGATG
Source organism: Natrix helvetica (assembly GCF_964273705.1). Lineage (NCBI taxonomy): Eukaryota > Metazoa > Chordata > Lepidosauria > Squamata > Natricidae > Natrix > Natrix helvetica. The sequence goes on along the minus strand of NC_138550.1, from coordinate 29,238,586 downwards.
TTGAGTAGTTAGTAGGTCACAACGTTCACTATTGGATAATAGAAGATTTGTTCCAGAAGATTCAATGTCCTTAGCTTATTTTGCCCTTTTTTAGATGATTAGTTAATTACTTATACAATTTTGATGACAAAAGCATTTTCCAGGCAGAAGAAATGCATCTTTTCAGATGACACCTGATAATACCCATTCCTTCAGGTACTTGTCTTTTTACCTTTCATTGGGTTTCAGATGCACTAAACTGCTTTTCTGCAAAATTAAAATTGTATTATTTTATTATTTCAATTGTTAAGCAGCATAGCAGCATAATTATATTCCTTGGCTGCCATAGCATTTTTTTTCACCAGTGCTGGCTTTTCATTTAAAAATGATAAAAAACTTGAAACACCTACAGTCTGATTTTAAAATAATCTGTGAAAGGAGGGGAGATCACTTCCGGTCCCCGAGGGCGACGGATGTTCATGTCCGCTGTTCGTCTTCTCGGTGGGCTCCCCTTAAGCTTAGGGGGAGCACAGGGAGCCTTGGAGGGGCCCCCTACTGTAGGGCGGCTTGTTGGGACCCCCTGAATCAGTGGTGGTCGTAGGGGGGTTGCCAGCTTTGCCCCAGGAGCCGGGGAGCATGGGCGGTGCGCAACAGCGCGCCTTCACCAAGCGGAGCCTGGAAGGAAACAGTTAATCGAATGTTACAGCTGAAATGCGGTGAGGTGGGAAGCTTCCCTCAATCTCCTTTTAAATCTATCTAATTGATGAGCAGTAGCCTTTCTAAATTGTGGATTCAATCCTTTGAAGTGTTAAGATTGGAGGGGGGGATTTTCCACCCCCCTCGGAAAAGCAGCAATTGGAAAATCCCTCTCTCTCGGAAGAGAGAGAGAGAGAGTTAAAAGTTACTTTCTCTTCCTTTGGGAGGAAGGATGACTTCTTGTTACAATTGCAAGGGAGGATTGCTGAGTTGATTCTTTTAAACTACTTTATGGAAACTTTGGACATTGCTTTCTGGTCTCCTGGGAAGGCGGAGCCAAGATGGCCAACTTCCTCCTTCTTCTTGCACTTATGAATGAATTTTGCTTTTGAAAGAATTTCTGGCTTTGTACTATATCACACCCTAGAGATCTCCAGGAGCCTCTCTTCGCATGTATCTCCCTTGGATTTGGAATATTGATTTATGCCACCTGGCTTGGAGCTGTATAGAGATCTTCGCTCTCCTCTGGACTTGCTTGTCTTGTGACTTCTCCCAGTTGTGTCTTTCCACAGACACCATTTCTTTGTACAGACTTATAGCTATCTCTGAACCTAATATGGGTCCTAAAAAATTACCACCTGGTAAGCCGTCTTTGGCCCCAACATCATCTACGTCCAGCCCGATTACCCAAAGACACCATTGGCCTCATTTTTACAACCTAAAGCGACTGAGGAAAGCTCAAAGGAACTATCAGTTGAACAAATGTTTCAAACTCTCTTAAAGGGACAGGACAAATTGAAAAAACAACTGGCAGATTTAAATGATCAGCTCAGAGAAATGCAACAAAAAACAATACAAAATAAACAGAGAATATGGGTGCTGGAGGAGGGCGCGACTGGGCTGAGGGAAGAGATTAAAGCAAGCCAGAAGGGGAATGTAGAATTTGAAAACCATATGATAAAGGTGGAATTTGAGAGAATGTCTTTTTTTCTTAGATTCCAAAACTTGCCAGAAACAGAGAATGAAGATCTCAAGGAGATTATGACCATAATTTTAGCAGAATATATTAAAAGAGACAAACAACAGCTATGGTGGGACATTGATTTGATCTATAGGATTAACTCAGCATACACTAGAACACACAAAGTGCCAAGGGAAGTACATGTTAAATTTCTTAGAAAGACCACAAGAGACGAGGTCTTAGGAGCTCAAAGGGTGGGACCACTAAAATATAAAGACAAAGAAATAACCATTCTTAAGCAGATTCCAAAGAAAGTAAGAGATAAGAGGAAGAAATACTCCTCATTAGCAAAGAAATTATATAACAATGGAATCTGGTTTAAATGGTTGTTGCCAGAAGGAATGCTAATTTTCTGGGAGGGCAGTAGAATTAGAATTAACACAGTTGTGGAGACGGAGGCCTTTATTAAAAAAATAGTACCTTCCTAGATCAAACAGGGGACAGTACACAAGATGTGAAGGAGGGAGGGGCCGCAGCTCTGCCAGCAGACAGGGGGGAGGACGCAACACTTTGAAGACTCAGATCACAAAAATGAGTTGAAACATTTTTGCAATTGTTGTTATAATGTAACTCTTGGAAGTGATATAAAAGATGATTGAATATATTGATGATTGAATGTAAAAACAAAAAGCTGCCAATGTTTATTCAAATTTTGATGTTTTTTCTTTTCTTTTTTGTTAAAGTTGTGACATTCGGGGGAATTTCTACCTCCCGCATGATGTAGCTGTCAAAAATTTTCTACACCTATTTACCTTTTCCCCTAAAACATTTGTAAAAAACCAATAAAATTTTTGCAATAACAAAAAAAAAATCTGTGAAAAATTATCTCTCTTCCTCTCCTTATACATACATACATACATACATACATACATACATACGTACATACATACATACATACTGTTAAGGTATTGAGATTTAAGAGCTGACCAGCTGTATTTTACTCTTGGAACTGCAAATTGGGTGCCGTTGCGATTGTTTTCCTTTGGAGACCAGCGTAGCTGTGAAACCCTCTGACACCACTTTCCTTGGCAAGGATTTGCATCTCTGAACTTAAACAAATGGCAGCAAAGAAACCCCCTACCGGCAAAGTGCACTCAGCACCCTCATCGGCTGCCCCAAGCCCCACGATGCAACAGTCCAAGATATCATCAATGTTGCAGAAAGCAGTGGCTGGGGAGGATCCTAAGGAATTATCTGTTACGGAAATGTTTAAAGAACTCATGAAGGGACAGAATGAAATGAGGGCTGAGATCAAAGAAGAACTCAGAGTGGTTAAAGAACATATAGTTGGAAATACACAGCAAATTTTGGTGTTAGAGGACGGAATAGCGGGGCTGGGGAAAGAAGTGAAAATAATGCGTAAGGGAAACATAGATATGGAAAATTTTCAGACAAAAGTAGAATTTGAAAGAATGTCCTTTTTTCTTAGATTTCAGAACTTACCAGAAACAGAGAATGAAAACCTTAAAGATATTATGAGTACAATTTTAGCAGATTATCTCAAGAGAGATAAAAAACAAGTATGGTGGGATATGGATCTAGTATATAGGATAAATTCAGCATATGCTAGAAGACACAATGTTCCGAGGGAGATACATGTTAAGTTTGTCAGGAGCTCCACAAGGGACGAGGTACTTGCGACCCAAAGGGAGGGACCATTGAAATACAAGGGTGAAGAGATCACCATTCTCAAACAGATCCCGAAAAAAATAAGAGATAGAAGGAGGAAATTTTCCTCCCTAGCAAAAAAATTATATGAAGAAGGGATCTGGTTTAAATGGCTGATTCTGGAGGGGGTGTTAATCTTCTGGGAGGGAAATAGGATCAGAATCAATACAGTCCAGGAGGCGGAGGCCTTCATTAAAAAGAATTTTCCACTCTCAGAGGAGGAATTGAGTGGGAGTAGTGAAAGAGACATAAAACACAAGATAGTAAGATCCAAGACGGGAAGGAGGGGGGCACTGAGGCTCTCTCTGGGGACAGGGAGGAAGAAGCAATATCGAAAAGGCTCAGATCTCAAAAATAAAATTATTTGGAACAATAGCAGTTAGTGATATATTAGAAAACGACAAAGTGAAACATGTAAGAACACAAGACTAACAATATAGAGTAAGATTTGGTTTACCGTTTTCTTCTATAAATTTGTTGTACAATGTTATATAAATGAGTACCATGCTGGGATCTCTACCAGCAGTATGAAAGCTGCCAAAAAAATTTGTATACCTATTTACCCTTCCCTATTTAAACTTTGTTTATAAAAAAAAAGAGCTGACCAGCTGTAAAGCTGATGCAACTGTAAAGCTGATGAAATATAAGGCTGATGCAAAGAAGATGAATCAGCATTGGTATAGCTAGTTGAAGACTATGAAGGGGTCCACAAAAGTCTTTACCACTTTAAGAGTTGTTTATATAAGGCAGCCAGGAGAGGGTGTATTTCTCTCTCCTTGTGTCTTAACATTGTTAAGTTCTCTGTGTAGAGTTAAGAAGAAGATTGATTACTTGTCAGGTATTTGCTATCACATATATTTCTATATATGTTGTATATAAACCACTGTTAAATAACTAAGTCTCTGTGCTGTGTTTTTCTCCTGCGTTGTCTCCTAATAGTAGTCTGACACATACATACCTGTATACATCAGGGGTGGATTGCTGCCGGCATTACTGCCAGTTCGGCGCGTGTGTGCACATTTGCACCTAAAAAGGTCTGTGCATGCGCAAAACATTAAAAAGGGGGAGAAAGTTACATTTCTGCAATGAAAATTTTTCTGTGCATGCGCAGAACCGAAAATCAAGATGGTGGCACCATAGGCGAACCAGTTTGGGGGTGTGGCAGGCCTGGGTCACTGCCAGTTCCAGCGACCCAGGCCGCCAAATTACTACTGTTTCAGCTGAACCTGCACAAACCAGTAGGAACCCACCTCTGGTATACACACAAACATTCATACACATACACATTCAAATAATCTGCTTTTATTCTTCTATGGTTGCTTTGTTTTATATGAAAGACTTTTAAATAAAGAAATCTATTACAATATACTGTATATCCTGGAATTAATTTGGGGGAAAAAGTTAAGCATGGATAGGATAAATAAACAGGAGATCCTCTACTGAGTTATGCCAGTAACAGCTAGCTATTTAGTTAGCAAGCTAAACTTTGATGAGCTTTTTGAGTCAATATGTTCTCCTCCTGGCACCTCTGCACTGAAAAAAAAATTAGCCATCTGGGAGAGTTATATTCCTAATATACCCAAACTAGATGGCTCTCAAAGGAAATTAGAATTGCTCTGACCTTCATTTAAAGTGAATACCAATTTGAAATTTAGTAGCTTAAGGATGCAATCTTACTCAGATTTATTTATCAAAAATTAATTTCTCTCTCTTTCTGAAAGCATTCAATGGGTCTTAACTGTAATGGGTATTAAATTTTAATATTGTGATTATATGCATCTCACAGCTTTATCTAGTTATCTACCTTAGAACGGCAGGATCTGATATGGGCTTCAAAATTAGGTGTTATGGAGACTGTGGAAAACCTCAGGATTGTAGGCTGAACTGGGAAGCTGAAAAACATTCTAGAAGATCCAACAATAAAACATTTTTTGCGTTGTTTCCAAACAAATCCACTTGGCTGTGTCCATATTGTCATGAGAGGCTGAACTCATTTTACAATTCTTTGGGCCAATTTTTATACTGCTGATTTAATATAATAAGGGAAATGAGATTAGAAAGAATACTATATACATTCGGGGGAAAAAAAACCAATGTAGAGTTTTGCTTGGGGGGGGGGAATCATGACTTCTTTCGATATAACAAAATAGGTTGCAAATGATTTGACTGACACTTAAGCTTATGCCGCAGGACACATTTTAACTGAGGAGAGTAGAATGGAAATAAGAGATATGATTTCATAGATATAGCTGGCACCAAGAGACAGAGGCCATGCATTTCCTGTTAGAATTGATTACCTAGTACCTAATGGACAAAATATCTGCATGTAAGCATTCACATGACTCTTAATTTTTTTCTCAGAAAGCTCAGAGAGGAGAGGGCTTGGGATCAGGAAATTCAGAACAACCAAGGCAGTTTTCTTTTGTCATTTTCCCCCTTTCCATTCAGCCCCCCCCCCCTTTTAAGTGAATTTACAACTCCCAGGTTACAGCTGCCTAATAGCACAGACAGTACATTGAGGAGATACTGACCTCCCACACTGGAATGCCCATTAACTCTCAAATAAAGGCTCTCTTAGGGGTTGTGTGATGGGTTAATTGACCTACATTTAATTAATACAGACTAGTTAATGCCAATACATTTAATCCATATTATGCACCCATGTGGACAATCTTTTCATAAGAATAACAATAGGCTGGTGCCCTTAGGAAGACAATTGGCCATTTGATATGACCTCTCCAGCATGTCATAATATCAGTTTGCCAAGAACATTGATGTGATGGCAAAATGGACACTACAACCTAGAAATTAACTGACAACTGTTTCCATGTAGTTTAAAGCCTGATTTTCCATGGAATTAAGATAATGACTCCTTTGGTTACTTGCGTATACCATTCTTTGACAATCTAGAAAAAATAAATCTACTCACACATATGCATGAATTACTTGAATGGTTGTAAATAAATAAAAAAGGATCTGTCTGAAAAAGAAAAAAGAAAATATTAACCATCCTTAAACCAGTAAGAAAGGGCCACCATAACTTGGTGTGCAGAGCACATATATCCCCCTAAATTGTTCCATGTTGCCCACAAAAAATCTTCAGATGTGCAGATTTTTACAATGAAAAGGAGAATATCATTAAGAATGTGGAAAACAAAGTTAAAATGTACTTATTTTAATATAAAATTAATTTAGTATTTTTTGCCGCATTGTATAACTTAATCCTCAATATAGTATTCAAAACTTGATATTGCCTTTGCTTCCTCTTTGCAAAAAATAGTTGTACTTCTTGGACTAAGGCTTAGTATTAACTTAGAATGTGATTAAGCTGCTGCTTTTTGCACTGTTCCTAATACCTCCCCAGAAATGTTCTAATAATTATATTTTAAAGGCCAGTATTGCTGCTTGCCCCCCAAAAAGAACTGCCAGTGATACTGTGAAGACAGCATGGCTTTCATCTGTTCAAAGAACAGCATGGAAAACTGCCAAACGAAAAGAGCAAGCAAGGAGTACAAGAATTAGAGCAAGTTGTTTCTTTAGATTTTCACTATGTTAATAAATGGCAGGGTTTTCTTTTCTTTCTCTATTTCTTCTTGCTTTTTTCTTATAGTACAAGTCATTTTAACTCCTTTTAACTGTACACAATTAAAACTAATGGAATATTGCCATTTACTTCAGTATAATTTGTCCATCATCTCAGTCCATCATTGTTTAAAATGATACCCCAAAATAATATTTATCTCTCACATTTCTTTGCCTTTCAGAAGTTTACTGCCCATTGGAGATTGATCACAATTCTGTGAAAATAAATTGAATTCTAGCAAATTTCAAATCAAGTATGATGCATGCTTTCATTGATATTGGAATGACATTTTCCTTAGCATGGCTGGAACAGAGTGAAAAAGGATGAAGACAGTTTGTTTTGGATTAATTGAAAACACTATCCAAATTAACTTTCATTGAGAATTAAAATGTTGAAATTGTCTTATGCAAATCAACCCCTCTTTATTTTGCTCAATGATTAAAAGAAAATGATTAAATAAACAAATAATGTTATTAACAACAACATATTTGGTTTCATTTTAGTTTTATCTTTCTTACACAAATGTTCAATTAATGAAATATAGGGAGAATGCAGAAATTAAGATGGGAACAAAATCATGATCAAATGAAAAATGTCAATATGTATACCCGATTCTCCATAGAACTACATTAATAGGTTAATTTCAAATAAATGGGAATTATTGTTGACTCCTCAAAAGCCATGCATATCAATGGAGATTAATTTGAACAAAGCAATTTGTGAAGCCAAGGTGTAACACATATGAGGAAAGGAAGAAGGCAATGGTGGTTGGCAAAACCTGAGACTATGTATAATTTACCCTATTTTAGGTTTATTTCATTAACACATTCTCAATTGACTAAAAGAAAATTAGATTGCCGCTGGATACCTAGTGTGTGTGTGTGTGTGTGTGTGTGTGTGTGTGTGTGTGTATGTATGTATGTATGTATGTATGTATGTATGTATGTATGTATGTATGTATTTGGGCATACCAGGGGTTGTAACACAAATACATACCTATTTCCCTGGCTCAGCTGATAAGGAAGAGAGCTTGTGGCTTAGTGGCTAATACATCTGCCTAATATGTAATACAGCCCAGGTTCGAATCCCAGTAAGGGTATGGCTAGCTGATGAGAGCTAATCAGCAAATAGCCCAAGCATGTAAAGATGAAGTGAGGAAAGCTAAGGCTCACAACGAAGAAAGGCTTGCCACAAAAGTAAAAAAATATAACAAAAAAGCTTCTTCCAACATGTTAAAAACAAGAAAAGAGTTAAGGAAACAATTGGTCCATTGCTGGGAGAAAGTGGCAAGAAGGTGACAAGCGACAGGGAAAAAGCAGAACTATTTAACTCGTGTTTTGCATCTTTCTTTACACAAAGGGGTAAAACAGTCCAACCTATCAAAAACAGCACCACAAAAATCAGATTAGTAACACAAGTTGAAATAGGGAAGAAAATGGTAGGTGAGCACCTGTCTACTCTAGACGAGTTCAAATCACCAGAACCAGATGGATTACACCCCAGGGTTCTGAAGGAACTGGCAGACGAGATCTCAGAACCACTGAACTATATCTTTCAGAGATCCTGGAGCACAGGGGGACTACCAGAGGACTGGAAAAGAGCTGATGTGGTTCTCATCTTCAAAAATGGGTGAAAAAAAAACAGTTCCAGGAAACTACAGACCTATCAGCCTGACCTCAAGGAAAGATTCTTGAAAAGATTATCAAGCAACGAATTAGTGAATACTTAGAAGCAAACAAAATAATAGCCAAAAGCCAACATGGGTTTGTCAAAAACAGATCATGCCAGACTAATCTTATTGCATTCTTTGATAATGTGACAAAATTAGTGGACCAGAGGAATGCCGTCGATATAGTGTACTTGGACTTCAGTAAGGCATTTGATAAGGTAGACCATAACCTACTACTAGATAAAGTAGAAGAATGTGGGTTAGACAGCATCACCACCAGATGGATTCGTAATTGGCTGACCACCTGCACTCAACGTGTAGTCCTCAATGGAATTGCATCTACATGGAGGGAAGTATGCAGTGGAGTACCCCAAGGCTCTGTTTTAGCCTAGTATTCTTCAACATCTTCATCAATGATTTGGATGAGGGAATAAATGGGGAACTCATCAAATTTGCAGATGACACCAAGATGCCAGAAGATAGGCTTAATATACAGAAAGATCTTGACAAACCTGAACATTGGGCACTATCTAATAAAATGAAATTCAATGGTGAAAAGAATAAGTTTCTACATTTAGGCAATAAAAACGGAATGCACAGGTACAGTATAGGTGGTACCTTGTTCAACAGTAGTAACTGTGAAAGGGATCTTGGAGTCCTAGTGGACAACCATTTTAATATGAGCCAGCAGTGTGCAGCAGCTGCCAAAAAGCCAACACAGTTCTAGGCTGCATAAATAGAGGAATAGAATCATGATCAAGTGAAGTGTTAATACCACTTTATAATGCCTTGGTAAGACCACATTTGGAATACTGCATTCAGTTTTGGTCACCACGATGTAGAAAAGATGTGGAGACTCTAGAAAGAGTGCAGAGAAGAGCAACAAAGATGATTAGGGGACTGGAGACTAAAACATATGAAGAACTGTTGCAGAAACTGGGTATTTCTAGTTTAATAGAAAGAAGGACTAGGGGAGACATGATAGCAGTGTTCCAATATCGCAGGGATTGCCACAAAGAAGAGGGAGTCAAACTATTTTCCAAGGCACCCAAGGATAGAACAAGAAGTTGTAAATGCCCCAACACTGGAAGACTTTAAGATGTTGGATAGCAATCTGAAATGGTAGAGGGTTTCCTGCCTAGGCAGGGGGTTGGACTAGAAGACCTCCTAGGTCCCTTCCAAATCTGCTATTGTATTGTATTGTATTGTATATATTCATTTAAATGAGAATACAGCTCCCCTTCAGACCTTCTGGTTGAATGCTGAAATTGGTGAGGACAAGGGAAAAGAGAAATGCATAGAATTATATTAGCTTTGTGGCCTCAAATGTTTCCCTTGTGAAAATCATCACTGAAAGCATTTAAAGATAACCGCATAAGGCAGTGGCCGGTAACACAACTCTTTCAAATGTCTTGGCATGTAAAATCTCACCATGGTCTCCAGATATCTCCAGGATTGACTTTTTAAAATAATAATAGTAACAACAACAACAACAACAACAACAACAACAACAACAACAACAATAATACAAATTGCCAAAATCTCATAAGAATTTCAAATCAAGTTTTTAGGTTGCTGGGTGAATTAAGAACATGAAACTGAACAGGAAAGAATGAAAGAACATGAAATAATATCATGCAAATTGTCTTGCAAATTGTTGGTCAAGAGCAGCAACCTTTTATGAAGTATGGGAGAGAAACCTGTGTCTAGTATCAGCTACATTTTGAAGCGCAGCAGGTACAGGAGAATAAAATATCATTATTGAAGAATAATTTTTTTAAAAGATAAATTTTTGAATCTATATATTTGAAAATCTTTAAATTTGAATTCCAAATAATTTGGACTTCAGTGGATTCAAAATTGCTGTCAACAGATTGATTTTCTTTATTGCTAGAATATTTTTTCTACTCCAGTCATCCATATCTCCCTCCCTTCCTCCCTCCCTCCCTTTCTCTCTCTCTCTGAAAAACTCTCTCACTGTCACACACACAAATATATTCTTATTCTTAATTTACTAAATATATTACCAATTTTTAGTTTTTATTTAAATGTGTGCAAAAACAAAAAGAACAAAAAACAGAAAACAACGGGAATAAAACATAGGAATAAGGAGAAAAGTTTACACTTCTAGAAATACACAATTTTAAATATCCATATCCAATTACTTTTGGGTGTATCTAATAAATAGACGTGAGTGAAATAAAACTTTTTCTCATGTTATTTTTTTTTCTCTTTCCCACTATAAAAATCATTGGTCCAAATATGCTTTCTCATGTTTTTCTGTAATAGATCTGGCAGTTAACAACTCTTTGGTTACTTGTTAAAATTAACCTACAACTACTGCAACATTTTAATCAGAGATGATCATGGGATCGTTAATGAAAAGACATCACACTCAATGCAGCACAGCTGTAGCAATAGCTTATAGCAGATGAATATAATATTGAAATGACATAAAAGTTCAAATTTGTTGCTATCGACATGACATTAAAGCACCTGGATAAAAATTTCATTGATGTTAACAAGCTGAAAAATATTTGCCAGACTTCTGATGACGTATGCTTTGTATGTATTTATGATTACCATCAATATACCATTAAGATATTCATTTATTAAATTTATTCTATAAAGGCTATGAATTCTGGAATATGATTACGGAACCTGATGACTGGCACCGTAAAAGACTGATTTATTTATCATTCATGGAAAATAACCTTTAAAATACCCATACAGTTTTGTCAGAACAAGCATGGAGATAAGAATACTAGGAGGATACATTGTTTTGAAATATGTTGAACTCTGTCAAATAATAAAAATCTATAAAACTATATTCTGCTTATGCAGTTTTAAGTTTTGAAAGGAGGAATCTGTTTATGGCTAGTGTTACTTTTGAACATTTTCAGACTTGTCAATTCTTTTAGGATGGGAACATGAAAATGCAAACAAAAATTCACATTTAAATGCACACTTTTGTCTAAAATACATTTTTCCTGTACAATTTCACAGTAACATTTGTTCCCCTCCCAATATATGAATCCAATGCTCTTTGAAGGTTTATTATTATCTTTTAATTGTTCTTTTAATAATATTTGAATAGCATGCTCTTAATACTTTTTTGACTTTCTCTACTTTTCTATAGAGAATTCTGTAGCTCATTCTTCTCCAATTATAACACCTTCAGACATATAGACTTCAACTGCCAAATTATAACTGCCAGCATTGCTCTAGATGAAAATTACAAGACTTGAAACCTACAAATCTGGAGGTAAATTCCTATCTAGAAATTTATGCGGTAATCTTGACAAATTTGTTAAGGATCTACACCCACATAATCTCCAAGTGAAGATTTTTGGGACTACTTTTTTTCTTCCCAAGCTCCTTGCCTTAACAGCCAATGTAACAATTTTAAAACTCATACTGCACAGCAGTGGAAATATATTATGCAGCATATTATATTACAGTGAATGACAGACAAAGCTCATGTACCACATCCTTCCTTTCTTCTACAGGCTAAATCTAAAGATGACCGGTAGGTTGTGAGCAGCTTATAAGCTTTATATCAGCTTAAAAGCAACACATCTCACAGAAATCACATAAGTAACATACAGCAAATCTGCCACCCATGAGTATAGTCTAATCCTCCATATCCCCAGATATTTTCCCAATGATCCATATCTTTAGCAGAATTTCATCAGAGAAAAAAACGTCAACAAAACTGTTCTCCCTTATTGTACCAACAGTATAAGACCTCTGAAGCTAGTGGATAGCCTATAACTTCAAGGTCTTGAAAACAATGACAAAAAAATCTTTCAAGATGGACAGAAGCTCTTCAAAATATCAACTAGCTACTAAGTTGTCATGCTACTTGAAGGTAAGTGAAAATACAGAGATCAGTATTTTGCATGCAAAGTACTATATATGCTTTCACAACTGAGGCCTGGCCTCATTGTTATACATACCAAACCTTTGATAGTATACCTTCTAATTTTTGGTACAATATGTACCTTAATGAAACAATACATAAGAGACCATTTTAATATCACATAGATTGAGTTATGAAATATAAATAGCACATTCTCACTAAACCATTTTACAGTGTTTTGGACTAAAATTAAGCAGGTCTACAAGCAAGTGTATATTGTGCATATATCCTATTAATTGAGGCTAAATATTAATGTAGATAATACTGCTTACTCACTATTCTATATGGATTTCTCCCTCATATAAGCAGAATTAACAAGATATATACTGAACTTGACTATAAGACGTTTATTCTCTAGAACCATTGATTTGTGAGTCCTAGGTATGATACATACAAGAAGACATCAAATAACTGGATCTAATTCAAGAAATAGTCCACTTTTCTTCATATTCAGTTAGACATTGCTGCATTCAAGCTAGGATTCACATTAAAGCAAAATATAGAAACTTTAAACAATGTAATAAAAATGTAATACTATAACAGATGGATTAGCAAAACCGCTGTAACTTCTAAAAATAAATTAATGGGATGGAATGATAATTAGAAGATTCTTGTAGTAGAGGTTTTTACCCTTGAAGTAAAGTCAGTTAAATTTCAGAGAAATAGGTAGAATGGTTTAGCAATCTGGCTAATCGTGATAATCACATTTTCCCCTAATAATACGTGGCAAGGAAAGCAAAGACTGGGAAAAGAAAGCAAAGCATGGCAAGAAAAGAAAGACTGTGGCAAAAGAAAACAAAGACACTAGCAATAGTGGTAGGGGGCTTGGATGCAATGTCCAAATATCTGGAGCACCGCTTAAAAACCATCAGAGCTGACAAAATCAGTCAAATGCAGCTTTACTTGGAACAGCTTATATCTGGTGAAAAGAACTTTAATACCATCAAACAAGATCTGCTATACTAGCTCTGTGGAAAAGGACTTGATAGGTAGATGCCAAATCCAGATTAAATATCTGGCTGACTGCATAACCGGAACATAACAATATGCTGTTGTACTTGCCCCTTTACAGATATGTAGCAATCCTTTCTATTTCTATTGTTTGGTGGGGAAAATCCATAAAAATGGCAGTCATTCAAAACATGCCACGGGATAAGGAACCTGACAAATTGCAAATGAGAGGTGCAAAGGCTTTAGAGATAAATTTGTATTAGAGATGTTGCTCTTGAAAGAAAGTGAAGGTTTTGGTTGGTTTTACACATATCATTATTGATGATATGTGCAGAAAATAACAGTCCCTCCTAAAAGCATGGTAATGGAAAGAACTTCTGATAAACAACTCTTTACATTAGAAATGTTCAGTCCTCGGTTACATACAACCCATGACACCTATTTTACAAGCATTTATGTACATTTTGTATTTTTGCATTTTGTATTTATGCATTTTTCCCAATACATACATTTTAAGAAGTTGAGGAATCTATAAAAAAAGGAGGGGAAATGTTCTAGAAAGTAATCTTTTTTACTTTCTGAACAAAAAAAGATAGCAGATCTACTGTATCTGGAAAAAAAGACTAGAAGAATATTTCTGAAAAATAAAATAAAACTTCTATTTAAGGATGTGTTCGTGACCTCTGTCAAGGCCTTTACTGGAAGATTTATTTTCTGAGAACTCTGGAGGATACAGACCAAGAAATTTTTAAACACTAAAACCTCAGAGTCAATTGTGATTTGATATCTTTGCTATCTGATCTTCCACTGTCACAGTTCTCTGTTCATTGGTCACCGTTTATTAAATTGCTGCATGGAGCAGCATAAGGGCAAAATTCTCAGTGATTTAATGGTCAATTATCATGGGCCTTTATTCATATCTGAAACTGGCTCCAGTTTTCTAAGTAATATATTTTAATAATTATATATTTCTTTTTTTTTTTTTTGAAAAAATAATAATGTTTGGACTTAATAAATTAGAGAGGTTTCCAAAGGTTTCTGTAATAGTATTGTGTGCAAATGAATGGGAGACTGGGCCCAGAGACACACTGCCTAGGTAATGTCAGATAGGAACCAGCATAGTCTACAGCTGGATGGGAATAGACATACTCCCTGGTTTCTTGGCAGAAGTTGATGGCTGGAACATTGTACTTTGAGATTTGCAAGTTATTGTCAATGTAACCTTACAAAAAGCTGAATTAGCTGATTTGGTTGTATTTCCAGTCTAGTCTACCTGGTAAGATTGGCAGTTTTCAAAATTTTAAACTTAAACATTAAGAGAGCCACATGTCTCCATTGAAATACCAAGTTAGTTATTGCTGAAACAACAAGGGACATTTCTAACACTTAACCTTACCATTAAATTGTAAAATGTTGGAATAACTTACCTACATAGAATAGGTAAATACAATCTGAAAGCTATTATTGATTGATTGATCAAAATTATATGCCTATCTCACAAAAAGTGATTCTGGATGGCATACAACACTGATTTAAAAACAACAACAACAGCATTTCTCTGTGTGTGTGTAATAAAAATATTTAAAATCTCAAGAGTGGATAAATATTAATAGCAGTAGCAGGGGAGTCAACAATCCGCTAAATTCAGATGCATTCATTGTAAACATCTAACATTTGACAAACACAAGCTTAAATTTAACATGGAAAGTATAACTCTGCTACTTTTCTATACCTTTCAGAATTCATTGTAAAAATTAAGTGTGACCCTATAGATCTTTATCTCACTGAATTCTAAAGTTATGACTAACATTAGTTATAGTTTGCATTGTGTAACTTTTCACGTAGCTAACTTAGCTTGCTACTTTTTTTCTGAGTCACTATAACAGTTTAAACTTACTATTTTTTGGAGTGGGGAATCTTATACACTTGTAAATGCACAAATCTCAGCACTTCTAACTTGAAGTTTGATGTTTTGAAATATAAAAAAAATAAAATGTTATATTTTATGGAAGATATATATAAAATATGTATTTCACTCTTTCATGGTTAAAAATAATCCATTAAAGTAATATCTTCCCAATTGCTACAAAATGGTCCCACCTTGTATGCTAAAGAGCGTCATTTTTTAGAGTTTGACAGGTTTAAAATGCACTGGCTTAGCCTGATAAAGTGGGCAAATTATTATTATTATTTAAATTTTGGCATGGAGGACCTGACTGTATGGCCAGTGAACTGTAAAAGAACAAAGCTCTAGTTGTTTGTGTGGTTTGCAACTGTTTGCTGAGGGAAATGTATTGCTTTGTTTCTGCTATCAAGAATGCATCTTGATGGAGATAAACGAGTGCAGTTTAATGCACAGGCGCTTGTGGACATTTTTTCCAAAGAGTTGAACTTGGGTTTTCTCCTGTGAAGAAAAAAAAAAAAACCCAACCATTTAGAGAAACATCCTTATATTGCAGTAATGCTGAATTTTGATATCTTGTACATTCTATGTCAGGACTGAGAAACTTGTAGAGGGACACACTGATAATTTTTTTAAAAAAATCATTGTGTACTACAAAGGAAAACCTGGCATGCGGATAAGATTTCAATAGCCAGTGGGGCAGAAGCAGAACTGGAGCAGATAGTAGTGGTGAGGCCTGGAGGCATTAGAAGCACCCAGCAGCACAAATTTGACAGGAGTGGTGGTATATTTATTGACCTTTTAAAAAATGTTTGCAGATCACAGACTTGTTTATATCAAATCTACCCAGAACAGAACTACTTTAAATCTATTGAAGGACCATATAAATCTAATCTCCACAATGTGTGGTAAGGAACTTCATCCTCATTCTATATTTTTTTAAAAGCTAATTAATTTACTTGGATAGTGCTGGTTAAGCTGACGTTTGGTGATTTTGTTTAAGCACGATCTAAGATATTCCTAGACTACTTTCAAGGGTTGCTTGCAGAATTTGAATTTATAAATGCGGATACTACATTGAATTATTTGAAGTTTTAGAATAGATAAATGAGTGAAGTCAATGATTGATCTGCTGGATCCTGTTACTTGTAGCTTAGCTATCTAAGTGCTCATTAACTTGCTGGTTGATTATCTATTTAAAGATCTTGCCAAATATTAACAGTGCACACTGTGAAGCCTGTAGTTTCCCAGGTCCTCCTTCCTCCCCCACTTTTTTTGAAGATGAAAATAAAAAGTGTTCCCTTTCAGTCTTTTTGGACTTCACTCATCCCTCAAGAATTCTTAGAGATTATAAACAGTGGTTATGTAATTAGTTCTCCTAGGTTCTTCAATGTATTGGGATGTAATTTATCTGGCCCTGGAGATAAATATACATTTAATTAGCTGGAAGTCCTATCTGACTGTATCATATGTTGGAGAAAGATGAAAGGATAATTATCAATGAGTTTGAAATTATGGGAAGGGCTTCTAGTGAAGATGACCAGTAGACCAGTTCAGGGGAACGTTCCACCAAAGGGACCCTTTTTTTTTCCAAATTAAAGCTTTAAAAAAAAATACAAACAAGGGAAGGGAATTCCCTACGGTTATATACTCAGGGTTCAGGGTTAGGGAGACTCCTTAAGGACTTAAGGATCTGAGTCCTTAACCCAGATCAAAAGGGTGATATATAGCAGCAGTCTGCAAGGAGATTTGGGGAATCTTGTTCCTAAGTAGCTAGGTGAGCCGTTCAGCCAGTGTGTGTGAGTGTGTGTGTGTTAAGGACAGCAGTCAATTCAATGTTGAAAAGCAGCCATTTAGGAACCTATTTTTAAATGGACAATAAGTCATGCCTTTCACTTCTTAAACATTTTGTTTGATTGTTATATTTATTAAACAATAGAGTTGCTCTTGGATTTCTTCAATCCAAGTAAATTTTAAAATAATCTATGGTGTGATTTAGTCAGGTGGTTGTTAATTATACTCCAGAGGGAGAGTCTGGACTGATTTCTGTGTTTTCTTAGTATTGATTGCCTCTTGATCATCTTCTTACTTTGGATGACATTCTATCAAGTGCTTGATTGTGCCATTGTTTTTTTTGTTTGCTTGCTTCCTTGTTTTTTCCTATAATTTGATACAAACTTCTCTGCAAACTAGCTCTTTTCCTCAAGTAAACTGACTGGTGGTGGTTTGTTATCTGAGCTTGCTGTTTAGCTTCTGAATGTTTTGTCATAAGGCTAAAACATTTGGAAGCTAAACAGCAAGCTGGGATAATAAACCACCACCAATATCTACCACCCAAGCTACAAATATTTTCTATCATTTCTAGAACATTCACTTTCTCCATTGATTAAAAAAACAGAATTGAACTTGTGGCAGGTGTAGTTTGGCTTGAATTATTTACAACACAGAGTAATATTTGTTAAACCACATTAAACCAAGTCTGGATACCATTTGCTTACTCAGTTAAAGCACTCTATATCAAAATTGTCAGATCTGCTTAAAATCTGTTAAAATATTTGGGTTTTAAGAAAATTGAAGCATGGAGATAAATCATTTTCATATGATGTTTCCCCATCCCAACGGTTAGTCTTGTATAAATACAAAATGAAGTATTGTTCTAACCTTTCATCTATTCAGTCTTGCTGTCATTTCTGTAATGATAAGAATCCTACAAGGAGCAGCAGTTTCATGGATATGGTATAATTGCTTTGTTAATCATTCATATTATACTTTTTTTCATTAAGAAATAAATTATTTCACCTTTCGACATCTAGTCCCAAGCATACTTTGCTTAAAGCCTAATTTATTGACTTTAATTGGATGAAGAAGTATAAATGGAATGGTATTAAATAATATGTGTGTATCTAAAAGGTAATGTTTCCTATTCTTCTGGTTCAAAATGTTTCACTGTGGAAAATATTTCCCTCGATAGAAATGGATGCCTCTAATGCAGGGCTCCTCAACCTCCGGGCTGTGGCTCACTACAGGCCACAGCCTGTTCAAAATCGGGTCATGGGAGAAATGGACAAGCGTGTGTGTGCGTGTGTGTGCGTGCGTGCGTGCGTGCGTGAGAGAGAGAGAGAGAGAGAGAGAGAGAGAGAGAGAGAGAGAGAGAGAGAAAGAGAGAGAAACTCCACTCCAGTGAGTGGAAGGCACTTATTTGTTTGTTTGTTTGTCAGCAAGTACAAGGAGACAAGTATGAAAACACATGAAAAAATGGCACAAATAAATGGATATAAATATGCAAAGCATAGCCATAAGTACATAAAAAGAGTACATATAAATGGGGACAGTAGGGCAGGGATGGTAGGCACGCTGGTGCACTTATGCATGCCCCATAAGGAGCTCTTAAGAAATGTGTAAGGGCCAGGGTAGACAGCTTAAGGTAAAAGGTATGAGGGTTAGAAGAACTAACAACAGGATCAGGTAGGGTGTTCCACACATTTACTGCTCTATTGCTGAAATAATTTTTCCTGCCATCAAGATTAGAACAGATTACATTAAGTTTGTCTCTATTGATAGCCCTTGTGTTATCGCAGTTGAAGTAAAAAATAGTCATTAACAGGTAGGATGTTATGGCAGATTATCTTGTGCACTAAGCTCAGGTCGCATTGTAGACAGCGTAGTTCAAGATTATCCACACCTAAAATTTCAAGCGTGATGGTACACGGAATTTTATTATGAGCAGAGGAGTTGAGTACTCTAATTGTAAATTACCTCTGGACCCTCTCTAAGGTTTTCATGTCCAAAATGCGGTGTGGGTTCCACTTGCGCTTATGCATGAAGCTTTGCAAATGCCCTTCGCTCAAGTGCCCTCTTCTTGTGTGAGTGAAGCTTCACATGCGAGCACAAGCACCCTCCACTCACACACAAGGCTTCATTTGTGCACCAAATGGAGCTGTGCATGTGCACCCGCCATTCACACTCCCCCACCACCACACAAGGCCAGGGTGCCAAGCTGAAAAGATTGAGGACTGTTGCTCAATTGCAGTGATGGCAAAACTTTTAGACACCGAGTGCCCAAACCTCATGTGTGTTCATGCCCAAACTGAAAGGTGTGCGCACACATGATGGTGCGGGTGCCAGCAGAGAAGGCTCTGCATGCCACCTCTGGCACATGTGCCATAGATTCGCCATCATGGCTCTATTGCACCCTACAGATAGATACAATCTATCCCCCATTCTTTATGCTGCTATTTTATCAGTCCCTAGGAAGATTAAGATCGCTTCATAAGTTCACCAGGATGGCCACACTTAACAACCTACCTTTGGTAAGGAGTTGGAACATTTACATCCCAGCGAGTCCTCTGCCTACTCACCTAATGAGCCTATCCAGATTAGGTCAAAAATAAAACCACCCTGGAGGACATATATGGCTATAGTCCCCCTAATCAATTTGCTCAGTCTGAAGAAACTACTTGGGAAACATTTCAAATCAACAAGAAAAGAAGTCCAATTTCCATAAATCAACTCTCAGACAATTCTACCTAGATGGCTGAGAATCTTCATCTATGTAATTTTTTCTAGATCCCAATTCTCAGCCTACATCTCAAGAGACTGATACTGAATTTGTTAAAGAGAATTTTGAAAGACACATGCTGCGCTAATATGCCCTTTTGGCATTTCTATTTTTAATCTAGGTGAGTTAAATTAGGAAATTAAACAATTAATCTTTAGAAATGTCAGTAGATTTGCCTAGAAGGTTTTATACCAGGAAGATTATTGCTGCAAGTAATCTTAGTGCCATCCCTCCTTCAAAGATTTAGGCTATAACAGTATTTGTGAGTACTGGATCTGACAAGATGGGGAACCAAATTCTGAATAAGACAAGGTCAACTTGCAAACAAGCCAGAATGAGAAATATGTGAAAAGCAATCTATTAAAATAAAAGGGTGAGAGAAAGGAGCATACAAATGTAAACCTTGTATAGATAGATAGATAAATTCTTAGACCCTACACAAGGTGATCATCATAATTAGAACAATTTTAAATTTGCAATAAATTTATTTATCTAGATCTTATCAATGAATCTTTTCCTAAGTTTGACAATATATATCTGGCCCCTAGTGAAAGATTTTTTGACATATGCCCAGAGTTCAATGGATATATTACTCTATCCATTGAATCATTAGATAGTGCCATCCTGCTATTTTTTTTTCTTCTTAAACAGTGCTGGTATGTTAAAAAAATCCACCACAATGCCACACAATTTCCTTCCCTCCTTCCTTCCCTCCCTCCCACCTTCCCTCCCTTCTTTCCTTTCCAGTTTAAATTATTTACTTCACAATAATTCTATCTGAATGTATTTATTCAGCACATTTTGTTCCTCTCACAATCAACAGTTTAACAAAGAATTTCACATATCTGTCAAGTCAGACTTACACTTTTATACAATTAAATTTTTTTAAAAAAGAGAAAGCTTTTGATGCAGCCTCCATATTTTTATTGTGCACATCTGAAAATAGTTTTCTTTATTCAGGTACATTTCTGCACTTTGGTAGTTCCCCATTTAAAAAAAAAACAGAAAAGGTGAAATGAAAGAGTGAAATACTTTGAAAAAAATAATTTGAGATCTATCTTTGCATTAACTTTGGAATGCATGTGAAGGTGTATGAAAGCTATTTCTGAATAGGTAATCATCTAAAGAAATACTTGAACTCTAATTTTCATAAAAAAATAGTGTGAACTAAAGGTCTGAACTTACAGCTGTCAAGAAAGGTTTGTTTTTAATATCAGTAAATTTGGAACTCCACTGCTGAAGATCCTGATTAGGATTAAATAAAGTCCCATGGCATTAATAGAAGATGCACAAAACCAAAGTTGCCCAGGAGAATATGAAAGAAAAAAAACGTCTTCAATAATTTTATGTGGAGAAGTTTCAATCACGTTATTTGTGATGATAAATACATAGATGTTTTGAACTATGAGTTTTTGAACTAGTAATTTTTTAAAAAATTACCTTAATGCAACCATGTGATCTATAGCTGAGGTGATATAGGAGTTTCCCAAGATATATACTTAGGGAAGTTAATCTTGATAACAGTAAACCAAGATTCTTCATTGCCTAGCCTAAGATAGATTTTTTTCCTGAACATACAGTATATTCTTCCTTTCTCATTTTCCCCTTTTCCTCCTTTTGACATGTGTGACAAGAGAAAAGAAACCCATGATAGGCATATGTTGGAGTTACCACCACTCAATCTGTTATGGTATCCCAGTTTGAAAACCTTCATTCTACTAAAATCTTTCCCTTTTTTTCTATGTTTTCATGTACCTGCATGCCTTTCATTCCAGCCTTTTATGACTGTTTTAAGCAATGATATTTGGATGAACCACTCTGGCTTAGTCTGATGGACTTACTCCTTCATGTGCCTCACACACACAACCCCCCCCCCCCCCAATCCAGAGAGAAAATCTAGTGCTAATATTCTTCCTTGGCTGGTACCAGATACAGTATCTACACTACCATGCTGCTCTGCTATAGTAACATTGCTCTAAGTGTGGCAGGTGCAAAAAAAGTAAATCCATGAAGTTTTGCAACTGCTGGATTGAAGGGCATTTCATTCTTTTGATGCACCTTGAAAGAAGAATTCTATCTCAAGAGCTATTTTTTATCCTACTAAACTTAATGCAATAGGCTATCACATTTTATTCTGAATTGTTGTATCTTATTTATATCTCATGAAGTACATAGTACATAGTGAAAGTTAGTTGAGTGAATGAATATAACAATTTAGAATGACTGTAAAACAGTTTTAGGCCTTTTTAAAGATCTTCCAAATTAAACCAGAGTAAATGTTTCCATGAATACTATTGGTAGTTAAACATGAAATAATTCCACTGGAAGATTGAGAAACATGAGTCAAATATGTGCTTGAGTGCATTCTGTGATGAAAAACCAAATATATATTTTTTTCAGGGTGATGTGACTGCAATTTCTGAACTTCTGCTCTGGGTGCTTCATTCTTAACAGTTGTGTATTTTTATTTCCTTGTATCAATCCCTCTTTTAGATTCCATTATACACGTGCATATGTGAAACTTACCAACAGCTATGTTAGCATCACATATAGCTTCTTATTCCCTAGTTTATTTTCGACCCCATAGACAGAAATCAAGGAAATAAAACAATATTCTGGTTTTGTGGTTATTTCATGCTATTCCTTCCCACTGAAATCCTCATCATTCTTCTTTTTTTTAAAGAAAAGTTTTTATTTTTAGACAAACATAAAACAAACAGACATAAACACACACAAAATAGAAATCCTTTTCCAATTACTTACAATGTGTCGATTGGTTAGAAAACTTTTGTGCTTTCACACAATAGTCTTCCCTTGCAATTTACATAGACTCATATCATCATTCTAATATATATATGCATACAATTCTTATGGTTATTAAAAATTCATTTGACTATAGCTATTATTACATCCTTTTTATGTAAAATATTCTAAAGATAAATTTATATTATGGTATTTACATCATCCTGAATTCAGCCAATAGTATCACATCTTTATATTCTATTCTATATAGAATTATTTATCTTTTATAACAAAGCTTTTAAACATCCTCTCCATAGTCCTCACAATTTATATAAAATTTAATATTATCAATCTAGTATATATATATATATATATATATATATATATATATATATATATATATATATATATATCATTATTAATCATTTATTTACCCATAACTATTATTACTTTATTTTATACATAATACTCTAAATTTAACTAAGTTTAACTTAATTTTTATTCTAACATTTCATTTCATCATCCTGAATCCTTCCAGTAGTAGTCCTATATCTCTTGCCATTTTTGGTATTTGTATTCTAATTGTTTTCTTGATAAGTCTTATCTGGACATCTCCTGGAACCTTGTTGTTCCTTGCATATCTTGTAAAGACTCGAAACCCTCCATCTGTTCCTTCCATCCGCTTAGTTATAACTGGTGCTTCTGCCAGAATTTCTCTCATTGTTTCTGCCAAATTTTCTCCCTTTTCTTCTTCCATGTTTTGAGGTTTGAGATAGGGTTCCAGTTTGTTAATCTCTCCTTTCAACATTCCACTCCTGTCATTTCTAACCATGCTCGATTTGCTGTCAATAACAACAATTTTCTTATCACTTTATTAATATTTTCCTTCAATTTTTTGAACTCTATCCTCAAATTCCATCATAGTTTTATAAATATTCTCAACTCTTCCCTCTATTTTTTCTGGGTTTTGTTATATGTTCTCCATCCTCTTTTCAATGTTTTTAGTACTTATTTGTACTTTTTGAATTTCAAACATAATCATTTTCAATGTTAATTCTTTTTCTTCTTCATGTTGCACCATTCTTCCAGGTTATAAACACTGCCACTAAAACATCCAAAGCTTTTTTGTTAAGTTTCAAACAAGTTCACTATAATCTTTCAAGTCAAGGTTTTCTCTTCACTCCAGTCCAGTTACTGATAGTACGCCAGAAGAGCACCTGCATAAACAATCCATACTCTTCCCACTATTCCTTTCAATAAACAAAATCAGGAGCCTTGAAGATATGAATATTAGATATTAGATATGAATCAGATGTTCAAAGGAAATTAAAAAAAACAATGTTTCCAAGCCTCCAGCCTCTAGATGGCAGTGTTGCTTCTTTTTCCTCTGGCTCTACTCATCTCTTTAAATTCCAAACTTAAGAAAAAAATGCTTAAAAGCAAACAATCCAGCTGAGCGTTGTAAAAAGAAAAGAAAGAAAATCATAATCCACAAATATGAAAAAAGAGGAAAAATAGAAGAAGTGGGAAAAAAGAAACCAGTCCAATTTAAAAAGTAGGAGGCATTTGTAAAAGTTCCATCCATAAAAAAAGCAAAATTTAAAAAGATAACACACTCAGTTTAATTAAGGCTTAATCCACCACTTTCTCTCTTTGTCTTCAATTTTAATTTTACTCTAAGTCTTTTGGGGTGTTTTCTTCTCTAATAGTAAAAATTATCTCATCATTTCGACACATTTTCTCTCCTGCTTTCCTTCCATTCAGGTGCTGTCCCAACCTTCTGCAGCTTCAATGGCTGCTTCTCTTTTGCCAGAAAAAAGAGCTTCTCCTGGATCAATCAGGGACTTTGTGATGTCCCCGAGATCAGCTCTACGAGACGGTGTAGGTCCAAAAGGACCATCAGCAGCAGAGATATCGACAGCAATCCTGGAGCTCCAAGATTGCATGGTGTGTCACCGCGACGTCAGCCCTGCCCTCCTCAAATCCTCATCATTTTTGATGCTCACAGATAAGTATTGACAATATACTAATGTACTAATTTGTTGGTTTGGTTTGGACATGTACTTGTGTAAAATCAACGTGAGGGAAGACATTGTTATTTTTTTGCATTGAATTATCAAGATAACCTGATAAGCTATTTTAAAAAATAAACTGGGGTCTATATTAACTTTTTGGTATCAAAAGAAAAGATGCAAAATGCTGTTGGGCTTTCAAGATCCTTTTACTATAGTGTATATCACTAAAGTAGACCTAAAGTATTTCACATGGTCTCCGTTTCACTGACCTTTGAGAGCTGACACCAGCCTGAGTTGTTTATGTGTTTCTTTATAAAAACAAAAATGTACTTCTTTAAACGAAGTCTTAGAGTAGAAAGATAACATAGATAAAAAAAATATAAACTCAGATAAAACACAAAAAACAGTAAAACTGTTTCAAAGCTCCATAAGTATTCATCTCTTTGTGCCATAAATGATCTTTTTTCCATCAAGAAGCATAAGTTAGCCCTTAGTTTGGGTAATCTGTTAAACACAGAGAATTTTTAGTTCATTATATTGTATGTGGCTCCTTAATGTCCTATGTTGGTGTTATATCCAAATGCAAGGGGCTCAGATGGGATAATTCTCATCATTTTTCATTTTTATGCACAAGGAAAGGCTGAAGGACATCTGTCACTGAAATACTTTGAGATGTTCAAAACAAATAATTCTACTGCTCTGAAAAAAATAATGGTAAGCTCCAGAGGTCTGTTTTCTCGACTATTAGGATTTTTCCCCTCCGAATGTTCAGCTATCATAGCTCATACTGGCGACAAGCTGCTGGGAAACAGAGTTATGACATCCACAAACTGACAACAAGAGCAATAAAAAATGACATATTTCATGAAAGCCAAGCAATGGTACTACATGAAATTAACAAAATGTATAATTATTCATCTCCTGAAGGATTTTGAAGGATGCATCAGAGTCAATGTTTGTCTCTGATTTTTTTTTAGTTTCTGCCTATAATTCTGATAGTGGGAAAACCAGGCCTGTAGGTATTGTCTGTTATTCTTACTCTTTTTGCAATGACTTCTTAGGTTGACTGCCTTCATAAATACCAACATACTTAATCTGAAAATTTGAGAATATTTGAGCCTTCCTCAAATACCGATAAAGCTGTTCAAGATATGAACTAAGACTGAAAATCCTACTGATAAAGACTGGCAGCAAATCCTGGAAAGAAGTCATACCACTTATGACTTAATAAACATGTTTACAGGGTTGAAAATGAAATGATAAAAGGACAGGATTTAGAAATCAGTCAAAAGCCAACAAAATAGAATTGCTGTTCTGTTTTGCTCAATGGGAATCCTATGTATGAGTGTTCAAAGGTTCTGAATCAACTTAACTGGGAATCCTCAGATTAATATGTGCAGATTGGATCACAAATATTTTCAAGTCTTTAATTCTTGTCTAAATCAGGAAATATTTACACCCCCCTCCCCTGTTTTTTTGTAGCACCTTCTTTTACATAGCTTATTAACTCTATTGAAGATCACATAGACTTCATCTTCCTTGGCTGAGCTTTTCCCATTACTGTTATCCCCAGCTGTGCTGAAGAAAATTTGACCCTCTTCACATTTCCTTTCCATTTACTTTTTTGAATCACCTCATTGTGAAGTTTAGTCATCTGAAGTCAAATGTAACTGAGATAGATTTGACTTTGCAATTTTCTACTTGAAGAGCACTGTGTCTACTATTTCCCACTGATTCAGCAGTACTCATATTTCATGATAGGTCCCAGACAGAACATAAATAGAAATCTAGAGTCTTTTGTCTTCTACCAGGTTCCCTGCCCCACTTTTCCGGGATATAAATAACTAGCTAACTGTAGGCACCAGTCTAGCTAGACAGTTAGCTAGCTAGCCAAACAGACAGACAGACAATTTAAGAAGGGCCTGCTTTTTGGATCAATGAACACCATTTTACATGATCAAATGCAGCAACTGAGTTCAACTTGATGATTTTCATATCCACATTGTGTCCTGCCATCTTTCTTTGGTCTTCCGCACGGGCATTTGCTTTCAATGTTAAAGTGGTAGATGTGTAGCCAGCAGTGTGAAGTGGTGCTCAAAGAATGTGGCCATACCACTGTAAGTGTTTTTCCCCCTGCATTCTGTTACTGGTGAATCACCCATTTGGTACCTGGTCAAAAAAGAGAAATGCCTACGTCTTATGGCATGTAAAGGGCATTCAGAACTTTTGGTGGTTGGTCAGCAATCAGCCCTGTATCACACTAGTGGGCCAATATTCAGTTTACACATTTTGATTTTAGGTGAATTGGCATATACCTATAGCAGATTACTCCAGGGATCTCCTTCCACTACAGTCATGCTGCATTCACCTACACTTTGGGGATCCCAAGTATTGAAAGAAGATCCTGTTTTCACTATATCTTCATCACTGTACTGAATATGGGAAGTGCTCAGGCTTGACTCTAGATATAGAATAGAAAATAGAATAACAGAGTTGGAAGGGACCTTAGAGGTCTTCTAGCCCAACCCCCTGCTTAGGCATGAAACCCTACACTTCAGACAAATGGTTATCTAATGTCTTCTTAAAAACTTCCTGTGTTGGAGATTTCACAATATCTGGAGGCAAGTTGTTCCATTGATTAATTGTTCTAACTGTCAGGAAATTTCTCTTTAGTTCTAAGTTGCTTCTCTCCTTGATTAGTTTCCACCCATTGCTTCTTGTTCTACCCTCAGGTGCTTTGGAGAATAGCTTGACTCCCTCTTCTTTGTGGCAAAGATATGCAGTTTGTATGTGTTATGTTATGTCATGTCTTGCCATGCCATGCCATGTCATGTCATGTTTTATTATTTTATGACAGGAAATAGATTGGTTGGTAGTTGGAATTGTTTGGCAGATTAGCTTCATTTTTTAAAAAAAGGAACAGTGATACTTCCATTTCAAACAGTGAGACCTCATTCCAAACACTGTAGTCAAGGGGATAATAATGTGCCTATGGTACTTTTTACTAGCAGTGATTCTGTGAAGAAATCTTCCCATTTTTCATGTATCTAGCTTATTGGACACTGTGCTTTCATTGCTGTTAGCGACATCTTAAATATTACTCCTTTGTTCCTCCCTTAGAATGTGTGTTTAGAGGTGTTCACTAATTAGAAATATAAATGATGTGATGATGTAAAATTGCTTGCTGTAATCACGGCTGCAAGGTGAAAATATGGGAAACATCCTCCACAAGAGTGCTATTTTATAGCAAAGTAACACACATAAAATGAATGTTGTAACTTTTATTTTCTTTTTAAGAGAAAGTGGAAGTTTTGAGAGAAACACAAAGAATAACTTTTTTAAAAAATTCAATATTTTTACTAATAACCTTTTTTTTAAATCTATTACTCCCCAGCAGAGGGAATGGAATGGCATATTGGAACTGCTTGGGAATGAAGATGTCCAGATGCAAGGCGAATAAAAATCGCCCTCTGTTAAACACATACTGCCTTACACTTTCCTCATCTCATTCTAACTTCAAGGTACATTAGCACTCTTCACAAGTTCAGGCTTCTTGAGAAAAGAAGGAAACAGATAAATAGGTACTTAATAATATGAGGTTCTGATGAGCAGATTCGTTGAAAAAAAAAACCAAAAAGAGAAGCATTTTGGTGACTGGTGTGCACAGAAATCACGTAAAACTTATGTATAATGAAATCAAGGTTACATTAGGGTGGAAACTGTTTAACATTCTGTGGACAATGTTTCTCAACTTACTCAATTTTAAGATTCACCAACTAGCATGCAGTGGTGGGATTCAATTTTTTTTTTACCACCGGTTCTGTGGGCCTGGCTTGGTGGACATGGCATGGCTTGGTGGACATGGCAAGGGAAGGATACTGTAAAATCTCAACTCCTACCCCACTCCAGGGGAAGGATATTATAAAATCTCCATTCCCACCCTACTCCAGGGGAAGGATACTGTAAAATCTCCATTCCCACCCCACTCCAGGGGAAGGATATGCAAACTCCTCCTTTGCTCCCAATCAGTTGGGAGGCAGAGAATAAATGGGGGTGGTGCCAGTCAGAGGTGGTATTTACCAGTTCTCCAAGCTACCCAAAATTTTCACTACCGTTTTTTCCAGAACTGGTCTGAGCCTGCTGGATACCACCTCTGATGCTAGTTGGGAAATTTTAGCAGATGAAATGCTCATGTCTTAAATTTGACAAAGTGGCGAAACATTGCTCTAGGGAATACTATTCTAGAAGCAAGTGGCAAAATTGAACTAATAGTTTGAAAACAGGAGCTTCAGAAGTGAACAATGGATCAGTATCTATAAATTCTCATGAGTTCATTCTAGAGATCACCTATCCTTTTAAAAAAGAATATATCTGGTCTTTTGTTCAATTTGTTTGTTTTAAATGCATATGGTACATATGGTGGAAATCTTGCACTCTATTAATAGAATAAATAAATAAATAAATAAATAAATAAATAAATGCATGCATGCATACATACATACATACATACATACATACATACATACATACATGATATTGGAAAGAATATTTTAAGAAATAAGTACTTAGTAAATGTTGTTGTTAAACATAGGTTAATGCAGAAATATGATTTTCACCAAAAATCATACTGCAAAATTCAAAGAGGTACAACATTTGAAAGAGAATTATTTTGTAATAGGTAACTTATTTCACGAAGTATAGACTAAATGACATTCTAAACCATCCATCAACTATTAATTTATTACATCGTCTTCCAAAGACATCTAAATTGTTGACCAGAAACTCATATTCCATCATCAATGTGTATTGGGTGAAATTATTTGTTTTTTTGTTTGTCTTGAATCCTGTGAGAATAAAATCTTAATGTGAAATCTACTCCTCTGATCCAGTAAATTTTGTTATATATTGTAGAGAAGTAGTCCATGTAGGTCAATATGAACCAACTGCTGTATTAGCAACCGATTAAAAACTAAACTCAATCATTTTAATTTGAAAAACACTGAAACTTCTACGAGGAAGAAGTTATGAATATTGAATACATGGTAACACCAGTAGTAGTGTAGACAACTGCTGGATGCAGCTTAATTTTAAAGCTATGGTCATTTGAGATGACAAAGAAATACAAACTTTGAGTTCTAAACAATGTAATATACTGTATAGTATCCATGTGTCATTATTGTCATCAAATTTATTAATGTGACATATTTAAAATATTAATTACGATTGTCTGCCAATAATACAAAAGAAATACTGCAGAATTGGAGAGTATGATATTTAGATTGTTATAGAAAAGTACAGTAAAGTTTTCAGGTTCATTCATTGAAAAGCTTAAAATCCATGCACCAGATAGATCATGATATGGAGTTATAATGCATTGATTTGATTTGATTTATATCCTAACTTTTCTCATGGAGCTCAATGCAGTTTACAATGAGGTCTGCCATCATTTTATTCACTTAACCATTACACAATGATGGTTCGGATTTACTTATAAGGAACTGCAATTTCATAGATCACATCATTTATCCATACAGTCATGGTATTTACTGCAAAACGTTGAAGCTGTAAAAGGTTCTGCTTTCCTGACCTCAACAATTTACTTCTGTTTTTCCTATATGGGCATGAATATATAAAGAATGCATAGTGTATTGTATATTATCATTTAATATAATTTTTAAAAGTAAAATATATATATATTTCATGATATGAATTCAGTTGTTGAGTAACTGAAGAAAATCAAAATACATTACTGAAATATTAATTTGTGTGTGTGTGTGTGTGTGTGTGTGTGTGTGTGTGCACATAAAAATACACACAGAGACACACACACAAAAATACAGGACACACACTTAATGTAACTTTTGAATTACACCAAATGGAAATAAGTTATTTCCCAGTCCATAAGGTGACATGGTATTATTTTCATACATGGCTGTTTCATGGAACTGATTTACTAATTGTAACATGATCTGTTGTAACATGATCTGACATGCATACACCTCCTCTTCAAAATAAACATGTTGTCTTGCTCAGCCTATAACCATGAACAAATCCTCAATTGTCTGTGATTGTAGAGCTAGGCTTCATTTAGTAGGAAATACCTAATTAAAGTAAAAAAGTTCCCATTAAACATAAATAGGACTTGCATGCATATACTTTTAAAATTTGAAACATCTTCTAAAGCTAACTGCTTTCAACTATATATTTAAAATGCAGTCTGATACTGAATATAGAGAATGAAACAGAAATTTGAAATGAACTGTTGATAGCAAGCTGGTAGTTATTGATAAGGGGAAATGATGTAAAGCTTGAATTAATTTTCTTTCTTATGTTGGCAAAAAAAATGGGAAAATATTATTGCTCACACACAACTACACTGAAATCCCAAATGCCAAATTTATCTCACTGTATGCTGGTGATATAGAAGACTGTTAATTGCCTTTAAACTTCATAAACACTAAAATCCAGAATTTCTAAAGAAAAACTAGCAGCCGAAAATTAATGTTTGATAAGTGAATATACTTTTTATTTGATTTCTATAGAGTCAACTACATGCCTAAATAAAATTATTAATTATATTTAGAACTATTAATTTGCATTGCATGGAGTTTTTTTAAAAAACAACAACAACAACCCTATTTTTTATATACAGAGCATATTTTCAAAATTCAGAGATCTTATTAATTCTGTTCATTATTATTTTTTTATACAAGTTCAGATATAAAAACAGTTCTCAGTTCTTGAGAGCTGTTGATTGCAGCTTCAATGTGCTTAAGCAGTAGCACAACTCCTTTTTTTTTAAAAAAAAGTCACTGATGCCTAATGCAGAAAAAAAAAGATAATCTAGGAAGATAATTCAAGTCTTGAATTCTGACTCACATATTAAATTAAGAATTCTGGGACACTCAAAAGCTTTCATATAATTGTGTTATTTTGACTGATCTTAGAAAGGTATGTTTGATGGTGAGACATTACATCCAAGCACACTGTGTTATATCAGATAATAGAGTGTGATTTTCTTCAGAGTTCTATAATATTTTTATAGCCAGTGCATGGAGTAATAGAAACAAATTAGCATTTGCTATGTATAACTTTGGCTGACTATGAGATATTGATATTAAGATGGACCTCTTATAAACAAACAGAGCATTATTAAACTAAATTTTGTGGATCACAATATGCTTCACCAAATGCATACGTTGCAGCTCTGAGGGGCATTGTATATGTACAAACTTGTATTTTGAGGGGGGAGGAAAGGAAAATAGAATCACTAAAAAAGTATAGAATTAGCAATAACTGACCATTAACAATTTCTAGACAAAAATATTCTTCCAGGGATCAGCCAGTTAACACAAGATATCTCATTCTTTTGTTTTAATTCATAAGAAATAGTAAATTGTGAAATGTATATAGTTTGGCCACTTCATTGTAGTTTCTTTTCTCAGGAATGACCTCAGATTACAGAACTGACTCTTCTTTGGAAGCAAAATGCCCCTTTGCTGGTTTTTCAACAAAGATATTTCTGATTTAGGATTTCTGCCATTGTATTCTTATATAAAGAGAGAGCCCATTTTTTCCAATATAAGCTATATTGCCAAAAGTATTCGCTCACCCATCCAAAAAATCAGAACCAGGTGTTCCAATCACTTCCATGGCCACAGGTATATAAAATCAAGTACCTAGGCATGCAGACTGTTTTTACAAACATTTGTGAAAGAATGGATCTTTCTCAGGAGCTCAGTGAATTCCAGTGTGGAACTGTGATAGGATGCCACCTATGCAACAAATCCAGTCCTGAAATTTCTTCGCTCCTAAATATTCCACAGTCAACTGTTAGCTGTATTATACGAACGTGGAAGTGTTTGGGAACGACAGCAACTCAGCCACGACGTGGTAGGCCACCTAAACTCATCCAACATCAGTGTGGGACCTCACAAATGTTCTTCTGGAAGAATGGTCACTAATTCCCATAAACACACTCCTAAACCTTGTGGACAGCCTTGCTAGAAGAGTTGAAGCTGTTATAGCTGCAAAGGGTGGACCGACATCATATGGAACCCTATGGATTAGGAATGGGATGTCACTTACAGTAAGTTCATATGCGAGTAAAGGAAGGTGAACGAATACTTTTGGCAATATAGTGTAAATTGAGGTTGGGAATTGCTAACAAATGATGACATATATCACACTGTAAGATGAACAAGTTTTTTTTTTATTGTGTTCTATAGCAGTACTGTCTGAAAAGAAAGGGGACTGGCACCTGGCTCAACCATACAATTTGGTTTCTGTGACTTTATCTCTGTGACGTGGTCTGTTGTATGGAGAAGCTTTCTACTACTATAAAAAGGAGTGTTTTTATTTTGAAACATCATATTTCTCTTTGAGTTTTGGATCTATTTGTATATGTTCCCAGAGTGTGTCTAATTTTATATATCCAGACATGTGAACCTAGAGGTTCCTCATTGCAGTACTATAGATATTATATAATATTAATACTGCTACATTTAGCAAATTACACAGAAAGAAAAGCTGACTAGTCACCTGATGGATAATTGTTATTTTGGCCCAACATATAATGTATAGCTTTCAAATCTTCTAAAGCCTCCCCGTCAAGCAATCTTCAGAAGAATTTCAGCTTATTCGTGAGACTCCAGGGATTGTAAACCTTTAAAGATATAAACTAGTTCAGAGAGAGAATTGGCCAAGCTTATTTGAACAATTCCTACATGTGAAGAATGGCATGTAAATAGTTATTAAAAAGTAGAATTTTTGTCAGCCAGCTGTGCCCTTGCAAATTTAACACTGTGGTAGTCCTTAGAACTGACAGTGAAGATACTTAAGCTATGGGTACCATGTGCCTTTTTGGATAGACTATCAAAAGTAAAGGAATAAGCACTCAAGAAATATGCCACACTTACTAGAGTAGCAATGAAGGCCCTGGACAAATATATTTCCCCTTTTTATTGTTTCCTAAATAAATAACACCTCTTCGTAAAAATTAGATCTAGAAACTTTCTATTTAAAGTCCACTTAGACATATAACTTTTAAGTCACGAAAGAATAAAATAGCTGGCCAAGTTAATTGTTCAAGATAAAAATGAAAACTCTAACAGGAAAATGGAAATCTGAGCTAAGGCGTTAAGCAGTGGCTGCTCTAAAGGAATGTTTTACTATATAAAAGTCCAAAACTTTACCTAGTACTTCTTTTTCATTTCAGTTTGGAGATAAAATAAGTAAACTAATTATTATTCTGGAAAACTTCACCCTTTTTTGCCTACAACTAGTGATAAAATCTCATGTCCGAAAAGTTTTTGCCCAGAAGTAAATAAATTTTAATGAGCAGATTCTGCAAACTTTTATTAATCAACAATTCAGTAACATGAGTATTGCATAGAGATATCACATAGGAAATGTATTTTGTTGAGATTATGGACTTCAGTGGTGGGCCACACATTTTTGATGAGAAAAAAAGGAACATGGGCCAAAACTGTTATAATAAGAGCTTCTAAAGAGTTGTTGTTTTTTAAACCGAGGCAGAAGTATGGGAGAAAGGCTAAACAAGCAGTGTGGAGGACATAAAACACATTTATAAAATGGATGGTCATGTGTCATGTTGCCACATTTTGGTGAAAGTAAAATGCATCCTTCTCAGGAGTATGTTTTATCATCAAAGAGCATTAAAGAAGGTATATGGAAAGATGGACAGTGAACTTAAGCTGATAGCAAAGAGGAAGTCAAAGGAACTGCAGCTCTATTTGTCTACTCAAGCCTGCAAAACCTTTCCAACCCTTTGAGTACCTGGCATTTGAACAGCTCACTTACAGGGCAGGCAATGAGCTATTCTGTCAAATAGGAATGTCAGGTGGGAAGCAAAAGAGCTCTTTCTATCAAGGAAAGGGATGGCTGAAACTTCCTTAGCCAAGGTTGGCATTCCAGATTTGTCTATTGGGGAGGCAAAGAGTAAAAGGACATAAATTGTTCTGCCAAGATAGTTTATTGCTTTAGCTTGACATTATGTTTTGATTTAATAGTTTGGCAGGCTAAAGCTTCAAAGGAAACTGTATTTGTTTTAAAACCCTGTCCCTGAGAGCTTAAGAGCCAGGTGTAAATAAATTCATCTGTCTTCCTTCTTCTTTGATGTGTCCATTGATTGCCTTCTAACATTTGCAACTACTTGTCTGCTCTTTACCTCTGTACATAAAGGGGTTACTTTTAAACACAACTGTTTTTCAACCTGAGGATGCTGCTGCATGAAGGTTTCTTTATTTCTGCTTGATCTCTCCTATTCTTTTCATACATATAAACAGAAATAACAGAAACACATACATATGATACAGACTATTTCATAGTTGCTTCCTTGAAATAGCTAACATTTCTTACACATTCCAGACTCACCCAAACTTTCTTTCAGCTTTATGTTTCTTTCCTTTTCTATTCATGATTGTAGGATAAAAATAAAAAAAAGGGCAGGAAAAGAAACACATTAAAATGAAATATTACCATGACATATCATAGAGATGATCATTGTAATCATATACTTTAATAAAAAGATTAAAAGATAATAAAAATCCTACTTAATGACCTTATTAGCTTAACTAGACTTGCATGTGCAAAAAATGTTTAATATGTGCTGTTTTCACATGAAACTATCTGTTTTATATTCCAGTTGTACTTTACTTATTACAATTTGATTTCTATAGCCACCAATAGTTGTACAGCTTTCAACAAGTGACTCTGAGCAGCATGAATAATAAAATATTAAAACAATGTAAACAATACAAATCAAATGCATGTGAACCAAAGAAATAGGACCCTTAATATACCCAGGGCCCCAGGGTCAGCCACAATCAGGTCTTTATGGACTCATGAAAGGCCAACAGGGTTGCGGTCATCCTAATCTTTCAAGGGAAAATGTTCCAAAGGGCAAGGGCTATGGAAGAGAAGGAGAATTTCCTGGTCTGGACAGCTGACATTCCTTGGCTGATGGGACCAATAACATGCCCAACCTGTTGAACTGAATTGAACAGGTAGAAATAACTGGGAGAAAACTGGTAACCCGGCCCCAAATGATTAAGTGATAACCAGCACTCAGAATCTCACATAGCAGTGGTGATACACATAGTGAATATCTGACCCCTTTTGCTACCCATGCTGCCACGTTGTGTACCATTTGAAGCTTCTGAATCCTCTTATGAACAACCCCATACAGACAGCATTGCCATAATCCAGATGGGAGGTGATGAGAACATAAGTGACTGTGAGCAAAGCCTTCCAATCCAGGAACAGGCACAACTGACAAATAATCCTAAAGTACGCAAAGGCCCTCCTGGCCATGGCTGCAATCTGCTCCTCTAGCAGGAGTTGTGAGTCAAAGAGGCTCCCCTTAGTCTATCTGGCACAGTGCCACCCTGTCCAGGACTACTGGTGGAAAACTGGAAGTCACTGGAAGGCCCAAATACAGCAATTCAGTCTTGGTTGGATTGAGTCAAAGTCCATTGCACCAGAGGCAAACCCTTACAACTCCAAGCACTGGGAAAGGACATTTCATGGGATTGCTCAAACAACCCAAGTTTGAGATACACAGGTGAGTTTCATCAACATTTTGATCAGACCTCACCCCAAACAATTGAATCACCTCACTCTCACCTCATTTTTCTCTTCTTATGTTGTATTTCTGGTAGGGAAACATTGGTACTTGACAGATGATGATAATAAATCCAGGTTAACTGGTATGTCTTCCTGCCTGCCTGCCTGCCTGCCTGCCTGCCTGCCTGCCTGCCTGCCTGCCTGCCTGCCTGCCTGCCTGCCTGCCTGCCTGCCTGCCTATCTATCTATCTATCTATCTATCTATCTATCTATCTATCTATCTATCTATCTATCTATCTATCTATCTATCTATCATCTCCAGTATTTTCAGTGGAGATTTCAAGTATACTGTACATGGTAAATATTGTTTTGTGTTACAAGATTTCATTTCATGTAAGATTTAACAATACTGGAATGTATTGCATTTTTCTCTCTGTCATTATTTTGTTGCTATTACAATTTTAAAAGAAGCTTATCAACATACCTCTGATTGCTTTCAGAACTCATCTGTTGTTTTGCTTTAGTATTTGACAGACATTTCATAGTAGCCAAAATAAAATGTTAAGGGAGGGAGATATAGATCCTATACTGCACTGAGGCATTTAATTAGATTTATCAGAATTCTAGTGGTTTCTCTTCAAATGTAATATTTTGTCCAAACATAGGTTTGCTAAAGACATATCTTTCTTTTGTCAAAATTCATAA
This sequence comes from Natrix helvetica, assembly GCF_964273705.1. Taxonomy (NCBI): domain Eukaryota; kingdom Metazoa; phylum Chordata; class Lepidosauria; order Squamata; family Natricidae; genus Natrix; species Natrix helvetica. The sequence goes on along the minus strand of NC_138550.1, from coordinate 29,201,588 downwards.
GCAAGGTTTTTTTTTATGGCTCTAGAATTTTTTCAATCAGATATACAGATTGAGTAAGAGGCATAAGTGGACATATATATCAAAATGTATAATATCTGTCTTCTTAGTGCCAAGCATGAGCTCATCTGAACTGACATGATGACATTATGTTTCTACTTTTCTCTCATTTCTGAAGCCTCTGATGAGGTCAAAGAGGTTAAAAAAAATAAAGGGTTGTGGGGTTTTTTTTTTAGACAAACTTTGCCCAACTTGGGTTGAAGGAAAATATTGCTGAATTAAATATACAAGATCCTAAAGAAAAAGCACTTGCTTATAACACAGACTAGCATTCTGAGAAGAAAACATCAACTGTTAGCTTGACAGAAAACAGGTTATGTTCCCTATGTTCCTTTGCTTGGCATCTGGTGACATTCAATAAATAAAAAAGGAAAGGTCAATAAAAATGTAGGATATAAAAGCTATAAATAATTGCACATGTTTTTGATAACCTGACCTATAGAGAATAACAATAGGTTATAAAAGAAAGATACTAGGCCGACATTCCATGGTTAGGAAAAACCACTTTTACCAGTGTAAATTTTTATCCACAATAATTAATAATATTTTTGATAAAAGGGTATTTTACATTATAAAAATTAAATCAGAAAATATTATCTATTTATAAGTTTCGGTAAAACCTGACACATTAAAAAAGTTCATATTTTCTTCTTAAATATTACAGTGTAGGCCAGGTCAACTTAAAAACAATTTCTATAATAGTGTTGAATAGGCATTGATATGATTATGTGACCGTGATACTATGTTAAACCATGTACCTTTTGCTAACATTTCTGTTTATTTTAGTAATAAGAAAAAATACTTAAACTTCAGATAATGATTTCATATAAAACATTGGCTGTCTAATAGCAATAGCACTTAGACTTATATACTGCTTCATAGTGCTTTTATAGCACTCTCTAAGAGGTTTACAGAATCAGCATACTGCCCCCCCCCCCAACAATCTGGGTCCTCATTTTACCCACCTCGGAAGGATGGAAGGCTGAGTCAACCTTGAGCTGGTGAGATTTGAAATGCTGAACTGCAGCTAGCAATCAGCTGAAGTAGCCTGCAGTACTACACTCTAACCACTGTGCCAACTTGGCTCTATACCTCAGGAGTACCTCAGGACACTAAGCTCAGAGGTTATGCATTCCTACACATACTGCTCCTTTGAATTGTTAAGCTAATGGCACAACTAGGACAGAAATATAGAAGATGAATTCTTTAGGTATAGATCAATCATTCACCAAAGGTGGTATTACCTAGAAAATCAAACCAAATAAAATAAAACCCTAATAAGAAACCAAAGGACTTCTATGAGGTAAAGTATGAACAGGAAATGTAAGCAAATTTGCTTTCTTCAAACACAGCCAGCAAAATATTATGTACCAAACACAAAGCCAGTAGCATATGTACATACAGATTGAATGTCAGTCCAGTAGTAACAATCAGATACATTTCTGCAGCTGGGAGCACAGCAAGAGATGGGAATCGGGGTTTTCATCCTCATTAAATCAGTAATTGGAGCTCATTCTATTTCATTTAGGTCCTACTGTGAGTTTGGGCAAAAGCTTCTCAATACCAATCCAGGAGGTCACTCAGGGGTAACCAGAATGATAAAGCTTGCTCAAGGAAAAAATACTAAGGTGACGACTAACAAGAAGAGGCTGAAGTGATTATGGGTACACAGAATGGGTGAGTTTCCAAATTCTTGAAAACATCTTGTCCAAAAGCTGCCAAGGGAAAGAGATTTCTCCTCATTCAGCAATGCATTTTTAACTCTAGACAGAAAACTCTAGAAAGAAATTTAGCAAGAAAAAATGTGCATTTCTGCTAATATTTTTCAGACATCAATGTTATCAGCTTCTGGAAAGTAGTGAAGGATATCATATTAATTTGAAGTTAAATTAATGAAGAAATTGGGATAATTTGCTACATATTATCATCTGTGATAGAATATAAAAAAGTACTGATCCTTTCTGACTGATTCCCATCATTCATTTCATTCAGGATTAAACATTTAAAATAATTCTGTGCAGATATTCAGAACTATTCTATACTTGACACTTTTATAGATTTTCCATGGCACTGATCTAAACATTTAGATCATGGGTGGCAGCCTACTGGTTTAACAACCAGTTTGCTGAGCGCACTCTTTGCGCACACAGTCTTGCTTTGCCGGAAAACAGCTGAGGCGCAGCAATCCACTCTGCCATGCCAATCAGCTGGGCTAAAAAACAGGGAAATATAGGTAAGTATAACCTGGGGGCAGGCGGGCAGGGTCACCTGAATGTTGGAGCAAACCAGTTCGCTCTCAGCAGATCTTTGGAGCTACCGGTACATCCGAAGCAGTCCGAAGCGGTAGAATCCCACCCCTGATTTAGATAAGAATCTGCTAAAGATTCTTTGGATCTCCCTACATATGAAGCACATACCCTTAGGTCTGAAAAAATAGCGCCCAATCAGGATAATAGGCTATGAACATATTTCTCTACTACAGGGCAGCATTTTCCAATATTGTGTCTTTTGCTTTGATTATATTGCAACAGCCTTGTCTCTAGCCACATCCAGAGGGCACAAAGACTATCTGTACATTAAGCCCTCTCACACAGATAAATATTGCACCGATGTATTGTGGATCCTTTGTTTAAATACCTTATGTGAAGCCAGTTATTTAAATTAGTTGAGGCAAACTATGCGTGAAGTACAATGTGGCACCATAACTATGAACACAGCTCTATTATGGGAGCTTTTCTTAGTTAATAATTACTATTATTTCAGTCATGGAAAATAATATGCAGCCAACATTAAAAATCCCGTGTTTTCAAGTCTGATGTTATTGTAATCCAGAACAATTTGATCAATAGGTCAAGAGGCAGGGTTTCAGTCAAGATCTGATTATAAGAACTCCTTTAAATTGTGTAGCATTTAAAAAATAAGTTGCTCTAAATTGTTAGTAATCAAAAGTGACTATGCTTCCCTGTTATTAAGGGTTTAAATTGACAGGGTCTTTTTTTTTTAATCAGAAAGTCATACAAGCAGCTGTAATGTGGACATTTGATTGCTGCCACCTAAAGGGACTAAAAGCACACCATTATAACATCATAAACTTTTAAAATGATTCGTCACCAGAAATGGATATATAATACTTGAGTTATACCTGCTGAGTTTCAATTTTCCTTGATGGTGAAACATTATTATTATGATGAGAGATTGACCAGCACTTCAAAATACAATTTACAAACATAAACTTCAGCAGCATTGATTTCTCCCCATCGTCACTGGTAATAATATTTTTGAAATGGCTTTTGTTGGCAAGAAATGTTCCTCAAAACGAAGTGTGGGGAATTCCTTTCTTCTCTCCAGCATTATTGCAAATGCAACTGGAAGGAGCAATCACAAAATCACCCTGAATGCTTTTTGGCATGTTTGAAATCATTCAAGTAAACCAAAGAAAGAGTGCCATATAATTATGGAAAGCCCAATTGGTTGGCACAATGGTAGTCAATATGTACCCACCTAGATCAGGAAACAATTAATTGACTGATTGAGGGGAGAATAAGATAAGTCCCTGCAAAACTAGATGAACAGAATCCAAATATGCCCATAAATCATTCACTAATTATTCAAGGCCACTGACATCCATTGAACCTTTCCATTTATTTAAGCAGCCTTGGATCCTTTTCCATAAAGCATTAAACAGGTTGAATAATCTGTCTGCAGTGATTAATTCTGGGCTATAGCTCCCTAAGGGTTCATTCTTACTATTACTATCATTCCATCCTCTTTAAAATGATGCTATCACCATAGGTTTTTTTTTTTAAGATATACATCTGTTCATTCTATCAGTTAGCTTCTCAAAATGCAGAGCAAGCTTTGGTTTGACAAAAGGCAACCATTCAGTTCAGTAAAGTGACTATTTTAATGTTCATGAAATCGAACAACTCCCCCCCCCCCCCATTTATTATTAGGATCACCGATAGAAATAGGAATAAGTGAAAGTGTTTACGTGAAACCATTTGAATTTGGATATATGCCAACTGAAAGAAAGTACAATTTCTCGTATTTACATTTTACCAATGTACTATAAGCAGGATCATAACATAGACCCTCAATTGATCTTGCCATATTCAAAAAGTCAACAAAAGGGATGTTTTGAACTGTGCAGATTTGATATCCTTTCACTATCAAAGTATTTACTACTATTTCACTATCCAGAATACTCCAACTCCTCCTACAAATCTTGGTTATATAACTGCTAGCTTATTAAGAATAATAAACCTGATGTACCAATGCCTAGAAAGGGATAGACTCAGTGGTGGGATTCATTTTTTTACTACTGGTTTTGTGGGCATGGCTTGGTGGGCATGGAATGGTGGGCCTGGGAGGGGAAGTATACTGTAAAATCTCAATTCCCCCTTCATTCCAGGGGAAGGATACTGCAAAATCCCCATTCCTTCCCGATCATATGGGACTCGGTAGACAGAGAATAGATGGGGGTGAGGCCAGTCAGAGGTGGTATTTACCCGTTCTTCAAAGTACTCAAACTACCGGTTCTCCAGAACTGGTTAGAACCTGATGAGTACTACCTTTGGCTGTACTAAAAGACAGCATTGAGTTACTGACCATAGCAGCATAAAAACAAACACTAAGCACCAGATCCACATGAACAGAAGTTTACCACACTAGATATACCCAAGCAGCAGACTTTCAAATGGGCCTCAGAGACAGTCCACTCATAGTGGCTGGATACAGTATGCAGGCAGAGCAACACCTACATACTGAATGGTACAACCAAGTTGTTTACAAGAACATCTGCATAGTGTTTGGGATAGACCTTCCTAAGTCCAGATAGGCCATAGCACAGAAAGTCATGGAGAATAATAGGTTTCAGGTTTCAGGTTTATTTAATTTATAGACCGCCCCCTCTCCCCGTAGGGACTCGGGGCGGTGTACAGACCATTCATAATCAAAACAACGGTGAATCACATAAGACATAGAACAGAAACAACACATACACACTGTCTGTATATAAAACCCCAAAACCAATTTAAAAATTAAAAAAAAATTTAAAACCCGTTTAAAACCCCAATATAAAATTTAAAAAGCCATCCAGGAAAGTCAGTAATAGATATTAAATACAGTTACGATTATAATCATAATTAGGCCAGACCAGCTACTCGAAACAGGTGGGTTTTGAGTTTCTTGCATAAGGAGCGGAGATCAGAAGTGGTTCTAATATCGGGGGGGAGGTCGTTCCAGAGGGTTGGGCCCATCACAGAGAAGGCCCTACTCCTAGGCACCGCCCGCCCACACTGTTTAGCGGAAGGTACCCGGAGGAGGCCCTCTCTGTGAGAGCGGATTGGTCGCATTCTATGGGGTAGAATGCGATCCCGCAAATAACTAGGTCCCGAGCCATGGAGCGCTTTGAAGATGACGATCAACACCTTGAAACGCACCCGAAAGGCCACAGGTAGCCAGTGCAGCTCGCGCAGGAAAGGTGTTACATGGGAGTACCTGGTACTCCCCATAATAACCCGCGCGGCTGAATTCTGGACCAGCTGGAGCCTTCGGGTGCATCCCAAGGGGAGCCCCATGTAGAGAGCGTTACAGTAATCAAGGCGAGAAGTCACTAGGGCATGGGTGACTGTGCAAAGGGCGTCCCGCTCCAGTAAGGGACGCAATTGGCGCACCAGGCGAACCTGGTGGAACACCTCCCTAGCCACGGCCATCACATGATCATCTAGCGACAGCCGGGAATCTAGGAGGACGCCCAAATTGCATACCATATCCACTGGGGGCAGTTGTTCCCCCCAATGGCCAGAGATGGAACACATTGGCTAAAGCGGGGCGCCGGTAGCCACAGCCACTCCGTCTTGGAAGGGTTGAGCTTGAATCTGTTGTCGCCCATCCAGACCCGCACGGCTTCCAGACACCGGGACATCACCTCGACGGCTTCGTTGGGGTGGTTCGGGGTAGAAATGTACAACTGAGTGTCATCTGCATACAGATGGCACTCAACCCCGAATCCTCGAATGATCTCACCCAGCGGTTTCATGTATGTGTTGAACAGGAGAGGGGAGAGGACCGACCCCTGTGGCACTCCACACGTGAGCGGCCTCAGGGTCGATCTCTGCTCTCCCGCCAACACACATTGCGTCCGACCGGAGAGGAAAGAGGAGAACCACCGCAAAACGGTGCCCCTCACCCCCACCCCCTCCAGACGACGCAATAGGATACCATGGTCGATGGTATCGAAAGCCGCTGAGTGGTCTAACAGGACTAAGATGGAGGAACAGCCCCCATCTTTTGCCCTCCAGAGATCATCCACCAACGCGACCAAAGCCATCTCTGTGCTGTGACCGGGTCGGAAACCAGACTGGCGCGGGTCTAGATAAGTAATTTCCTCCAGGTGTCGAGGGAACTGCTGCGCCACCACACTCTCAACAACCTTCGCTAAAAAGGGAAGGTTGGAGACAGGACGATAATTGGCTAACTCAACTGGGTCTAGGGAAGGCCTCTTAAGTAGGGGCCTCACCACCGCCTCTTTCAAGGCGGTTGGCAGGAACCCCTCCTCCAGCGAGGCGTTCACCAGACCCAGGAGCCAGTCACGTGTAACCTCCCAAGTTGCCAGTACAAGCCAGGAGGGACACGGGTCCAATAAACATGTGGTGGCCCGCAGTCGCCCGCGTAGCCTGTCCATATCCTCGGCGGCAACAGAGTCAAACTCCTCCCAGATAGGTACCCCAAGACTCACCTCCGGTGTCTCCTCACGATCACTGAATGGGACCCATTCGCTCCAAATCTGAGCGATTTTGTCCTGCAGATATTCCCCAAATTCCTCTGCCCTCCCCTGTAAAGGGGCTTCCCGCGACCTCTGTGAGAGGAGGGAGTGGGTCACCCGGAACAGGGCGGCAGGGCGGTTTTCTGCAGACGCAATAAGGGTGGCATAATATCGATGTTTAGCCACCCTTAGTGCCACAAGGTAGGTCCGTAAATGGGCTCTTACGTGTGTTCGGTCAGATTCGGCACGAGAGGATCTCCATCTGCACTCTAGGCATCTCTTGTGGCGCTTCATCACCCTCAGCTCCTCGGAAAACCAAGGGGCCAGGGTGGTTCGCTGCCACCAGAGAGGCCGCAAGGGCACCACCCGGTCCAAGGCCCCGGCCGCCGCACTGTTCCATGCGGCCACCAGGTCCTCCGTCCGGGAGCGGGTCAGGGCAACAGGAGGTGGCCCAAGCTCCGTCTGGAACCTATCTGGTTCCATCAGTCGCCTGGGGTGGAACCATCTAAGATCTTCTGGTTCTGCCTCCCCGCGATGGGGGGTGGCGTCAGGGAAGTCCAGCCAGAGAAGCGAGTGATCTGACCATGACAGGGGAGTGATCACCTGATCCCCTATTCCCAGATCACTCTTCCATCGACCAGAGATAAAAACAAGGTCCAGCATGTGTCCTCCCTCGTGTGTGGGGCCCTGAATTATTTGGGTCAGGTCCAAGGCTGTCATGGAAGCCATGAACTCCTGGGATACCTCGGATGATTCGCCCGTCGATGGCAAGTTGAAGTCCCCCATGACTAATAGTCTAGGGGTCTCAACTGCCACCTCCGCAATCACCCCGAGGAGCTCTGGCAGGGCCGCTGAAGCATAGCGAGGAGCCAAGTATGCAATCAGCAGGCCCAACTGACTCCCTGGGCCCCATCTTACACCTAGAGTCTCACATCCGGATATCTGAGGTACGGTGAGTTCTCTCGGTGCCAGGACTTCCCGTATAATGACCGCCACCCCACCACCCCTACCCTGGGCACGAGGCTGATGGAATACACGGTATCCTGGTGGGCACATTTCCACGAGGGGCACACACCCCTCGTGGCCCAACAAGGTTTCCGTGATCCCTGCAAGGTCCGGCTCCCCCTCAGAAACCAGGTCATGGATGAGGGGGGCCTTATTAACAACGGACCTTGCGTTACATAACATCAGTCTCATGCCTCGGCTCTGTAAACCCTGACCACCTAGGATGTGGGGGTTGGTACAAACGACCGGGCGTAACCAACGCCCCCGGTCTCCCAACCGACTACAGGATCTTCTTCTGTCCTCGCATCTACCCCTTCCTGCGACCGTTGTAATATAGGAACCCTCTAAAGGAACGTTATACTGACTCCCCTCCCCCGCTCCGCTCCCTTCCGCCTCAGCCCCACCTGTTCGCCTGGCTCTACTCCTATTCCTGGTCTGGCTAGACCCACCCCCCACCCTGGATCCCTTTAAAACATTTAAAAAACATTTACACAAAACCCCCCGGAGCCTCCTCTTCTTCCACCTCTCTGGAGCTAAAAACATATGGAATTTCCATATCCAGGGGAACAGGCAACTATTGGCCTATCAACCAGACATTATGGTAATAATATAAGAACCAGAAAACAGCAGTGGTGATCAATGTAACAGTGCCAAATGAGAACAACATCAGGAAGAAGTATGGGAAGTTGAAGAAGTACCAAGGACTGAAGGAAGAACTAGAGAGGTGCTGGAAAGTAAAGGGTAAAATGGTTCCAATCATGGTAGGATAACTTAGGGCTGTGATTCCTAAGATGGAAGAGTGGCTCCAACAAATTCTAGAAACAACATCAGAACTCTTTATCCAGATGCCTGGACTGCTATTTCTTTTTAAAGTATTGTTGTTTCTATGGGTCTTCTAGTCTGTTTTTTGCTATTGTTCTACTACCCAATTACTATCATAGACTTCAGTGTCAAATCTATATATGTTCAACCATGTATATACCCAATAATTCTACTGAAATTGATTAAACATTTTTTCCAGCCATCATGAATAAGACTGAAGCATATTGCAAACTTCTTATAAATTGTATAACTGAAGCTTCTTTTCAGGGATTTCATTTGAAGGCAATCAGATGTTCTTTTTCAAATTGATTCAGAAAAGTGAATCAATGCAACTTAAGGATCCAATTTGAAACATCAAATTGAATAAGTTGATCTCTTAAATTGATTTGAATTGTTAAATTGGATTGAATTTGAATCTAGTAGTTTAAATACTGGAACTGATCTATACATTCCTAACAAGTAGCTTTCACTTTAATCCCTTTTTTATAGATTTAATAAATTTGTATATAATTTCCTGTGTAATTACACATAGAAAATAACAAAATCAATAAATTAAAATAGTATAAAATATTTTAATTAAAAAGAGAGAAGGCAGGAAGTTCAAAATGAAACTGAATTGCTCATCCAGTATTTCAACAGAATCAAGTTCTCACACTCCAATTCATTAAGGGTTAAAAAAGAAAGCTGTAGATTGCAGTATTCTTGCTATATTCCTCCTACATAATTAATAAATTATAATAAATAATATAATGGCTCTAATCCCCCAATAAATATGACATCTTAAAATCTGAGAGGAAGGGCACTTTCCTCTATTCCACTTTTGGATCAAATAATTTGAATCACTAAAAATGCTTATTGAATTGTCTGCTAGCCATTCCTTCTCACTTTCTGCATTGCACGCCCCAATCCAGCACTCTGTCTGAGATTTTTCATTTGAGCTTTTCAAACCCATTCTTGCCTTTTCCTATCATTAATGAACTAAACATCATTAGCACTTTAAAGTCTGTCCTTTAATTGCCACAATCACAAATCTCTCTCTCTCTCTCCCTCTCAGCTGAAAAACACAATTTGAGATCTTTCCATCTTGAGCTATAAGCCCAACAGGAGCACTGACAGAATCTACGATACAGGATATCAGTGTTTGTATCGCTGCATTATTAGTTATATATAAGAATACTTGCTCCTTATGTTGTCTTGTAAGATTACAAAATTCCTGATGCAGCAGAGATAGGGCCGTATTGACCAGAGTCAATTTATCTCTTTTCCAACCCAAAGCAAGAGAAACTAAGATATACTACACAGAGGTGAGTTGCTGCTGGTTCGGCCCGGATCGGCCAACCTGATAGTAGCGGCGGTGGGAGGCTCCGTTCACCTGCCCAGATGCTTCTTCCCATGCACAGAAGTGTTGTGTGTGCCGAACCAGTAGTAAAAAATTAGCAACCCACCTCTGATACTACTTCATACTTAGAAGCACTTTATCTGGCTGCACATCTAAATCATCATCTTCTTTTTTTCAATTTTAGTCACAGGGTCCTTTTCATTTGGTCAAAGAAGAAGAATATGGAGCGATCCATTCCATAAGCTCAGAGATCATCTTCTATATGAATTTCCTTTTCATTTCATTTCTAGTGGTTACTGTAAAAACAACTAGGCAATTTTAGGAATCATTGTCTCTATTTTTCTTTTTCCCTCTCTCCCTCCCTGCATGCCTGCCTGCCTGCCTGCCTGCCTGCCTGCCTGCCTGCTTCCCTCCCTTTTGTTATTTTTCTTCATTTTTTATATATAATAGATATAATAATAAGTCTTTGGTGAGCTGTCTGTACTTCTGCCATTAATAAATTTGCTGGTATCTTGTCAATCTAATACAATTTATGGCCATTATTGTACAAATGCACATATTTAGCTGCTATAAGCCTTGAATTGTCTGAACGGCAGAGAAGAGAAGTGAAAAGGAAAAACACCAGGGAGAAAACTCTCTTTGGTCTTGCATAGTTAAAAGGATAGGATTACCATATGCCTGGGTGTAATAAATTTATTCTCTTACTGGCCCTTCTCCCTATGGATCATATTTATAACCTTGCTTAATCACAGTGATTATTGTACTTCAAAATAGTAACAACTACAGAATTCGAACAAACATTCACAGGATGAATAAATATTGATTTTTCCTAGTTTGTCAGTTATATGTTTTCAAAAACATTTTTAAAGAAATTGCATGGGTTTCCTGTCAGTTTTGGAAGTCATCCCCCCCCCTTTTTTTTTGCAGCTTCCCGACTGCCATATATGTTAGCCTGGAAATTTGGGAGGGGGTTTGCTTGGAGCGGTAGAATTTTAGCCATAACAATATTCTTTCTTCTGGAATCAAGGACACTTGCCTGCACCTGGATGGGAGTGGCTGAAGGTTGTTTCAGTTGTGTTGGAGTATTGGACTGGACCATATGATGAACTTGTGAGTGTGGGGCAAGGTTGTGAACTTTCAACTGGATGGGGAAAACCTGAAAGCTTTCAGATTCAGGTTTTCCCAGATGTGCCACCATGACATCTCTAATAAATTAGAACTTTGAGAAACTTCAGGACTTGAAGTTTTATTTCATTTGGGATGTTTCTTGGAACCCCGACATTCTTGTAATACAGGTAGTCCTTGACTTACAAATATTTATTAAGTCACCATTCCAAGTTACAAAGGCACTGCAAAAAGTGAGCATTTTTTACACATGATCATTACAGTCATCCCTGTGCCTCATGTGATCAAATTTTGGATGCTTGGCAACTGGCATTTATGACGGTTGCAGACTCCTGGGGTCATGTGATCATCTTTTGTGATCTTCTGATGAGCAAAGTCAATAGGGAAGCTAGATTCACTTAACAGCTGTGTTACTAACTTAACAACTGCATGATTCACTTAGCAACTGCGGCAAGAATGGTCATAACATGGGAAAAACTCACTTAACAATTGTCTTGCTTAGCAACAGAAATGTGAAGCTCAATCGTGAATGTAAGTCAAGGACTACTTTGTTTGTTTTGCTTCCAATATTTTCATTTTTCTACTAAGAAAATGGAAGAAATGTACTTATTTTAAATGTATATTTAAATGCAAATTTCATCGCCTTAAGTGCACAGAGCACAGATACATTCTGATACTTTGGAAGATTGTAAACAGAATTATTCCTTCATCTTTATGAATCATGAATAAATTTCAAATATTGCTATAGTACATATTTTATAAGCCAGATTTATGACTGTCATTATGCCATGATTCACTAATCAGTTTACAGGGTCAGAGACCAGGTGCTCTTTGTTATCACTGAATTAGTATTATAGCAAAAAAGAAAAAAACTCTGGATAGTAGACTATTCAGACTCCAGTACCTGGAGACTGAAGAATAGAAGAGAAAGAACCGGGGGGCGGGGGATCACAAAATACAAAGAACCTGCAAATAGAAGTAAAACACAAATATAGTACCAATAGTAATGGATGCCTTGGGTGCAATCCCAAACCATCTGGAGTACATTTGAATACGATTGGCATTGAGAAAATTATTATAAGTAAATTGCAAAGGACAGCTTTACTTGGAACAATTTACATCTTGCAATAATACCTTTAAGAGCATCAAATAACAGCATCTGCCTATCCCAGGTCCTTGGGAAAGACTCTATGGATACATAAACATTCCAAATCCAATATAAACATTTGGTTGACTGTGTAACCAACATAATAATTCTATTTCTCCCTTATCAGTATTGTGTCATTCTTTTGCTAGGATGCTTCTTTATTTTGATGGTCCCAATATGTTCTGCAGCTTTGTTTCATCTGCTGCTAGTTTTACAAGTGAAGACTTTCAAGATCAGCAACTGGACTGGACATTCACTCACCTGTTCTATTTGTGCAAACCCACATCCCTATATGAGCCGCAGTGAAAACCTTTAGGTCAAAAAGTCACACTAACTTTCCAGAATATCCTTAGGGAGACTGTAAATAGACAATCTCCAGACCAGTATTTTCATAGTAGTCTTGATGGCATAGAAGATTATTGTAGATGAGAGGAAGTTTCCTTCTTTATTTTGTGATGTAGCCCTAGCTTCCTCCTGCCCCTCCAAAAGCAGTTTATATGCCTTTCACTTGAAGAAGTAAACAGGTCTATACTGTACACTTTAAGGAAAATTTCTAAGGATTGTAGAAAGTTAGCACCCATCCCTCTCCTAGAAGAATGGAATATTTTGATAAATATTAAAAAGGCAGAATATTATATTTCACTGGATGAGAAATGGAGAAACATGCTCTTGGAAAGCAGCCTCCACATTCCTTAATAGCCCACAGCAGATGTCAGCAATTAAGAGATAAAGAGATAGTTAGCTGTATTCATAAGAAATATCTTCACCCAAGATCCAATAAAGGTTGGATTAGCCCTCAGCCACAATAGGAATTACCCAAAACCCTTTCATTGCATAATCTCAGTTGCACCACCCCTGACAGTTCAAACTTAAATCAAACTTACCTCAGACAAACTCCTAGGATTTGTACATGGCCCCATGGTAGTCTGACAACAGCCAATAGAATACATGTTCTTCAACAGGAAGTTCAATTACAAAGCCCAAGAAAAGGTATAAATACCACCCCACTCTCCCTATGGTCAGCTGCCCATCTTTCCAATCAGCCTCCATGTTTCCAGTGTATTTCTCCTCACTTGGAACTGAACCAGATGAATATTTCTTCCACAGGATCATTGTGTACAGACTAATTGTAAAATGAGGTCCTAGCCAAGAGAAGGAAAAATATACCCAAACTATTCCATACTGGGATCATTGTCCTTGAGCCCTTTTTATTATTTTCAGGCAATTTCTCTTCTCCTGCAATTCACTAAACCAATTCACTGGGACATTTGTGAAAAGGGACTTTTGAACATTCTCCTCTGCCATTAGTGATAATTTCAGTAGCCAAATTAAAGATTCCCCAGTCACAAGTGAATCCTCCCAATTTTCGCTTGCTGATTTTAGATTTTGTGCTCTCTCTTTCTCTCTCTCTCTCTCCCTGACTCTTTTCTCTCTCTTTTTTTTTTTTTGCATTTCAAATTGAATTGCTAATGTTCCCATTAGCAAATGGGGAACATTATACATGTATTTTTGTTATTCCCTTTAGAAATTACTTGAATATTTTGAGTTTGTGTAATTTATGTGGGTCAATGTAAACTGTATTAATTAGAAAAGATTATTCTTTGTGAGGTAACTGACAATTCACCAGAACACATTTTTGCTCATTGTTTAATGACTCCTTAGTGAATATATATTAGAAGATAGCTTACAGTCTGAACTATGCTCCTGAGCATATCTGGTAACTCTGTGTAAATATTTAGGCTGACATGGCCAAGAATTTTTCTCCTGTCTTTTCAATAATTCACATCTCCTTGGTTTCCTAACATCCAACAGAGTTTAGAAAAAAGTGTTTTAGTCAGTGTCTCATCTGCCTTTTTACCCAGCATAGCTGTGATTTCTCGTTATTTTTTTGACCTGAACAAATGCAATTCTTTATAGCACACATGTTTGATTTCAATGCTGCAGTCCCAAAAGCCAAGGGCCATTGCAGCTGCCCCTTTTCATATCGGATGCAATGTTGGGGAGAGCTAATCGGGCCACACAAAGAATTTGTTCAGCCAACTGATCCAAATACAGTTAATATAGATCAAGCTTCAAGATTCTGGAAGAGTTACAAGACTCCAGCAAAAGGAGACAACGTCAATTTGCAGCAGTGGTGGGATTCATTTTTTTTTACTACCAGTTCTGTGGGAGTCGCTTGGTGGGGGGGTGTCATGTGACTGAGTGGGCATTGCCATCACTCATGGCCATGCCCACTCAGTCAAATAACCCCATCACCACCATCAACCACGTCCACAGAACTGTGCACATACATTGCCTGTTGTGCCATGCTGCTTGGACTTGCCAAGGCAAGTCCCTCCAGAGCAGCAGGCAATGCGTGTGAGCAGCCAGCGCAAAAAACAGGGCGGCAATGGCAGCTGCTTTTTCAGCGTGTTCAAGACCTCTGGTAGTTTTTGGAGGCCTCCAGCCAGCTGCCACTACTGGGAAGTAGCTGGCAAAGAGGTTACCTCTGAGGCTTCTCGCAGTCGCACTGAAAAAGAGAGCTTGTCTTCTGGAGTCCGGACCAGTTTCTGGGGGAGGAAGGTAAGCCCAAAGAAAGAGGCAGTCATTGGAGAGGAAATGGGGCTAAAGCCAGGGTCTCTGAAGGGGTGGAAATGGAATTGACAAAGGGAGAGTGGACAGCATGCAGGAAGAGGCCCCGGGAAGGCTGGAGCCAGAGAATGGTGCGTTCCCTGACCTGGCCAAGATGAACGGCAAGCAGGTGGAGGCTCCGGAGCCTTAGGCAATGGCACGTACCTCGCCTCAGGCCTCTGACCCCTGACCCAAAGCAAAGGGCGAGCAGACGGAATGCTTACCTTTGGTGAGGTGAGCAGAGCGGGTGAGGTGTGAAGGCAACTAGTGAGGTGATTAGCTGGGCCACATGGTGAAGGCAACATATATAGGGCTGGGATGGGCGGGGCAAGCCTCAAGTGAGCAGCTGGGTGGGGTGAGTGAGCGGTAACTGAGTCACCAGGATGGGGGCAGGGCCAGCCAGAGGTCATTACCAGTTCAGCAAACCAGGTCAAATTTTCCCTACTGGTTTGCCCAAACCGGTGCCAACTGGCTGAATAACACCTCTGATCTACAGCCTGCCACTTCCATGCCTGATTTCAATCTTGACCTTATATCTTCACCTTCACACTCCATTGAATGCTACCCTTTAGGCTTGTCTGTGAATTATGCAGGAGGATGGGAATTTTCAGACTGACTCACTTTGAGTAAAACCAAAAACCCATGCAAGCTGTCAAGCCAGAGAAGAAGCTATTTTACCTTTATTTGCTAAATGTATTATCTTCTCAACAAAATATCCCATGTTAAATGGATTCCAAAGAGTGATATTTTGATTTACAGATTACCTTCTTCCCACTTTGTATTTGTTTTTAATTAAAAGACTGTTTTATGTTTAAAACTATGCGGAGCAAGGAGACTCATATGTACCAAAGGATGCATCAACAAACATATTGATGTCCATGAGTAAAAGGTTGCTTACTTCTTGCTCAATATTTATCCTTATACTAGCCCTAGGATTAGCATGAGATAAATAGGTGTCATATAGAAAAGTCACACATGAAACTTCCTGAGAAACAGCATGGTATAGTGGTTAAGATTAGAAGTGGGAACATCTCTCTTAAACTGCTGGATCATTTAGGGTCAATTTCAACCCTTTCAGCCCTAATCAGCATCAGGCTTGGCAACACATTGATTGAAAAACAAAACCTTTGTCAGATCATGCACGGATAGCTTTGCTGTAAAGCATAGGTGAACACCCTTCAAAAACAAGCATACTTTGCAAGCATGAGGGATAAATACTAAGAAAACAATAAAATCAAAGAAAGCTTCCTAACTGAGCTGAGATTATTCTTCACAAGATTACTATTTACATTTCTCAGGAACAGCAGATTATAGGAAGATAAATAAATTACTTTTTCTGGCATTTCTGTCAACAGTTTGAACGTGTAATGTCACATTAAAATGTAAAACTAAACCTGTTGGATTGAAATTGGAGTCTCCAGAATATTAGTGCTAACTACTTTTTCTGAGTGGAGTAAGATATAGCTTGTATGTTGTTGTTTTTTCCTCCAGAGTAAGAACAATGGTATAATTTGCAATGACAGCATTGTATATGTTTGAAATGGGATCTGGCCACTGTTCCCTTTGATTGGCAGAACAGATTCATATGCTTTATAAACTCCGTAAGCTTCATTTACATAGTGATTACCTAGACTGCTCAACATGTAAGCAGTATAGATAATCACCTAGTCTCTGCCTAAGTCATCCAAATGATGTCATTGACTGCACATGCATACCTATTAAGTGCAAGGGTCTACATTAGCAAAGCTGAATTGATTTCCATGAGATCTAGGTTCCTGTGATTACAAGGCTCCGCTTACATGTAAGCCAACGCATGCACAACCATAAATGGGAACACTTCCCTGCTGCTGAGTTCACATTTAATATGTGAGCCAATGAGGTAGCCAATGCAATTAAAGCCATGTTGAGGGGAAGAAAGGAAATTATCCAGATTGCTTGTGTGCTATGTTCAGAATGCCTCAGATACTGATTGCTTGGACAGGACTATAATCACTCAAGTCTGCAAAACCTTCCCTCTCTGGCTTTAAAGACTACTTCCAATCAATCACATGAGCTCACTTCTGCAAGACAGCATGATAGCAATTGTTATCTTAACAAACGATGCTGCTGGGTTGGTGGGATCCTAGGCAAAATAATATTGGGCAATAAGTAACTTTCCTGTTTTGAATGCTGCCCAGTTTTACTTCCTGCACATAATTTTTAATAAAAAAAATAACATTGATATTGCCTTTGTTCCCCCCCCACCCTTTGTCAACCTGGCAGCATAGAAAGAAAATCCTGCATCAGATCAGCCTGCTTTCACTGTAGTGCTATTTTGAAATGCTACTATTTTCCTAACATAATTAATAGTCATTGAAAGGCAACACGGAGATGGGGAACTATCTCCTTCATCAGTTCAGGGATTTTACTGACCAGGTTGTCAAAGCAAACACTGATCAGTTCGGCAACTTCCTGTTTTTCTGGCAAGTACTATACAGTATATACACATCTACTATCAACTGAATGGCCAGTGGATGACCTTGTTTCCCACAGGATCAAAAAATCTGAAACATGTCCAGCCTGCTTAGTCCGTGATAACTTTTTAAATAGCGCCAATATGCCTGCTGGCATAGTTAGCCATGTTCCATGCCTTACCATATTAGTGGGATGTAATGAGCTTCCATGTGTTAGCCTTTATGTCTGCATCTATATCAGATGGAAGGGCAGTGGGGATGGGCAATGTAACAATCCTTTGCTTGTTTTCATTCCTCTTTTTTTTCCCCTAGAAGTATCATTTTAAAGCTGCGGAAAAATATAGACAATTCTATTCCAGAGAATTGTGGCGTTATTGCGTGTATTTTTGTTTCCAAGTCCATAAATGTGACTGCATGACAAAAGAAAAGTGGAGATAAACAGACCGTGCGGATGTTCACCCTTAAATGTAGCTTCCAAAGAATCTTTTCCATAGAGTAATAGAATTATTATCTGCAAACACCCATTTTAAATGGCAGTCACTCTCATTTCATTTCCTTTTCAATTCACAGCAACTTATTACAGTCTTTAGGTCAAGCCGGGACAGCTGCATTGAAAATTAGCTGGCGATTTAAGTTATTGTATGGATAACTCTGTGTGGATTTAGAGGAATATACCTAGATAATGGAAAGGGATACAAAAGGCATGGAAAGATATGGAAAGACTTCTCACAGAGAGAAATATGCGGGGAGAAGGTAAACAATAGAACCAAGCAGCACAATTCACACCCATTTCACCTCTACTGTCCCTTCCTGCCATGTTCAGATGTTATTTCTCATGATGGGAACTTTTAAGTGAAAAGTAAGGATAGGAATGTCAGCCATCATATGTCAAAATAGCTGGAACTATCACTGTAGGAACTGTCTTGAAGCACATCAATGGTTATAAGTGTAAGATTTAAATCTGAAGAAAGGAGAAGAACAGAGCAATTTAGGAGATAGACCTCAAATGTCATTATTGGGTGGAGAGAAGACATGGGAGGGCCTATGAATGCTTCAGTTATACAATCATAGTATCCTCATGTCCCATATGAATAAATACATCTAGGAGACTGATTCCTATTTGGCAGCTGTTCCTCCATATGTAATCATGGGAATTTGGTGGTGCCTTGCTCTGGGTTAGCATCAGCCACCCATGTAATGATTTGCCATTATTAAGCATTCTCCATTCTTCTGCCTGATTGAGTTTAATTTGAGAGGAAATGGCATCTTCTAAGATTCTCATCATTGTTCTAACTGCATATTGAATCTTAGTTATCATCCCTTTAGGAAAACATCAGCATGGATTTTTTGTATGTTTGTTTTGTACTGTTTTGCTTTGTTTTTGGAAAGACACTGGCTTCTGTGGGGATCCTTTTAGTGCTTGTTGGAACAGCCATTTCAATCAGGTGAATTGAGTAAACAATTGGGAGGGGGGATAGTCAAAAGGTTCTATGTCTTGAAGCCACAACTCACAGTGGCTCATTATAATGAGAATAATTTTTTAAAATAAATAAATAAAAGAGAATATGTTTAAGCAGGGCAGAAGTGAATACAGGAAACTGCTTTAAATTAGGCTACTGCATTTCAAACAGAATACTGATTGGCTGGGGATTTCTCTTATGCCTTTTGCACTATTAGAGAATGCTTGGGATACACACACACACACACACACACACACACACACACACGAGATTGTGAACTTTTTTTGGCTCGCGTGCCATAAGTGGGAGGAGTGCAGGGGAGTAGTGTGCGGGCGTGCCATACCAATAATGCGATGTGCAATCCCCAGTGCGCATGCATGCACAATAGGTGCAACCCCCATTTTTTTGCATGCTTTTTTTGCCCTCCCCAGGCTCCAGAGGCTTTATATATGTGTATGTGTGTGTGTGTGTTGTATTTGTGCTGATAAATAAATAAAGGGAGACTAGTATAGATCTATTTCAAGCTATTTAGCTCTCATCAGCTAGCCATACCCTTACTGGGATTCGAACCTGGGCTGTATTACATATTAGGAAGATGTATTAGCCACTAAGCCACAGGCTCTCCTCCTTATCAGCTGAGCCAGGGAAATAGGTATGTATTTGTGTTACAACCCCTGGTATGCCCAAATATGGGAGGGAGCTCACTACTCCCCCTTTCTGTCCTTCGGCTCATTACAGAAGACCATCCAGGGGTTGTAACACAAATATAATATCAGCACAAATACAACACAAATATAAAAAGGCAACATTAAAAATAAAAATATGGTTTTCTGACTGGATGGTCTTCTGTAATGAGCCGAATGACAGAAAGGGGGAGTAGTGAGCTCCCTCCCATATTTGGGCATATATGTATGTATGTATGTATGTATGTATGTATGTATGTATGTATGTATGTGTTTGTGTGTGTGTTGAAATCCTAGGATGGAGCTAAAAGGCAAAAGGGAAGCAGTATGCTCCCTCCCATATTTGGGCATACCAGGTACTTTGACTAAGGCTTCCCTGCTTCCATGTACGTGCATGGTGCACACACACACAAACACACACTCAGCCCAGAGCACCAGATACCGTTCTGGTACGGTGCCACCCGCCCGAGCTCCTTACCTGTCTTTTAAGGCTTCCCTGCTTCCGTGTACGTGCATGGTGCATACAGCGCATGCACGACGCTCCGCTGAGAAACTCTGGCATTTGAACCACACAAGTCTTAAAGCTGTCAAGTTACAAGACCCTTGCACACCTAACCCTTTAGAAAAAAACCCAGGGGTGTTCAAACTTGACAGCTTTAAGACTTGTGGACTTCAACTCCCAGAATTCCTCCTCCAGTCATGTTGGCTCAGGAAGTCTGGCATTGAAGTGTGCAAGTCTTAAAGCCGAGGAGTGTCCAAACTTGAAAGCTTTAAGACTTGTAGACTTCAACTTCCAGAATTCCTCCTCTCGCTCTTCAGCTTGATGATGTGCGGAAGGGTGGGGGGAGGGAGCTGGAACCGGTTCTAAACAGCACTGTAGATTTGTGAAACCTCTTTTATAGAAGAGGTTAGAACTGGCAGGAACCCACCCCTACTATACATCATTACAAATATCATGATAGAACATTCAAATATGCTGTTTAGAGATCTAAGGAAATTCCACCATGAATTTCAGTGGTAGCACATTTGGACCTTGTGCTTCCAACTGGCTTAACAGCAATAATGTAAATAGAATCAATAACTGCTAGGGTTAATATATCTGTGAACAAAAGTCTGCATTAAGAAGTAAAAATATATGCTTCCAAAAACTTCATGCAAAAGTAATTGTTACTATTTTAAAAATAGCTTATACTATTGTAATCTACATTAATCAGAAAATGGATCAGGAAAATGTATATGTCCTTAAATTATAGCAGAATGATTTGGACAACATCGAAGTGTTTGTGGAAAATTGATTTTTTTTTAAAAACCAAAATCCAGAACTACTACAATATTAATGCAAGACACAGATTTTTAGAAGGATTTCTATCACTAGTGCTATTCAAAATAAGAAAACTGTCAGGTAATGAGATTTTCTGAGGATTCAGGTAACTAAGAAAGCATAGAGTGCCAGGTCAGATGCTGAAAGCATATTTTTTTAAGAATTGTGAACTTGGACAGATTCTGACAGCTTAAACTTCCAAAGATTCTGATCATAGTTTGCTAATTATATATCAGACATATACTAGCTATTTTGGCATAGCAAAATGCAAACTTGGGCCATGTATTTTGCTTTCCTAGTACACTCATAATCCACTCCAGTAAGCATGCCAGAAGAAATATTTGATTTATTTTACAATTGTGCACTGGCTAGAAAAAAAAAGTACATAACACATAGAGATCCCAAGTCATCTTCAAAAAAGCTATTGATTTATTGATTACAGGAAGACAAAGTCTCTTTAACAAAGACATGTTGTCAAATGACAAGCAAGACATTTTGCTAAAAGCCCTTCAGATTGATTACCAAGCTTGGCACTTGAACCTTCACTGCTCAGACCTTGGCAGAAGATGATCATCAGGAGATTTACTCAGAGCATCTGAGATGATGCAGTTTGGCTCTAATTTAGACTTGCAGTCTTACATTCTCTGAAACTTTCAAGTAGGAAATCAACAGGAAAACAAAGATGGCAGAGAAGACCAACAGCAGAATGTAACAAATCGGATTTTAAAAGAATAGTGACTTTCATTCTATAGTTCTCCAATAAGTTAGCTCCACATAATTAAGAACCTAATCAAAGATCCAAACTTATGTAATTACAATAGAAGAGAATATATAACCGAAATTGTCAGGGAAAGCTACTGTATGTAAATAGGGATCAAACTCACACCTACTTGCCCTGATGATGTTACCTATTTGTTTAATGATACATCTGCAAGCTAAGCTCAGAGATCACAAAGAATCCCATAGTTATATATCATTTACCATATTTTTATATTTCATTAATTCATATATTCACTTACTTGATAAACCTGAGGCTTGTAGAAGTTCCACAAAAGTTCTTCATAATATTTTTTGTAATCTTCGGGTATTTTTTTAAAAAAACACCATTACCTAATATCTCTCAAGTTCTCCAAAACTTGAGAAGTCTTATATCTTGCGAGATTTTGCCATTCTTAATTGAAATTTCACATTTAGGAGAGTTTGTAAAATCTTAACCAGTTAAATTAAAAAAAAAAAACCATTGAGGGGATCCTGATTCTATAGCATGTTGCCAAGTCCCATCATAGAATAAAGTTTTTATAAGTAGAGAGAAAGGACTTTGGATTCAGCATGGATATTTATAGAATAGAATTATTTTTAAATCTATTTTGGCAAATGTTTAAAAATTGACTGTAAAATTAACACATAAATCTTAAACTTTATTCTATTAATGTTGAAATCTTTCTAAATTATGTTGGAGTATTAGAATCAAACTGGTTCATATTACTATCTCTAGTGGCAATATGATTTAATTACTCATTTTGATTAAATGTTTTTGAGAAAACTGTGAAAATTACAGAACAGTTTTTAATAATTAATATGGGTAACTATTGACCATTTTCCTCAGGCGATAAAATGGTTAAACACAAAATATTAATTGAATTTGTGTTGTTAGCTGATTTATTACAGCAGGACACTGGAAAGCAAACAACATCTTTCTTTAGATCTGAACTATTTCAGTTGCCCAAAAAATATATTAAGAGTTTTAAAAAATAATTTGTGACTTTATTCATACATGGTCTTTACTTTTTTGTTTTTTGCTTATATCAGGGGTGGCGAACACGCGGCTCGCGAGCCGCATGCGGCTCGCGGCCAAAATAAATGAGGCTCTTTGCCTCTTACCATTATTTAGTATACTGTGGCTCGGATCGCGCGCTAAACCTGGAAGTACGGTCGACGCGACGACGCTTGCCTGCGCTCCACCAGCTCGGCTTCCGTTCCCAGCCGAGCTGGTGGAGCGCAGGCAAGCGTCGTCGCGTCGACCGTACTTCCGGGTTTATCTCAACAGCACCCTCTGCTGCGCCCAAAAAAATAATGCTTCAAAGTCTAGCACAGTTGCTGCAGGATTCCGGTGAGGTTCTTTTTTTTTTTTTCCAGAAAATTTTATTGTTTTTTTAAAACATTTATAAGGAAAAGGGTAGGTGGAATGGTATACAAATTTTGACAGTTGCAAGTATGGCAGACGCCCCCTCCCTCCAAACTCATAAGGTACATCTGTGTATAAAACATTAATACAAAATCGTATAAAATCAGCATATTAATTCTATAAAAAAAAATTTCAATCAGCTTATATATTATGATATATAGTCTAGATATAATTCCATTATTACTTTCGGTCTGTTTATAACAATGTGATTTTCTTATTCATTTTTGTGATCTGAGCTTTCTTAGTGTTGCCCCTTCTCCCCCTGCTGGCAGAGCTCCGGCCCCTCCCGTGTCCTGTGTGACCGTTGAAGAGTCTTCTGTTTTTTCTAGGTTCACTTTATTTTTTTCCATAAAGGCCTGAGCCTCTATGGGTGTATTGATTCTAATTCTTGTCTCCTCCCAGAATATCAGCATCCCTTCAGGCATCAACCATCTAAACCACACCCCTTTCTGGTATAATTTATTCACCAATTGCGAATAATTTTTCCTTTTCTCCCTAATTTTTTTGGGGATCTGCTTCAAGATGGTTATCTCCCTATCGTGATATGTCAATGCTTGCCCCCTTTGTACACCCAGAATTATGTCTCTTGTGCTTTTCCTAAGAAATTTAATATGGACCTCCCTGGGTACATTGTGTGTTCTGGCATATGCTGAGTTCACTCTATAGACCAGGTCTATCTCCCATTCCATCTGTTGTTTATCTTTGTGTATATATTCAGCTAAGATATTAGTCATGATGTCCCTTATGTTTTCCCCATCTGCTTCTATAACATTTTGAAATCTAAGATAAAAGGACATTCTCTCAAATTCTGTTTTCATTTGTTGGATATCAAGTTCTTTGTTACCCTTCTGCAAAGCTTCTACCCCCCCCCCCGCCTCCGCCACCCCACCCTCCACAAGGTCCAGTCTCTGTGAGTTCTTATAAATTTGGACTTGATTCTCTTTCATTTCTTCCTTCATTTCCTTTAATTGTGATTCCGGTGAGGTTCTAATGATTGCTCAAATTAATAATAATGGTTGCATATTGAAGCTCTGGGTTCAGGAGCAGCAGAGTTTTAAATAGGAGAAAACATTTAATTGAATTTCCATGGTTAGTATATTTCCCAAAATTCTACGAGTGTTTTTCTCACAGCCTGTAATTGTAATAGATATCAAAGATAATCCAAACTCATATATATATTATAATACATATATTAGGTTAAAGGAAGATAATATTAGGACCAGGCTTTACCCATGTATAGGTTGTACTCGATTTACAATCACAATCTCATCACTGAGCAAAGCAGTCATTAAGCGAGATATGTGACTGCTTTGTTTAATGACTGCAAGTGTGGCATTCTTGGTTGTGGTCATCAAGTAATCTTGTAGGTTGTTAGGTGGACAGAGATCCACATAAGGAAAGTAGGGTGTCTTCTGGGTGGTGGGAGTGATCTGGAAGGATCTGCTCAGGACTTGAAAATTCTGTCTGATGAAATCCAAGCAGGATTTTCAGTCCCTGAACGGAGAGACACTTGTGGGCAGCCTGTCCCATCCTGCTGAAACATTCTGTACTACTTTCTTTACTGTACTCCTGCCTCTTTGCTTAGAAGCTGAAAATCCTTCCTGCCAAAATCCGAGTAGGATTTTCAGTCCCTGTGAAGAACCACTGTGCATGGCCTGTGCTGGGTGTTCTGGGGCAGCCCACACTGTGCTCCTTACTTCCACACTGTTTCTCTACTTTCTGCTTTGATTTTGGTTTCCTCTTGTCTTTAGCAGCTGGCTGGAAGAGTTTGCTCCCTTTCCATGCACAGCTGGGAGACTGAAGGAGTTCAATCACATCTTGCCGTTAGTAGTGTGGAGGATGCAGCACACCCTCACCATCACTGCAGGATTTTTACCCTCACTCAAAATGGCAAAATGCAAAGCTAAACGAAAATATGAAGATGAACACGGGACATTTTTGGAAGAATGGGAAGATGCTTTCTTCTTTATTGAACGGAATGGGAAAGCGCTGTGTTTAATATGCAATACTATGATATCACATTTCAAGGTTTCAAATCTTCAGCGTCATTTTAGCACTCTCCATGCTAATATTGACAAGGAATTACCCAAAGGTACTGAACTACGCAAGCAAAAATTGAGCACCTTGAAAAGCCAGGTAAAAAGACAGTCTCGAATGTTTCAGCAATTAACCAAACATGGAGAAAGTGTGACCCTTGCATCCTATAAAGTGGCGTGGAACATTGCCCGTGCTAAAAAACCATACAATGAGGGGGAGTTTCTAAAACAGTGTTTTGCTGATGTAATTGAAACCTTGGCTCCAGACAATAAAAAACTCAAAGATTCCATCAATGATCTCCAGCTGTCACGGCACACAGTTGAAACCAGAATATCAGACATAAATAATGTGATTGAGTCAGATCTACATGCAGACTTGAACGCATGTGCTTATTTTAGTGTTGCATTAGACGACTCATGCGACATACAAGACAAGCCACAGTTGGCAATATTTGCGCGAATGGTTTCTGAGGACTGCGTGATTAAAGAAGAGCTTCTCGACATTGTCGCATTAAAAGACAGAACTCGCGGTACTGACATAAAAGAGGCAATGACTGCCATTTTTAAAAAAGCGAATATGTCTTTTGAAAAACTCACCGCAATAGTCACGGATGGAGCACCGTCGATGATTGGCTCAGTAAATGGACTTGTGGGTCTTTGTAAAGGTGATGATGCCTTTCCTGAATTTTGGAACTTCCACTGCATCATCCATCGTGAGCAACTTGTGTCCAAAACACTGAATTTAGACCACGTTATGAAGCCTGTGATGGAGATTGTGAACTACATCCATACGCACACCCTTAATCACCGGCAATTCAAGAACCTCATTGCAGAACTTGACGCAGACTTGTCCGGTGACCTGCCACTGCACAGCGCAGTGAGATGGCTCTCAATAGGCAAAGTAGTTTCGTGCTTTTTTGAGCTTTTGGAAACAGTAAAATTGTTTATGGCAGAGAAGAACAAAACGTATCCTCTGCTTTCAGACCCTGAGTGGCTTATGGATTTGGCATTTTTAGTGGACATGCTTTCACACTTGGATAAACTAAACGTGGACCTGCAGGGGAAATTAAAAACTCTTCCTGAGCTGACACAAAGTATATTCTCCTTTGTAAACAAGTTGAAGCTTTTTAAAGCACACATTCAAAACAGCAATCTATCCCATTTTCCTTCTTTGCGCAGCACCCTGCAGAAGACCGGTGTTAAAACAAATATAGCTGGATACGTGAAACAACTTACACAACTGCAAGAGAAGTTTACTTTGCGGTTTGAGGACTTGGACCAAAAAAGACCACAGATCACTTTTCTCATCGACCCATTTAATGCTGACACCGACTGCCTGAAAACCCCACTTGTTACTGATGAGGCAGCGAGTGAACTAGAAATGATTGAGCTACGCGAGGACGATAGACTGAAATCTCTTTGGAGGGAAGGCCATGTTACGTTTTGGAGAGCTGTGCCAACTGAAAAATACCCATGTGTAAAAAGAGCCGCTCTCAAGCTGCTGTCTATGTTCTCGTCAACATACGTCTGTGAGAAGCTGTTTTCTACTTTGAAACACGTGAAATCAAAGCACCGGTCCATTCTGACTGACACTCATGTAAAGGAACTGCTCCGAGTGGCTACAACTGAATACAAACCTGATTTGCAGAAGATTACTGAAAACAAAAGATGCCAGAAATCCCACTGAGATTATCATCCCATCACTCCAACAAGTTCCACTTATTTATGGATTTAAAAGTTATACAGCAGCTCTAATGGGTTTATAAAAATTTATAACAAAAAACACCTGACTGAGCATGTTATATTATGTGTTTAATATATTATTGTTAAAATTATATGCTTTTGTGTGAGTGTTTGTCTGTTTTGGCAGGTCACTGCGTGGTGTGGCTCTCTGACTCTCACAGTTTAAAATTTTGGCTCTTTTTGTCGAACTTGTTCGCCACCCCTGGCTTATATCAACCCAACAATTTCTAAATGTTGACGTCCACCTATAAAAATGTTTTTGGGTGGGATAGAAAGATTGGATATCCATAAGATGAAATGATACATAAATTTATTTCTACATATGCAACAGTACATTTTATTTTTCTCTTTTGTATGCTTGTTTATTTTTTTAATGCGTTTTATTTTCACCTTTTTTAATTTCACTTTTTTATTTTCACCTTCACTTGAAGACAGACATTGAGATGTCTTGGAGAAGCAATTAAGAAATTGTTGCAAAAATATGCAGAAGCATGTCTTTAACACTTGGAAAAAGCAAAGGATTTGGAAGAGATTTATCCTGATGCCCTAGGAATAAGAGGAAAGGAAGGAAAACACAAGCAGATTGTTGATAGTGTAGCTTATCTCAATAAACGTATGGCTCTAGTCTTCTTCTGCAATCTGTTTTCTGATCTGGACAACCTTGAAGGGCTGACATTACTATATGTTTAAATAATTCTTTTTAAAAAGGGCCTGTGATTGATGTAATGGAGTCAACAACTGCTGCCCTGCAATACCTCTAAAAGGCAATCAAACTCATTTGGGAAGGTATTAATTTTTTTCCTGTTTTACCTTAAAGCCTAATTTCTAATGATCTAATTAGCACTGTACATTAACTTCCAATTAAACGAAGAGCAGGAAATAAAACACTCTTGTAGAAATACAGTTGCTTTGTCTCTGGAGGCTGAGAGAAGACAGCATCTCCGGGAACAGGTTTGCTTTTTGGTGGGTGTGTTTGTTTCTCCATCAGAGCCAAATGATTGTTTACCAAGCCTCCTTCCCCCATTTATTAGCAGCATCCCAAATAGAGGATAAGGAGGGACTGTTATCATATTTAATGGGGCTTCTCATGTTATGGTTTCAATAATTAAAGGAGAGTTATCCATGTAGAACGAGAGAGAAAATGGGGGAAGAAATCTCAGACAGTTGTGTAATTATTTTCCCTTCTGGGCTTGTGAAATGTTTACAATAAATAATCCCAGATACTGATTAAGATTCAAACTACTACTTGCTTGGGAAAAAGAGAGAGAATCCGGTGTAGTGTGTTCCTACAGTTGCTATCCTGTGATTATTTCAGCACAGACAAGTAGGAATAAATTTGGCATTAAGAGGGATGCACATCTGGGAGTACCTTCCCTACCAGTTTGCAAATGTGAGCGTCCATACTCGCTCACACGGGCCTCATCTGTGCATGTGCAGGGCTCTCACATTATGTTGGGGCGGGTGGGTGGAGTCTCCCAAACCAGAGAGAAACAGCTGAATACACCTCTGCATTAGTCCTTCAGAGTCTCTGGGAAAAGTGGAGCTATGGCAACAGATATGTAATTGCAAACCATTAAACATAGTGACTGCATCTAGGGCAAGGTCCCCCTCCTACACAGCAGGCAAGATCCATAAACTATCTGTTTGTGAAATAACATTTTAGTAACTTAACCACAATAGCAAATCAATGTTGGAGGCATAGCAATCAAACTGGTAAGCATTTAGATCTATTGCTGGATAGTTTCTAATCAGTCTACTCTATGGTGACATGCAAACAGATTTGAAGAGATAGGAGGATAGAAAGAAAAAAAAAACAAAATGATTGCTTTCACATTTGTGTTTATGTTCATGCATAACACTTCCATGCATCATCTGTTATCTTCTCCTGGTGCCTTCTTGTCACTACATATTTCTTTCTTCCGAAAAGAAACATTTAGGCTGATATGTGGACAATGTGCTGCTCAGAAGTGTGGGCAATTGAAATTATTTTTCACTTTGACTCCATTTTCACTGCCATGCTCTCCATCACAGTTTTCTCTTTTTCTATTACTCCATCACAGATTTCCTCATTTCTCAACCTCACTCTCCAAAGCAAATTGTATGGCTTGATATATTTGTGTCTGTTTCTGCTGACAATGCCTATGATGAGCTTCGGAAAACCAGTGGCTTTCAGATCAGCTTCACTAAAGAAAAAAAAATGTTAATCTGTTTTGATAAGGTGCCAAGGTTTTCAAGATATATCAAGATCCTAAGAAAAAACAGAAAATATGAAAAAAGTGTCTTTCAGATGAAATTTCAGAAAGGAGTCTTCAAATATGCTTGCATTTTAGCTGGGAAATGTGGACTATTTATCAGCTTCTTTATTTTTCCGTTTATCTAAATGAATGCTTTTTGAGTGAAATAAATTCTGAAGATCCATATAAATTCCCTGATGTCATGCTCATTTATGAAATCCTCCTTTAGGTTATCCTTAAAGCACTCTACCCTTCAGCCAAATGAAGTTGCCTGGTTAAGTAGTAAACTGTATCTGGGTTCTTGAGTTACAGTCCAGTGAACTAACCATTATGGCACACTTACAAATAGAAAAAAAAAAACCATGAACACTTTTTGTTCCAAACACAAACATTTCAAAAACACAGGGATTATTTTTGGAGTATAAGACTCATACTTCTCCCCCCCCCCCTAGAAGAGGCTGAAAATTTGAGTGTATGTTATACTCTGAATGTAGCTTTTTGGTACTAACCAGTGAAGTGATTTTCCGGGCAAAGCACTGAAGATTGCTTCACTCGTTAATACCTCATTAGGGCTGGGGAAAAAACAACCTTCAAATAATTTTACTGCAGCATACTGTTAGAAAAAATTCCCAGTTCATTCCAGCTGGAAAAAGCCAACAACAAAGGATTTGAAGACAGCCTTAAGAGGTATTTATTTTGTCCAGTTTCTATTTTGGGGAGATAATACTCTCAAGGGGAAGGCAGGGATTTTTCCTAACTGGCTATCTGAGTTTTCTCAATGGTTTCCTTCAGGCAAACGCTGGACTGGGTTGTTGATTCAGCTTTGTTACATTTTTACTAGCTATGAAGTGCTTTTGGCTGAATGCCCAGACATCTAGTTAAGCTTATCAAGAGTTTTCCCGGCAACCTTGGGAAAGAAAAAAAAGTGGCAAGTAGGGTTGTTTTATTATACTATTGTGTTTGCTTGCTTTTCAGGTGTTATGGGAATAAAAATGAATACTGATAAGCAGATTTTTTTTTCTATTTTCCTCCCTAAAAACTAAGATGTGTCTTATACTCCCCAAAAAATACGGTATATATTTTAACATACTTTAGAATATTTTTTTAAAAAAAAATTCCAGTGCTATTATTATTGGATAGTTCATCTGTTATTAAAGAGAGTGAATACAGCAGCACCATTCTGTGGCTTAAAAAATGGTGAAAAGGCTCAAAATCAAGTTTTGTGTTGAACAATGAAAGAAATTGGTTGTACTTATGCTATAGAAGAGAGATAAAATAGCATTTGATGAGCCATTCTTGTCAATGTTAGCTCATCTTAGTCAAAATTAGCAGTATTTGTATCTATCTACATGAGCCATGGTGGTGCAGTGGTTAAAATGTAGTACTTCTGCTGACTACTGGCTGCCTGCAATTTGGCAGCTCAAATCTCACCAGGCTCAAGACTGACTCAGCCTTCCATCCTCTGGGATCAGTAAAATGTGGACCCAGATTGTTGGGTGGGGGAGCAATATGTTGACTCTGTAAACCACTTAGAGAGGGCTGTCAAACACTGTAAAGGTTTAAGTCTAAGCGCTATTGCTATTGCTACTCTTAAATATCCCTCATATTAAAAAAAAGATGACTACTCTCTCTTGTTGATGATACAGGCGTAGGACAAAATGGTAGAAAATGAAAGTCAACAGATTCTAATTACACATTTCATGAAAACTTTCTACAAGTAGTCCTCAACTTACAACCACAATTGAGCCCCAAATTTCTGTTGTTGTGAGACGTTTGTTAAATATGTTTGTCCCATTTTATGACTGTTCTTGCTTCAGTTGTTAAGTAAATCACAGCAGTTGATAAGTTAGTAGCACTAACATATAAGTTAGTAGCATTAAGTGAATCTGGCTCCCCCATTGACTTTACTTGTGAGAAAGTCGCAAAAGATCATCACATGACCTTGGGACATTGCAGCTGAACCAGTTGCCAAGCAAGTGAAATTTGATCTCATGGGGCTGCTGCAAACGTTGTAACTAGGAAAAACGTTCAGAAGTCACTTTTTTCAGAGTTGTCATAACTTTGAATGATCACTAAACAACTGTTGTAAGTTGAGGACTACCTATATATCGGAGTCATTTGCAAAATGACACATTCTTTGTTTTAGGTTTGGGTGTCTCTTTTTCTCCTAAAGGAATTTACTTTCCTTGTAAACTCTGAGTTGAAATAATGAATCCCAACACACCTTCAACTTTGTTGAGTCTATAATGATATGTAAAAGAAATATATTTCATTCTCCTGCAATGAAACAGCTCTACTTTTAAAGCAATGAAGAAAGAAATGCAAGTTGTATCTGTACATTTGAATTTTCTTGCCCAAGTGTAAAATGTTCCTTTTTTCAACATTGAATTTCATTTTGTAAGATAGGGCCTAGCGTTCATGTCTGTTGAGATCTATCTGGATCTTGAGCCTATTTTCTGGATGTTGGCTATTCCTGCCAATTTACTATCATCTGCAAATTTGATGAGTTCCCATTTTATTCCCTCATCTAAATAATTTATGAAGATGTTGAAGAGTACTGGACCTAAAATGGAACTGGAGTATCCCACTACTTTGATTTGTCAGCCAGTTTCAAATCCATCTGATGGTGTCTATTCCACATTTTTTAAGCTTACCAAGAAGTAGGTTGCAGTCTACTTTGTCAAATGCCTTTTGAAATCAAAGTATACTATGTCCACTGCATTTCGCTGGTCCACTAATTTAAACACTTTGTCAAATGTGAAATGTGTCAAATAAAATAAGATTTATTTGGCATAATCTGTTTTTGACAAGTCCATGTTGTCTTCTCATTAACTTTGTTTGTTTCTAAGTGTTTGGAGATCTGTTGTTGATTACCTTTTCCAAGATTTTCCCAGGTATTGCTGTAGACATTGGTCTGTAACTTCCTGGATCTGTCCCATTTGTCCCTGGATCTGAAACTACAGACCAATTAGTCTCAATTATTCCATCAATACCTGGAAAGATCCTGGAAAATATAATCAAGCAATTAAAAACTACAAAAACATACATCATGTGGAATGTGCATATTTTTATTGTTCTATTAGTGAAATCTAAGCTACCACTTTACACCTAATATGAAAGAAGAAAGAAGGGAAGGGGACAAGATATGCACATTTACACACATCATATACACATCTTTCACTTTGCAGCTGCTAGTAATTGTCACTCTAGAATACAGTCAGAATTTCAATTCTATTTTTTTTTTTACTTTACCCATTCATCCTGCAGAATAACTTGGCTTATTGGCTAATTACAAAAATTACACAAAATAATTATAAAGATGCTAAATTATACAAAAAAGATGCTGACACCCCAGAAAGTGTACAGAGAAGAACAACAAAGATGAAAAGATGCTAAACCTGCCCGGAAACACAAAAATATTGGACAAAAATCTGAAAATGGGTGCAAGAAATTACAGGAGAACAGATAAAATACAAACCCGAAATCTTTCTGCTGGGAATAATCAAAGGGAAATATACAAAGAAAATTAAGTACATATTAACACATTTGCTAACTACAGGTAGAATAGCATTTGCCCAATGCTGGAAACAAAATAATACCCCTCAGACGAATTAGTGATTAAAAAAAAACTTTGGTGCAGAGATGGACAAATTAACACTGAAATTAAAAGATAAAGAAGAGTCAGAATAGTATGAAATTTGGAACAATTGGTACAAATGGCTGCAAAACAAGAACATTAATTAAGCCGAAAAACATATATAAATAGATATAGAACTGTGTATAAATGTGTAAATATAGAAGCGAAATATTACATACATGTACAGATATGATGACATAACAATGTTGATATAATGACTGTAATGTGTTGTAGAAGGGAAAAATAATAAAAAAAACTACAAAAAAAAGATGCTAAACTGTACAATGAACATGTCAACGCCTAAGACGTTTCCATGACTACTATCAACTTGAGAAGGGGAGGGGGGAATGCCATGCATACTTTTGGCCAGAGTAAAAGTCTCATATTTCTGTACTGGAATGTGAATGTGCATGTCTAGAACCCTGCTATAACATCCTGTTGGAGATGACCTCAGCCAGAGGGGAGGGGGCACAGGGGTAGAGGTCAGATGTCATTAAGTGTGATTTAGCTTCAGCTACACAGAAGTCCGTGCCAAGATGTTAGTCCTAATAAATGAATGGGGTTTTTTTTAACCTTGTCTCGGGACTCGTAAATTAATTAGGGCAACTCTTGGAAACTTCACAGAACAGTTGATAGGACTATGTATGTCTGGTCAAACAAAGAGAAGGACTAAGTATGATATGATACCAGTCTTCCAATATTGAGGGCTGTCACAGAGAAAGGAGGGGAGACTTATTCTCCAAAGCACCTTGAGGGAAGGACAAGAAGTAACAGGTGGGCAGATCCAGCCTAGAACTAAGGAGAAATTTCAACTTATAGATAATAGTTATCAATATATCAGTGATTTTCCTGATATTCCATACAAAATTTAACATCTTTGTTTCATTCAAAAGAATTTCACATAAACCATTTTCTCTTTTGCCTTTATTTTATGAGTTACATCTTCCTGCTACATACACACTGTAAACAAGAGCAGTGAATGTACAGTATGTAGATTAATACTATTCTGATCAATTTCTGATGGAAAAAGAGCTCTTAGGAGATTTGAATTCATGCCTTGACTGCAGGCTTAGTCAGGAAGTTATTTCATCTTTGTTTATCTTTTTATTTCCATCCATGTATTTGGGGCTATCATGAATAATGTATAGTCAAAAGATGAATCTTGATACTAAATGTTGTGAGAGCCTTTCCAAACAATTTATAAGAAAAAAACAGTTACTATTCACTTACTGAATGGGCCTTCTCTCAGTAGCTATTTTAATTTATGATAATTTTTCTTTTTGTAGAAGTTTGCATAATTTTGGAATTTTCTCATTAACAGGTAATGGTAAAACCGAATTAACTCTGGAATCTATTAAAATATTATAAGAGGAATTGTGTGCATAGTATCATTAAATACAGAGACATTAATTTTCTGTTATACAAATCTCAAACTGTTGACCACCTGCCATTTTCTCTTTAACAATTTATTGTATACCGAACTGTCTACATTGAACACATACGTACATTTTGTGAGACATCATTACTCATTTTAATATTATCTCATGGGTTTCTTTAAAAAAAGAGGACAAGGAAGTGACTCAATTAGGAAGTGGCCCCATAAAGGTATTTCTTCCAAGGGAAACTGTAAACAGGCACTGAGCTTAAAATTCTGAAATAGGAAAAGTCAAAACAAGAGAGTATTTTAGAAATGATATTTTTTGTGATTGAACTGTTTTGCATATTTTGCAGATACAAAATTCTATATTTTGAATCTTCTCAGTCAAAAAGGTTAAATGTTTTAAAATGGAAATAGTGTTCTATTGCCTAAAATTCTCTAATAGGTGACTAGAACCCATGTTTTTTGTCACATGATGTTGAGATTCTACCACTAAAATATTGTTACAAGTGCAATGGAAAATATTGACCCACTCAGAACTGCAATTGTTCTTCTTTTGGTTTAGCTAAACATATGATTGCATGGCTACTTGATCACCCTGTTCTCTGAAAACTTCAAAACAATATCTTTTCTTCATCTGATTTATGATGAAAGATTGTTTCAACATTCTTTGTTTCAACAAAGGTTGAGTCAAACTTGCTGTGACTTTCAACCAGGTGGGTAAAATTTTCATGCTGTTTTATATTTCTGATTTCCTTTTATTTTGCAAATGCCAACAATTAGCAGAAGGATTTTTTTTTCATGTACCTTAGCCCTGGATTTCACTTGCCTTTTATGCTTGACACCCATGCATTTTTGAAGTTGGTAGGATAAGTATTTTCCTTGAAAGGATTAAAAATAGAGATCAAAAAGGTATTTTATTTATGTATTTATTATTTTGCTGAAAGAGAAAGGAGTACAGTACGTATTGTTACCTTATTATAATTTTAATTATTATTTAACATATACTAACAATCATGTCCTATATATTACTTTCAAAACACTTTGTGAAGAAATGAGTGATTGAATGACATCAAAGATTGGGTGTGACTAAAAAGATACCTTTAAAAAATATCAATTCCTTTTCCCACCAAGTAAACTTAGTCTTAGTTAGCATACCAATTCTGGGTATCTAGGAATTTACCTAGTGAATTCCAGGTACACACACACATACATATCTACACATCGCTTCTAGGAATATCTGTAAAAATAATCATGATAATAATCCATTGTGCGTTTCAAGGTTTTGATAATAATCTTTAAAGCGCTCCATGGCTCAGGACCTAGTTACTTGTGGGATCGTATTCTGCCCCATACATCCCTGCGACCAATCCGCTCGCACAGAGAGGGCCTCCTCCAGGTGCCGTCCACAAGACAGTGTCGGGGGGCGGTGCCTAGGAGTAGAGCCTTCTCTGTGGCGGGCCCAGCCCTGTGGAATGACCTCCCTCCGGATATTAGGAATACCTCTGACCTCCGCTCCTTTCGTATTAAGCTTAAGACCCACCTATTCCAAGCAGCTGGCCTGGCTCAACTTTGATCTAACCATATCGCTCCTGACGGGCTTTTACTGGGTATTTTAATTATATTTAATTATCTAGGGGTTTTTAAATATTGTATTTTAATTGTTTTATTTATCAGCCGACCTCCTCCTTGTGTATGTCTCGGTATATGTCTCTGTTATATGTTTGTTTTGTCCATATTTATTTCATATGTTTCATTGTACGCCGCCCCGAGTCCTTCGGGAGAGGGTGCGGCTAAGAAATAAATATTAAAAAAAAAATTTAAATTTGCGGTTAGATCTATGGTGTCTGTCTCCAAAAAATACCAGGAAGTACCAAAAGTAACCTATCTACACAACAGGTATTGTTAGCCCTTCAAGGGAATTGAAGTTATGAATATTAATACTATTTTTTGTTGTTGTTAGTTGCGAAGTCATGTCCGAACCATCGCAACCCCATGGAATATGACCTCCAGGCATTCCTGTCCTCTATCATCCTCTGGAGTCCATTTAAGCTCACACCTACTGCTTCGATAACTTCATCCAGCCACCTCATTCTCTGGCATCCCCTTCTTCTTTTGCCCTCAATCTTTCCCAGCATTAGGCTCTTCGCTAGTGAATCCTTCCTTCTCATTAGGTGGCCAAAGTATTTGAGTTTCATCTTCAGGATCTGGCCTTCTAAAGAGCAGTCAGGGTTGATCTCATCTAGGATTCACCAGTTTGATTGTCTTGCAGTCCAAGGGACTTGCAGGAGTCTTCTCCAAAAATACTATTTTTATTACAGAGTTAAAATAACAGAAAATTGAAAGTCTACTTGGCCTGACCACTATTAAAATTCTTTATGACAAGGGGGCAGGTTATGTTGAGGAATTGCCAGCTAGGTTATATGATTTACTGCCTCTTCCCAATTTCATCTGGTTGTCCTACCAGATCTGGAAGGAAGTGAATGTCATGGATTCTTTTGCCTAGAGAACTATATTTGGCCTGACCTATGCAGTGGGTCTTTTTTGCTGTAGCAAATGTCCCATGGGACAATTTCCCACCTGAGATGAGCATGTCTCACTGCTTTTGAGCTTCCAAAGGTCCACTAGGCCTGTAGATGCTAGCAGATGAATGAAACAGCCAGGTGGCTCCATTATTTTTAACTTCCCTTTATCTATTATTCTTTGTTTTAGTTTATTTTTAATGTATTTATTAATTGTTTTTAGCTCTGTGGTACTCTGCTCAGAGTCACTGTTTGTGAGATGAGCAGCTATATAAATTGGGTTAATAAATAATAAAAAATAAATAAATTGGTTTTAATTGTATAAATGTGATAAAATATTGAGACCCAGTATTAATACCAAACAATTCTGTTTGTTTGTTTGTTTTTGTTTATTTGGATTTATATGCCGCCCTTCTCCAAAAGGACTCAGGGCGGTGTACAACATTAAAAAAAACACACATCCCCAAAGTTAAAAAAAATTAAATACATATCCAAAAAACAAACCGAATTTAAAAGACAATACATTATTAGAATACAATTCTAATAATATGAAGTCTAAAACTTAGTAAATAATGAGAAAACATTGTTTTTTTGGAGGCACTTCTTGGAGGCCAAAAGAAAATACCTATGCATTTTGGGGAGACTAACATAATGCACACATACAATCTTCTGTATCTTCTGTCTTCAAATTAAACAGGCTGCAAAGATACACATGAGAGACTTAAACAGATTAATAAAGATTCAACATAACAAAGCCTGAATAAATTGAATGAACAGAAGTTTCTTATTCTTTACCAACTAAGGAATATTAATTCAACCTTTTTGTTTTTGAAGGAAAGAACATTCACAAGATTTGCTTTGCTGAGTTTAGTATGTGTAATTTTAAAGTAAAAAACAAGCATTAACAGAGTTGCTGTGTTTTAAATAGCATTTTTTTCTTGATAGTAAATAGCATCAATAACAGTTCAGTGAACAAGACATAGAGTCAGACTGCCTGGAAGCACACTTAAACATTATACAATACAGAAGTTTTCTGTATTTTTTTCACAGGTTTCTTACATCTTGAATCATAGCATAGCATCTTAAGTAGATATTCAATTGGATAATTTTCTTACATAGATACATTTTCTGGATAGTCATACATAGAATATAATACTTTTACTACACCAGCCAACAGAAATAGTCCATATAGCAGTAATGGCGAACCTATGGCACGCGGAACCATTTGTCAGGGCACGCGAGGCCTTTTTTAAAGCCATTTTCCGCCCTCCCCAGGCTCCAGAGGTTTTATAGGAGCCTGGGGCGGGCAAAAAGAGCCTCCCCCACCTCCCCCCCGGACACCTTCCGGAGGCTTCATGAGCTTCTCTGAAGCTTTCAGAGCACTTAAAACGACCCTCCGGGCAAACCGGAAGTGACTTCCAGTTTGCTCGGAGGGTCGTTTTGACTGCTTCGGATGCTTCTGGGAAGTCTCCTGAAGGTCCCTGAAGCCTCCAAGGGGCTTCTGGGGGGTGGCGAGGCTGTTTTCGCCCTCCCCATGCTCCTATAAAACCTCTGGAGCCTGGGGAGGGCAAAAAAAGCATGCAAAATGGGGGGGGGTCTCACCTGTAGTATGCACCTGCACATTTGGGGGGTCACGCATTGCATTATGGGTGCAGCACGCCTGCACATGACCTCCCTGTGCTCCCCCCACTTATGGCACGCGAGCCAAAAAAGGTTCACCATCGCTGCCATATAGGAAGGAAGACAACCAGGTGTTGAATGCAAAAAAGTGACATTTAGTAGTTGTTGAGATTTTTGTAGCATATATCTGTATCTTTAAAGGTAAAGGTAAATGTTCCCCTTGCACATAAGTGCTAGTTGTTCCTGACTCTAGGGGGCGGTGCTCATCTCCGTTTCAAAGCTGAAGAGCCAGCGCTGTCCAAAGATGTCTCTGTGGTCATGTGACCAGCATGACTAAACACCGAAGGCGCACGAAACACTGTTACCAAAGGTGGTCCCTATTTTTCAACTTGCATTTTTTATGTGCTTTTGAACTGCTAGATTGGCAGAAGCTGGGACAAGTAATGGGAGCTCACTCCGTTATGCAGCCCTAGGGATTTGAACTGCCAAACTGCCGATCTTTCTGATAGACAAACTCAGCATCTTAGCCACTAAGCCACCATGTCACTATTCTCTAGCTTTAGTCACAGGTAAAAGTTACTGCCAGACTGACTGTCTGTACATTTGAGAAGCTCACCAGGGGTTTGATGGGAAATAACTCTGTAAATGCTGTTAGAAGAAAACAAAGCCTATTAAGTTACTAAAGTAAAGCAATCATCTCCAGTTTTAGCAACTCATGGTTCTTGGTGAAACATAGTTGCTGTTGTAGGATGACCATATGAAAAAAACAAACAAACAAAAATATTTATTATTACAAATTCTCTTCAGGTGTAGTTTGAAAAACAAGTTAATAGCTGCTGACATTCCTTTTGCTGCCTTATTAAAAGTGCAGACGTTTTTTATGTTTCTAATTTGCTCTCATTATATAAGTCTTGTAAATTATAGAGTTGAACTCAATTTCATTGCAGTATTTATATATTTATATTGAGAGAGTACTTAAAATATCTACATTCTCTACTTTGTGTATAATTTTAATTATATGCTTCGTCATAGTATTTTGTAGTTAGGATACAATAATATTAATGTTTAACTTTTTTTTCAGTATTTGATAGGTGACAGCTGATTGCAATTTATTTGATGCCTAATGTGTGGCAGCTGACAAAGAAGTATTCAGTGTCAGATATTTTAAATTCAGTGGTGTTTTTTTTCCAGAAATACCTATCAGGCCTGGTCAAACCTTGACAATTTAAGTTATTCCTTCCTTTCATTAGTTTAATTTATATCTTTTATAAGAATACAACCTACACGATCAGAAGATCACTTTTCTTCATGCAAGGGTAAATCTGATTAATGATGCTTCATTTAAAAGTCATAACTTGCATAAAAATGCAAAATAGAGTACCTGAAAACACTGACATATGTCAGGATTGTATTTTGGTACAATAAATCGTTAATTTCAGTAGCTTAGTACCTTCTAATTAAGTTATAAGAAAAATAAGACACTTGTCTTAACTACCATTTCTATCATCTTGCAACAAACACTTCTTCTCTGTTTCAAACACTTTGTTTGCTTATGTTGTCCAGCCCTTAAACTGCTGCTTTATCCTTACTTTGCATATCACTTTGTTGTGATTTCCCAGTTCTGTTCAGTTTAGAGCACATGTTTTCAAATTCTTTCACTTGGATTAGGCCACATCTTGTGTTTGCAGATACCAGGAGATTGGTCTCTCTGGCAGGATTAGCAAATGCAGCAGCTGGAGCTAAGTATGTTGGGCATGAATCCAACACCTATTAGAGTAAATATAAACCTTTACTTTTTCCTCATTGGGCACCGGATCTATAGTACTGCACAAATGTGTTCCTTACTCTGCATCTAGAAATGATGCAAACGGCTTCAGCACCACCGACTCCTTTTTCTCCATTGTGGCCTGTTAATTTATCCATTTGAAGTCATGTATGCATCTGGCGTGTATTTAGTCCAGATAAATGTATTTTCTACCCTACTTTAAACTGGATATTTAAGACAATGTAGGCTAGTCAAATCAAGCTTAGGTTTATATTATTCCCAATAAAACAAAGCATTTAGTAATGGAAATAGTTTTATGCCAGGAGCCTAAAAGTTTTACTTGCCTGTGAACTGCAGTTGATGTTCTTGAAGGACTCATCAAGCTTTCCACTCCCTTTGGGGAAGATGGTTGTTTTTGGAGGAGGAAGATATTTTCTAGTTATTAGGGCTATGCATATCTTCAAGGAATTCAAAGCAAAGCTATCAACCCACTTCATTTTATCTTCTCCAAATAATCTGCTGACAGTGCTAATAATTGGAAAAGGCTTCTGCAATAACAATGAAGATTGTATACAATCTGTGGATAATGACTGACTCTGCTATAATTAACTGATAAAATTCTGTAATGCCGTGGTGGGATAGACAGGGCTGGGAATTGGACTCAATGATCCTACAACTTTATGATTTCTCAGCTAGCAAGCAAAGAGATTAACCAACTGATTAGCCATTTCTTAGGAATCAGACAAGGAAGCTATAATTTGGAAAGCAAACTTTCTTTATTGATTTATTTGCATAAACTTTAGGAACCTTGGAACTTGGGTAAAGGTAAAGGTTCCCCTCACACATATGTGCTAGTCATTCACGACTCTAGGGGGTGGTGCTCATCTACTTTTCTAAGCTGAAAAGCCAGCACTGTCCGAAGATGTCTCCGTGGTCATGTGGCCGGTATGACTAAATGCTGAAGGCTGTTACCTATAAATGACTAAATACCTTCTCACCAAGGGTGGTTCCTATTTTTCTACTTGCATTTTTACATGCTTTTGAACTGCTACGTTGGCAGAAGCTGGGACAAGTAACAGGAGGTCACTCCGTTACATGGTGCTAGGGATTCGAACCGCTGAACTGCTGACCTTCTGATCAACAAGCTCAGTGTTTTAGCCACTGAACCACCCTTGGAACTTGGAGATGTATAAATGGGAACAATAAAAGCTCTTCTCTGAGACTATTTAATTTCTAGAATCAGGAAAATTATAGGCGCTATGAATATGGCTGAGCAAAATTAAATGTTGCTCCTTTCAAGCAAAATAGTCCTGGTAACAAAGTAGCCATAGTTTGCTCTGAATCTTGAACCACTGGGGAAAATCCATTTCAGGAAAGTTTAATGGGAAAATCACCGAATGACTATGTTTCTATCCCCCAACTTCCAGGACCATTAGCTGGTGTTTTATCCTATGAAACAATGGGCATTTTGTGTGCCCAATAATATAGTGATTTATTTATTATTAATTAGTTACATTACTATTCCTCAATAGAACTTATCATGACGTACATTACTATATACACAATTTTATTCTCTTTCTTCTTTCATCCTTCCTTCCTACAGCATGCATTCATAATTAAGTACAGTTCTATATTTTTTGCATGGAATATATAACATTAAAGATAAATAAGAATGTTGTTCTGGATTTTTTTTCTTTTTTTAACACTTTAGTTTTAAACAAATAAACAGTCCTTGGCACCATTTGTAGTAGAGCCTAGTGAATAATTCACAATGAATAATTGATTTGTTGAGTGTAGCCAGTTTTTTGGCTTGTGCAATATCCATGAGCAGATGGAGACTGCAATGAATGTATTTGTTTTTCAAATTTGTTTGATACTTTTCTACTACCATGCTTGTTTTTATTTTACATTTTTTATAAGTATAAGTTTTTATTATATGGATTGATGGTGAGATTCATAAGGCATACTTGGATTGCACATTTGAATCTAAATGTGTGTGTGTGTGTGTGTGTGTGTGTGTGTGTGTGTATTCTTCTGGTTACATTATTGTGTAAAATAATATGCTGAAAAAGTTGCAACTAACTGGTCCAAAGTTTGAATTTAATCCTGCCATTATGAACATGATATATGAGGTAAATGTAAAGGTTCCCCCGCACATGAGTGCTAGTTGTTATGACTCTAGGGGGCGGTGCTCATCTCTGTTTCAAAGCCAAAGAGCCAGCACTACCTGAAGATGTCTCCATGGTCATCTAGCCAACATGACTGAATACCAAAGGCGCATGGAACGCTGTTACCTTCCCACCAAAGTGGTTCATATTTTTCTACTTGCATTTTTATGTGCTTTCGAATTGCTAGGTTGGCAGAAGCTGGGACAAGTAACGGGAGTTCCCCTATTCACTAGTGATTTGAACTGCTGAACTGTTGACCTTCTGATCGACAAGCTCGGCATCTTAGCCACTGAGTCACCACATCCCTATTCTGTAGTCACAGGTAAAAGCAACTGCCAGACTGACTGTCTATACATTTGAGAATCTCACCAGGGGTTTGATGGGAAATAACTCTGTAAACATCTTAGTCACTGAGCCTCCACGTCCATAGGATATATACCAAATAGTAATCATTTTAGTACAGATGAATGAACCAAATGTTTTTAAAGAATAAAGTTACTCGGAGCAAATTGTTGCTTACTGACATGAAAACTGAGACAAACTTATATGGGGGAATTTTGTCTTGCATTACGTATTTAAAATTCCAAAGTTGCTAGCAAACGAGTGTATACATGGAAAATTCTACATATATTGTTTGTGGTAATGTACTGTAACATTTATACCTATAGAACATAGGGGTCTAGCAGGTTCCAAAAATCATGTAATAGATATTGGAAAACTGATCTGCTGATATAAAATCTCCAGAACAATAACAATAACAAAAAAGAAAAAAGAAACTGGAATGCCATACAGAATTAAGATAGTAAATAACATATTCTGGATAAATGAGATGCCGGTTAGTTTTACAGCAAGGAGATCTGCAGTAGAATTATGTAAGTAAGCACATGAAGATTATTCAATAGGTTGAGCGACTGTCCTATCCTTCTGATTGTGTTATTTGATGTTGTGAGATTACCTTCCTCTCTAGAGTTGCTCAATTCCCCTTGTGTTACATGAGACCCATTTAGACTATAATGAAGTTCCACAAGACTCAAATATTTTAAGGTGAGTCACAGAAGCCCTTTTCCGGCAGAGAACTTCTAGAAGCTTATTGACAATAATGACATATCCCAGTACATAGTAGGTGACAATTTCATTCAATCAATATTGGTCATCAGTGCAACAAAACAAAACCTTTATTTGGCCAAATAGAGATATTTCCCTAGATAGGAGAATGGATGTAAAGAAAGCTTTCTATTCCAGAACCCAACATCTCTTCTTTTCCACCAATAGGGACAGCCACAAAGTACTTTGGAAGTGAGCAGTCATTTAAGACATTTAAAAAGTGTCTTAAAAAGATTAATACATGTACACATAACACCTTCCCTACTTGAATGCTGATTAATATAATAGAACAATGTTAATTCTTATACTCAAAATTCAAAACTCAAAACAAAGCATCTCCATTTTACTTTAAAATCCTAGTGGCTGGTTGTAACAAAAATGCCTAATTTAAGGATTTTTGCAGTATTGCTGCCAATGATTTGGTGTCAATCAAACAAAACGATTTTCTATTAAAACTACTAGAATAAATTATTGAAAATATTTTATATAGTGTCCAGACTCACTATATGAGATGAATGATTATACAAATATGATTAAATGAATAAACATTATGGTACAATACTGTATATTGCAGTTCTTCCTTCAATGACATCAACATAGCTACACCAGATGGAACCAGGAAATGCTTCTATTACAAAATTTCATTGTGATATAGCAGATCAGTTTAAGCTATAATGCTAGTTAAGGGAGAAGACAATTCACAGTTACAGAAAGGTCTAGAACTGTACTCTCCTTTCTTTACATTAAGGAAGAAA
The DNA here is from genome assembly GCF_964273705.1 of Natrix helvetica. NCBI lineage: Eukaryota > Metazoa > Chordata > Lepidosauria > Squamata > Natricidae > Natrix > Natrix helvetica. The sequence goes on along the minus strand of NC_138550.1, from coordinate 29,157,653 downwards.
ATAAAGTTGATCTAATAAAGGGAAGTGTTTTGTTAGTTAGCCAGCAAAAAATAGATGAGGAAGGAAAGCGACTTTTAGACAGGTTCATTTGTAAAGCTGCTTTAGTAACAAATATAGATTAATGGACCTTCTTCCCCACTAGGCTCAGTTAAGGCAATGAGACTCTGAGCTTTTCATAGTTCCTTTACTTCACAAGTTTTCCCCTTATTTTGTGTGGACTGTATTAGAGCCTTGCAACTAGTGAAGTCAAAGAAAATTCTCATTAATTTTGATTGGGTAACTGAAGCTGTTCATTAAAACCTAAAGGATTTTAAAAAATCTGATTAACTTTTTATTGCTACACTGGTTACTGTTCATCTTTTGTAGCAGCCTTTGGCATCTCTTCTAAATTTTGCATTCCCCCTCCCAATACCATTTCAGCATTTAGTAGAAGGAAAATTATAGTCTTAGTTTCTTGGGGGAGGGGGGAAACCCAAGAATATATGCTCAACACAAGAAGTGTCAGGCAAAACATTACCTTCAGTTTTTACTTTGGCAATAGTGGAAATATGTATATCTAATTTGAATTCTTTGTAAAAGGACAGACACAAAACATGCTGCATTCAAAGGAGAGCAAGTATTGGGAAAAAAATGTACTGTATGATGTGAAAAACGAAAAGTTGATGACATACTAAACCATTTATATACAAGGAAGCCATGATAATTATTTTATAAAAGAAAAAAGATTCAACAAAAATAAAATCTGTATATCGTGTTTCCCTGAAAATACAACATGTCCTCTTAATACAGCCATCTCACATTTTCTGGTGGGCAAAAATGTAAGCCCCTCCCGCATATAGGACACCTGGACAACCCCCCATCTACGGCCAGGCAGAGCAACCTAGCAATATCCCGAAGGTACCAAGCCGCGGGAACAAGTAGGGCGGCAAAAGTGATCGCGTTGCTTGGTGCCTTCAGGATACCGATAGATTGGTGAGCAGCGCTGTGCCCAGCTGAAGAGGGGGGTTGCCAGGCGGCTGCTCTCTTCCGAGCGGGCTCCCAAAGAGCCGGGCACAGCCTCATGGGCGAATGGCTGTGTTGCGCTGTCACAGCAGCGCAACACAACAGCCATGAAGTGACCACGCTCATGAGCAGTCACCCGGCAAACCCCCTTGGCAGCCAGCAGAGCGCCATTCACTGACATAGGGGTGAGCGCCTGTTTGCCGCCGCTCAGTTCCCGCGGCTTGGCACCTTCCAAATGCCAGTGAATGGTGCTCTGCATGGCTGGAGAGTTCTGTTCTCACTCACCCACCTCCCAATGCATGGGCCAGCTCTCATTATGGAGTCAGGGGACCGCAGCCATCCCAGCCTGGCTTTTTCCGTGGCTTCCAACCCGAGTCTTTCGGCAGTGGCCTTTTTGGGCACACACTCTATGGTTGTATGCTCTGCAGGCAGCTGGCCCACAACCATAGAGCATGCGCCCAGAGCGGCCACTGCCAAAAGACTCGGGTTGGAAGCCGTGTAAAAAGCCAGGCAGGGATGGCAGCAGCGGAGGTGCCCTGGCTCCGTAATGAGAGCTGGGCCGTGCATCGTGAGGCTGGGAGGGGGGTGAGTGAGAGCGGAACAGCCGCTCACGCAACCCCATCTCCAGCTGTGCAGAGCACCATTCACTGGCATTTGGAAGGCACAAGACGCAAGGCGGTGGCGAACTTGCGCTGACGCGGCTTGATGGTACCCTAGGTCAGTGATGGCGAAACTATGGCATGCGTGCCACAGTTGGTACATGGAGCTTTTTGTCAAGGCACGCGAGGTGCTGCCCTGTCAGCTGGCCAGCGCGCATGCGCGCGCTGGCCAGCTGAGTTCACCATTTTTAAAAGCCATTTTCACCCTCCCCAGGCTCCAGAGGCTTTATAGGAGCCTGGGGAGGGTGAAAAGAGCCTCCCTGCCCCCCCGGAGGCCCTCCAGGGGGTTCAGAGACCATCCAGAGGCTTCCCTGACGTCTTCGGAGCACGCAAAACAACCCTCCGAGCGAACCGGAAGTCACTGAAGCCTCCGGAGGGCCTCCGGGGGGGGCAGGGAGGCTCTTTTTGCCCTCCCCAGGCTCCTATAAAGCCTCTGGAGCCTGAGGAGGGTGAAAAAAGCATGTAAAAATGGGGGGAGTGCCTTTTGTGTGCACATGCGCACTGGGGGGGTCGGGCATTGCATTATGGGTGCAGCACACCAGCACACGACCCCCCTGCGCTCCCCAGTTGTGGCATGTGAGCCAAAAAATGTTCGCCATCGCTGCCTTAGGTCAGTGAATGGTGCTGTGCCCGGCTGCAAAGGGGGTTTGTCGGGTGGCTGCTCGTGAGCGTGGTCGCTTCATGGCTGTTGTGTTGTTCTGCTGAGATTTTATGATGATTTTATATATCATCTTAGAACAGAACTTTGGAAAACACCCAGTTCTTTAAGGATCTCTGAAATGCCATCAGAGTGGAAACTATCCAGATATCAGTAACTTTACTCCAGAGAGTATGTGTCTGACAGAGAAGGCATGATTCCCGTGTCCTAAAAAAAATGATACTTTTTTCGTACTGAATCCTAGCCAAAAACCTGATTGAAATGAGCCCAAATAAATTCCTTCAGAGTTCCCATAAGAAGACATGACAATGGTTGTCTAAAATAACTGAATCCAAGACAGATTCTTGAGAAGAAGACATATCAACTATCTCCCTTCAAGAAGGCCAATACCACAGCATGAACCCATTGGTAAGGTGACCAACCATCCTCCTTTAGGGAGGACAGTCCTTCTTTTGTAAGTTCTGTCCTCCCTCGAAAAGTGTCCTCCTACATGTCCTCCTTTTTGATATTTGAAGACTAATCTGTTGCGCGTTATGTGACGTATTTGTATTTGACATGACAATTCGTCAAGGCTCGGTATAGTGCAGTATAAGATGCGATTATGAGACGCATGCGCTCCACACGGGAGACCTTGAGAGAGAGCGCCGCGTGCAAGTGGCTTTGTTTACTTCTTACCGAAATACAACACGGCACATATGCACGCAGTAGACTCATGGCACGTCGGCAATTGAATGACTCACGGTAATTGTTTCTTTCTCAGTGAATATTCAATTATACAGAGGTAAGTACAATTCACGTTTTAGTAAACAGTTTTAAATGGTGTTTTTTTACTTCATTGCAAGTATATTGGACAGATATTGAATCTTGTGTTGAATTTTTATCTAAAGAAATGCTAGACATTAAAATAGATGACAATTGTCTCTTTGAAGAAAGTAGAAGACTGAATGTATATTTAAATTCTGAAAAATTAATACAATGGGAAAATCAACTTGTTGAAATTGATAAAAGATGGGTGGCTATTTTCAGCCATTTCAAAAATGAACATATTCCATGTGAAAATTTATTTATACTTGTTCAATTTACGTTGTGCTGCCCTGGAACTAATGCAGAGGTTGAAAGAGTTTTTTTCAATTGCCAATGATTTTTGGACAAGTGAGAAATTGAGATTGAATGTTGATACTCCAGCTGCAGCACTTGCCGTAAAATTCAATATGAAGGATATTTCTTGTTCAGATATTTCCAATATATTGTTAGAAGATGATACATTGACAAAAAATATTAATTCAATGGAAAAGTACTCATTTAAATAATAATTAACAGGCATGTAAGCATAATTACAATATAAAATGTTACAAATGTTTTTATTATGCATATATCATATTTTAGTGTATTATTGTTGCAATGAATAAAATATTTCTTTTATTTACGATATTTTTTTCAAATTTATTTGTCCTCCTTTTCATTGTAAAAAAGTTGGTCACCTTACCATTGGTCAATTCCCAACTTCAGCCAGATCCAATTATTTGCAGAGCAGAACCACTGAGAACTCACAGGGATTCGTGGGAGCTAAAGGGAGTCAACAATCATCTCTCCCCTTTCCTGGGATCTCAGGTAGCGCAAGATCCAAAACCTAAGGAGTCACATTTCCAAGCATGGAGGGAAAGGGTGTTATACCCCTCACCCACCCACACACAAAAGCATCCAGCTCTTGGCAATAGAAGACAGGTAAGCAGCCTCATCCATTATCAGACCATGAAAGAGGTCTTATAATGGTCTTATAATGGTCTTATAATGCACACAAACATGCTTTGGGATTGCTATCATACTTCAGGTCCAATGACTCTCACTGAAAACCATACTTGGATTCCTGCTATATATTCCTTTGTCCATAAATATATTATGTTATAATATATCATCTACTGTATGTATACAATATATTTTTTCCAGAAAAGTTGAATGAATATATTTTTAAAAAAATTCTTATAAAAATGTATTCAAAAGTTGTTGGTTTATTTCAATTACCGTATTTCAAATGCTAAATTTAAGTTACTTTATGCCAAGTTTGAATCAGTGTTTGTGTCCAGGAATGGAGTGGAGGGAAGCAGAATATAACTTTATGAGACTATTTTTCCCCTAGGTAACCTTTTCTTATTATTTGCAACCACCTCCTCTAGATACCCTTCCTGGTTAAAAATTGACAATACATTTCTGCTGGAATCCATGGCCAGAGGCTTTTTGCTCACTTTCAGCTGGTGCACCAATTGTGGCTTGTTTTGCAACAAGACCTTTTGATAATCCCATGCTTTCATTATCATCATGTGGTTAGACCACTCCAATTCACATTTCATGGGACTACCTTTAAAAACATCAGGTACTTTGAGCCAATAGATTCCAGGTGCAATTTAAAATACTGATTTTAATCTATCAAATTCTATACAGCTTTGTGCTGAGGGATCTTCAGCATTGCCTATTTCAGTTAGAATCAGCCTGTAAAATGCGAACATCTACTTGTGAAAATTGTTCACAGTTTTCCTTTTGCACTAACTTAGGGATGCTGAAATCAGGATGAGGCGTTTCTTACTAATGACACCTATGTTGTGGAATAGCCCTCCCTACAATTATGATATTATTATTCTCTTAGAAACAAGTTAAAATGGTGCCCATTGGAATGTTTTTCAAATGTAATATGCTGTGTGAATGCCTATATATTAGTTTAACTTGTTTTGGGTTGCTCTTGTTTTCTTGTTTGCGATACTATTATATTTTATGATTATATATTATGTAATTATTCCTAAACACTACCAAGAGTCCCATGATTGTAGTAACTTGGAAATCTAATAAATAAACAAGACTCAATACAATGAAAACTATTGTAAAATGAAAATGAACCGTGAAGTGTTCTGCTATGTTTCTGCCCCCATAGCCAACCGTAGTCCACAGTCATAACTCGATCCTAGAACTTTAAATGTTTATAGAGGTGTCCCTACTTGAGGGTAGATGAAATGGAATGAGTGCCTGGTGACGTCCTAGAGCCTGGCAAAAAGGCACACTTAACTCTGGAAAGTTCTGTGTGCTTGGCCCAGGCATCTCACTATACTGTCTTTAACAAGACAAGCACTTTGGCAGGTGCATAGACAGAATGGCAGAGTCTTTTCATGCCAGACTGAGGCATACTGGCAGGACTATACTTGAGTTTTTCCTACATTGCAACATAAGAACTGCAAGTCTGTGGAACTGGCAAAGAAAAGGTGAAGAACTGGGAAAACAGATGGTGTTGGTGTCAGTCCCATTAGATGACAGAGATTATGTTTACCAGTCCCTTCCTTTTTAAGGTTCTGCCCTATTTTGTTTATTTATCTCTTCTAAGCTGGCACAGATGATCCAAACAGGCCTGATCAGTCATATTCCCATAGCATCTTTATTTGTTGGCTCCTTCCCCACCCAATACGTTCAGTATGATTTGAAGCCTTTCCTCTGCATGTATTCATTCGTACGAACAGTCCCAAAGCCTCCACTGCATATGACAGAACGTAGCATGGAAACCATTAAAAAATACCGAAAGAAACATCCCAGTTTCTGAAGAGTTGTGATGCTCATTTGTTTGTTATTCCATACCTTTTATTTCCCCCTACCCAATTGGATGACGTTGCCATCCTGGAACAAATCTGACAAGGTCACACTGTTTGATTGTGATGTCAGTTTCAATTATGCTGTAGCTTTTATAACCAAATCAAAACACAAAAGGCTAGAACAGAGGCAGCGAAGAGACAAAGTGAGATCCAGCTGTAGGCTGAGAAATGACATTTCAATTTGTCAACTGATCCAGGATCCCCCCTCCTCTCCCAGCCCTGATAGTTAATTAGCAAGTTTACATTGTTGATAACCAAGAAGGGAAACAGACATTTTGTCAACAGAGGCAGGCTAGGGATATTCTCATATTTATATATACAGAGCATTCTCTATAGAAAGAGTTCCTCACTTGGCAATGGAAAGATTCAGTTCTGCTACCTGTGTCTCTGTTTGCTCAGGAGGCCAAATCCTTTGGAAAACAAACAAACAAACAAACAAACAAACATGAATTTAGAGACTTGGGAAAGCAAGTCTTTTCTCTATAGTATTCCCATTTGGGAATTAAAAACAAAACAAACAGCAAGCATGATTTTTTTTAAAAAATATATTCTTATTCTTATATACTTTATTCATTAAACATGAAACTCAGCCAACTGAACATTCAAAAATGCATTACAAATACCAGTGACTGGTGCTAATGGTTGATACGGTTTGCTGCCAGTGTCCTAGGTATCCACCAAGTATCTTCTTAAAATATAAGATGTTCTGAGTAGCACAGTTTTTTGCAGTTCCACTGGTGTTATTGCAGGAAGATGCAATTTGTTGATGTATCTTGTAAAATTCTTGGATATGGTGCCAAGTGCCCTGATTACAATGGGTATCACTGTTACATGCTTCATCCATAGCCGTGTAGTTTCAATGGCGATATTTCATGATTTTTTCTAGTTCTTTTTTTTCAACTTTGGCATCTCCAGGAACAGCGATATCAATAAACTGTGTACTTCGGCCCTCTGCAACCGTGATATGTGGCGTGTTGTGCTCCAAATAATGATCCACTTGTATTCAAAAGTCCCACAAGACCTTCACCTTCTCATTTTTGATAAGTTTTTCCACTTTATGTTTGTAATCAAAAGCAGTGACGTGCGGTGAGGTTTATGACTGGTGAGGCAACTGACACAGTGCTGGGTTTCAAATATTTTTAGACTTGTGGACTTCAACTCCCAGAATTCCACAGCCAGGCATGCTCAGTTCCAATTTAAAGCAACAGCATTTGTTTTTCTCCTTTGCTCCTTCTTTCTTTTTCTTTTTCTTCTCCTTCCCCTCCTTCCTCCCTCTCTCCCTTCCTCCCCCTCTCTCAAACACACACACACACACACACACACACACACACACACACACACACACAGAAGTTGGATTGGACTATCTCTCCTACCCCTTCCCTCTCTCACTCACTCTCAAACAAACCCCCCCACACACAAAAGTTGGATTGGATATCTTTTCCAGTGGCTTTAAAGCAGCTCCTCTGCCATCCCCTCCATCCCCCTGCTGCCTTTCCCAAACACCTCTACCATTGCAAATGCAGCCTGCTGTCTGGGTGGGAAATGCCTGGAACACAATAAAGCCCACCCACCACCTCCTGCTGGCAGGCTGGGGTGAGAGGAGAGGCAGAGAAGCCGGAGGGGAGCCGAGCCGAGCCTTCCAAAAGAAAGAGGCTGGGGGGAAGTGTGTGTACTACAGCATGGCTCTTTGCCTGGCTTCCTGCCTCCTCCTGTGGTCTCCTCAGTGCTCGCTTGTGCTCTCCCTCCCCAAGTGTAGTTTGATTGCAGGTGGAGCCACGTTGCCTTTTCAAACTTGTAATCAGTGAAGCTGGGCTAGATTTTTATATAGTTTTATCCAGCTGTGTGTGTGAGAGAGAGAAATGAATGGGAGCCTGGGGAGGAAGTCACTACACTTGGGGAGGGAGAGCACCAGTGAGGTTAAGCAGAGTTGATTGCAGGTGGAGCCACGTTGCCTTTTCAAACTTGTAATCAGTGAAGCTGGGCTAGATTTTTATATAGTTTTATCCAGCTGTGTGTGTGAGAGAGAGAAATGAATGGGAGCCTGGGGAGGAAGTCACTACACTTGGGGAGGGAGAGCACCAGTGAGGTTAAGCAGAGTTGATTGCAGGTGGAGCCACGTTGCCTTTTCAAACTTGTAATCAGTGAAGCTGGGCTAGATTTTTATATAGTTTTATCCAGGTGTGTGTGTGAGAGAGAGAGAAATGAATGGGGGCCTGGGGAGGAAGTCACTACACTTGGGGAGGGAGAGCACCAGTGAGGTTAAGCAGAGTCATCCACGGTGAGGCAGCAACTAGCTCAGCTTTTTCCTTTTACTTTTTTTTTTCATGATGAGAGTGGTGAGGTTGTGCCTCACCTGCCTCACCTGACTGCACGTCACTGATCAAAAGTTCCACAAGACCTTCACCTTCTCATTTTCGATAAGTTTTTCCACTTTATGTTTCCATGACTTTCTGGATACAGGTAAATCATATTTTTTACATACTGACCAGGGGATTAATTTAGCAACTCGGTTAAGTTTAGTGTTGTAATCAGTTTGTGCGATTTTGCTGAGTTCATATATTAAATGTGAAACAGTTTCGACTTTGTTATTGCAAAGTCAGCAGTTTGGGTTGTCAGTGGATTTTTGTATCTTCGCTTTCATGGCATTAGTTTGTAGTGCTTGTTCTTGAGCAGCCAGTATTAAACCTTCCATTGCTTTCTTGATAGTTCTCATCTTAAGCCATGTCCATGTCAAGTTGTCATCACATTTTCCTACAATGTTTTTCAAGTGCTGTCCATGCAAAGATTTGGTTTTCCATCTATTTACTCTGTCATCCAGCTGTTTATCCTTATATTCTGCCTTTGTTTCTGTTGTTTTTATGCTGTTCTCCATTTTCACAGCCTGCAGCAAGTGTTTGGTTCACATAATCATTCAAACTTCATTTTTCTACAGTTTGATGCATTTGCAATAGCCCCCTGCCCCCTATTTTTCTTGGCAGGTACAACCTGTCGATGTCACGTCGTGGATGTAAAGCGTGGTACATATTCAAAGGTTTGTGTGCTTTCCGGTCCAAGTTCTCCAGTTCAGCCAGAGTTGATGATTCTAGCTGAGTCGCGTATCACTGGAACTGCCCATGTATTAATGGCTTTAATTATGTTTCCAGCATTCAGCTTTGATTTTAATATTTTGTGGACCCTCCTGATGTATTCCTTTTGCGTTGACTCTTTGACTTTTCCATTCTAGATGTTATCTGCTTCCAATATGCCTAGGTACTTGTAACCATCATCTTTTGCTAATGCTTTCACTATATTTCCATTTCCCAGTTCTATTCCTTTTGTTTGTTTGTTTTCATTTTTCCTTGCCGCGTGGATAATATAGAACATTTTCAAGCCCAAAGTTCATTTTGATGTCACTGCTGAACAGTTGAATTGTGTTGAGTATTGATTTAAGTTCAGTGGGGCTTTTTGCATACATTTTAAGTCATCCATGTGTAGTAGATGGTTTATCTTGCCATGTTGGCTTGAAATTTGGTATCCCAGTTTTGTGTTTCATAGGATTATTGTCAGTGGAATTAATGCAATGTTGAACAGTAGTGGTGAAAGTGAATCCCCTTGGAAGATTCCTCGTCTGATGTTGACTTCACCAATGTTCTCCCCATTTGTTGTTAGAACTGTTTTCCATTTTTGCATATATGCTTTCAAAAATGTACATATATTTTTGCTGATTCCAAAGTTTTCCAGACAGGTGTTAATCCAGATGTGGGGTAATGAGTCAAATGCCTTCTTGTAATCAATCCACACCATATTTAAATTTATTTTGCATTTTTAGTACATTTTTGTCTATGAACAGCTGATCTTTTGTTCCTCTTGATTTTTTATAATTTCCTTTTTGTTTTACTGGATACAAACTGTTTTCCATCAGATGATTGAATACTGAATTTGCCAGTAGCCTTGTAAAAAGTTTGAATGTTGTTGGCAGACAAGTAATTGGGTGATAGTTGTTTGGTTCTGTGCCTTTTTCTGGATCTTTCATTATCAAGTATGTTTGGCCAGCTGTTAACCATTCTTCGCTTGTTGCATTTTGAAGCATTTGATCAAATTGATTGGCCATGTGATGATGGGGGCTTGTCAGGTGTTTTAGCCAGTATCTATGCAGTTTATCCAGGCCAGGTGCACTCCAGTTCTTGACCTTCTTTGCTTGTTAAAGACTTGCTAAATTGTGACATAAATCATTAGTTATTTGGAAGGAAAAACTTAGAAAGTGAATGGGAAGATTTTGAACTGATTCTTGAAACTGATTTATTGTAATAATGGAGCAGAAAATAATAAAAAGGCAAGAAAGAATTAGGAAATGATGGCGATATGTCTTCAAGAATATATTTTCTAATTTTTATAAAGTTAATTTGTTCAAGAGGTTTAGGCCTAAGAAAGAGAAACATTATTTTATATGATCTGGCTTAATGTTGGTTTAGATTGGGTTAATATTGTTTTATAACATGATATTGATAATGTATTGGTATATCCTTTGTTCCTTCTTCTTATGTTATATCCATAAACTTAATTCCTCCTTCTTAACTTTCAATTTATAAATTACTTTTCAAGGCTTGACATCAAATGTAGGAGTTCTAAGATGGAAAATTTTAAGTCCCAACTATATTAGATGACTTTTGGAACAATCCTTCAGCTCAAGGTATGTCACAGGTTTTGCATTATGAAGCTAAAATGAAGGCCCCATAAATATTAACTTTAGCTCCCTGAAAAAAATGGTGATATGCATAAATTAAACAACTAATGAATATAAAAGATTGTCACAAATAAATGATGTATTTCTTAGCCTATATTAGCTGGGTGCCATGCTACATTAAGATTTAGAACCTATACATATTGCAATCATTCTAACTATGAGAATTAGGGAGTATGGGTTGCAGGGTGGGTGGGTGGGAATGAAAAAGAACATTTAAATAATGTAGTATAAATGACTTAGAGATGATTGGGATTCAACAAGTGAGATTCAGCTCACTTCAAGTGAAAGCAATATGAATTTATCTTTGTCCATTTCAGTATTTCAGAATCCATGTGTTATTTTCCCATTTTCCCTTCTCTTTGTCCATCTTATATATAATTCATTTCTTTATGCCAGTTTGTCAATAGAAAGAACAGTTCTTTTTAAAGAAAATTAATTCTTTTTGAGTTTTTTATTGTGTTAACAAAGGGGGAAAAAACATTGTTATCTTGTCCTGAATGCATGAGTGGAAGCATAACAGGCTTGATGAAAAGGATGCCGGTAGAAAGCTCTAGTAAGCACAGCATAAGGACTCCCTGCTACTGAGCACAGGATGGATGGATTTGACAGGACCCAAGTGAGGGATTGTAAGATGGTTTTCTTGCCATGTGTTATTATTTATTACACTGAAATGCTCTCTCAAGATTGTCAAAAAAATAGCCAAGGTAGTGTCAAACATGCTTAGATGTCAGCAGCAAAAAGATCCTGTTGACCTCCAATGTTGTTGCCTAGAAAAAGAACTGTGAAAAGTGCTTCAGGAAAACTGTGTACTTGGTATTTTTATATACTGACCTTCACTCTAAAATCAACAGCCCTGTGAGGTAAGTGGTATAGTGACCCAAAGTCTGTCTGTGCTTCTTTTGCTGAGGATGACATTGAATCTGGGCCTCTTTACTCCTTACTATTTAGCACCTTATCCACTGTATCATACTGACTTTCAGGTATATTATGGAAACACGCACAAAAAGAAGAGGCAATTTATTAGGGTACTGCCACCAAGTGTAATTCAAAACAAAAAATATTTGAGATAGATAACACTAGCAATAGCACTTAGACTTATATACTGCTTCAAGTGCTTTACAGTCCTCTCTAAATAGTTTACAGAATCAGCATGTTGCCCCCAACAATTTGGGTCCTCATTTTACCTACTTTGGAAGGATGGAAGGCTGAATCAACTTTGAGCCTGGTGAGATTTAAACTGCCAAATTGCAGTCAGCTGGCAGTCAGCAGAAGTATCCTTCAGTACTGCACTCTTACTACCATGGCTCATGTAGATAGATACAAATACTGCTAATTTTGACTAAGATTGATAAGAACATATAGCAAAATGGAAAATAAACTAATGCAAAAATAGGAATAGGTGGTTTGTGTAATAAGAGTCAACGCTAAGCAGAGGAACAAACAGTAAGATAATTTAGAGTTGAATTATAGAATCATACATTCATTTGTTTGTTTGTTTTCTTCTTGAGGAGACAAATATGTTCTTTCTATTACGAATACTTGAAAAGTGATGCACACTGAGTAGTACTAGAGCACGTTTCTAGGATGATTAACTATAATGGCTCTGATACAGCATCAGTCTAGAGCACTGTGGCAATGGAATGCTATAACCAGAGCATGCTCTATTGGTGCTGCTGCTTCCAGCCTGCCAAGGTCTATTAACAGAGAAAAGGGACAGCAGAGCAATCTTGCCCTAGTTCTGTTCAGACTTGACCTTGGCAATCTTCTTTTGGCATATGTGGTCACAAACATTGTGGCTTCATTCCGTTTCTCCGTGGAATAGCCCACAATTTGATTCGATAAATAGAGCCCAAACAAACAAAGATTATTCAGGAGTTCAGAGAGGAGGAAGAACCTATGTGATCAATTTGGACTTCCAAGTCTTTTTGTTAGGCATCCAATACTAGTAATCACAAACTTTTATACTACCTCAAAAGTCACCACCACCTCCAGCACTTTTGCAACAAAAGATTTCACCCTTTTGAATTTTCTTGGGTTATCACCTTGTAAAATTCCCATCAGTCTGAATTCTTATTGCAAGCCATACACAAATAACAAAATAAAGTCTTTTTTTGTACTCATGAACCAACATCAACCTATTGAACATTTAAAAAAAAAAGTCATGAAAGGGAGGGAAAGAAATGTTTCTCCCTTAGATTTCAAGATTCCAATAAAGCAAAAAGAAAACCATTGCATTCAGCTTTCACTACAATATGGCTTCAATAATATATCTGAAGGCTTGGAATTATTTTGCAACATTCTTTGGTCAAAATAACCTGACTAACCTGCGCTGTGAAAGAGCTTGATATAATTACTGCTGTCACAAAAGCACGGAACACTAAAGTATACTTAAGGAGACAGAGGTTGTCCTGGACTGAATCAATCATTACTCGAATGCTTTGTTAGTAAGATATGTTCAGGTTCATCCAATATATTAACAGTGAATTGATTTGTTAACAAAAAAAATCTAGCAAAATTCCTGATAGGAACAAGCATGGATATTTGAATTCTAGATAAAATGCAGTGCCCCTTTAATGGTAAACTATTGTTAAAGGGCAAGCCCCTCCAGTAACTCAACTGTGAAATTTGCTTTTAAGTGCCCTTCTTAAGTGAGATGTTAGATTACTATGATATCAAAATCCCAAAAGTGGGATTAAATGAAACATGCTACAATCTACACCCAAAGGTTCTGTGCTTACTAACCACAGACCCAGACAAATACATCATATTGCTTAATTCACAGAGCATGCTAAGATAATGATTGGGTTCCCATAATAGGCTGAACCATGTTACCTAACTCCATTTTATCCCAGACCTACTATTGCAAGCTGAATTTAGGAACCATATGGTTAGCGGCTGTTCTGAGGTAATTAGGAAATGTCAGTGAAATTTCATGGATATGGCCTTTCCTGCTAATATGAAACAACAAGCAAAAAGGGACACGTTCATAAAAATTTAGTCTTTCTCTTTATAGAAATGTGTATTTTGATATCTTTTTGCTTCCCGTTTCCTTAGTTTTTAGAAACAGATTTAAAGCACTACTCAATAGGGCAGCAATCCCCACACAGAAAAGAATGAAAGTCTTCCTAAGGTTATACATTTCTTGGGCAATCTGTAGCTTGTTCTGAGGTCACAAGAACAAAAGATTAAGACAGAAAAGAGAATTGTGAGGTGACACAGTGGATTGTAACATAACTATTAGCCCCAAGGCATGTTGTTTCTTTAGGCTTCCACACATTCCTCCCACTGAAATAAATCAATTGATAACTCATGGAGCAAACTACATGTAGTCCACGAATTACAATAGTTCATTTACTGACTGTTCAAACTTACAACAGCACTGAAAAAAAATGACTTGTGACTATTTTTCACACTTATGACCGTCGTAGCATTCCTATGGTCATGTGATTTACATTCGGATGCTTAACAACTGACTCCTATTTATGATGGCTGCAGGGTCCATTTTTTCAACCTCCTGCAAGCAAACGTCAAATGGGAAACCAGATTCTCTTAACAGCCCTGTTTCTCACTTAACAACGACAGTGATTTGTTTAACAAATGTGGCAAGGAAAGTCATAAAATGAGGCAAAACTGGACAAATTCCTTACTTAATAACATAACTTTTGAGCTCAATTGTGGTCTTAAGCTGAGGACTATCTTTACACCCCAAAGGGATTTCACTGGATACTTGGATACTCACAATTCTGCCTTCCAACAGGTAATGGGTGGGACAACTAAAAAAAAGCCAATTTTATGACAAAGCCACTTTAGAATGAGGAAAACCACAATCTAACTATAAATCCATAAAAGAGCCAAACCACATATGCAGTCAGAAAAGTCAATAATCTATTAAAGATGCTTGAGCTATTTGCTCTTTGTGAATTATGATGCAAATTTACATGCTTTATTCATCTAGGACTAAATCAAATTTCTAATGTAGCTGCTGTATATTTTGAACTTTTCCGAATTCTAGAAAGGATTCGTAGCAGAAGAATGTATCCAGAATGTATTTTATAGCTTATTTTTAATGTGCCAAAATCTACATTACATTTTCTCAAAGTAATGTCTTCCCTTGGAAAACAAATCTTTATTTTCTATCTAATTTTTCAGGTATTTGAGATTGCTATTGGCTGTGTTTGTACAACTTTTTTTGTTGTTGTTGTTGAAAATAGGAGACGGTGTTTCCTTTGGTGTTGCAATTTTCTGTATTGTATCTGTCTATCACTCTGAAACCTCCTGGCTCTTCACACTTCCTAATCTGATAAAGCCCAACCATAGGCATTCCTCGGAATGCTTTTTCTTGGGATCTAACTTAAATGTAGGCACAATGACCTAGCAATTAAGATGCTGGGCAAGTTGACTGGAAGGTTGGCACTTTGAGACCCAAGTACTATGTGACAAGAAGAATTCTTGTCCCAGCTCCTGCCAACCTAGCAGTTCAAAAACATGCAAATGCAAGTATAGATAAATAGATACATCTCGGTGGAAATGTATCATTGCTCCCGGTGCCTCAATGTATAACCATGCTGACCACATTGCCGCAGAAGCATCTTCAGATAATGTTAACACTCTTGGTTAGGAAACAGATATGAACACCACCCCCTAGATTTGGGGGCCAATTGATCAGGAGAAACATTTACCTTTTTTTAGGAAATCAGGGAAATTACATGCTATTATAGAAAAGATTACAGAATGGAAAGCAGACAATTGACGTATTTCATTTGCCACTTTTAGCTAAATAAGAGCAAGTACGCTATATTCCAGGAGTGTCAAACTCAAAACCTGGGGGCCAGATCTGGCCTGCAGTGTGTTTAGATCTGGCCCACAGAGCTGCCCTGGAAACAGAAGAACTGGCCTACGGTACCCCTGCCAGCGAAAATGGAGCTTAGGAGGGCTGTGAGATCCGTTTTCTCTGGCAGAGAAATGCAGGAGGCTGTCACAGCCGAAAATGGAGCTCGGGAGCCCATTTTCTCTGGCAGAGCGCTCAGCCCACCATAGTCACTCATGATATGAGTGACATCAAGTGGGCCACACCCTCCCTGGACACACCCACTCCAGGCTACCGAGGTCAAACACATCCCTGATATACAACATTCTTTCAAAATTCACTGGAATTCCTTTATATTTGGGGGAAAAGAAATTTCTCCCACATACAATTGAATAACAATGAGAAGGAGAGAGAAAGAACAGATTTTTGTTCTGTACATCTTGCTTACTATGTATGTATGTATGTATGTATGTATGTATGTATGCATGTATGTATGTATTTGTGTTACAACCCCTGGTATGCCCAAATATGGGAGGAAGCCCACTACTCCCTCTAGTGGGCTTCCTCCCATATTTGGGCATACCAGGGGTTGTAACACAAATACATACCTATTTCCCTGGCTCAACTGATAAGGAGGAGAGCCTGTGGCTTAGTGGCTAAGACTCCTGCCTAATATATAATACAGCCCAGGAATATTCATTCAGACATTTCCATAATGAAATTGAAATGTCAAAAGAAACCATTGAAGTAAAGGTGTCTAGCTTTATTTGTTGCTACGATTTGGTGGAGCACTCATACTAATCACAACTAAGGTTGTTGGAATGTTTAAGCATGGATTTGATCTGAGGTCTGCATTTTTTTTTGTTCTTCATCTTTTAAGGCTAATGCATGCCAAAGTCCCCTTAATGCATGCTGCCCAGGAGACTCCTGTTTTTTTTATTATTATTATTATACTGAAATATATTAGCACTAATGGTAGTTCCCTATCTTTAAAAAAAACTGAGGGAAAAAAGTAATACCTTAAAGTGCTTATTTGGAGGGACATTATCTTCCCTCAAAAGCTTATTTGAAATAGCTCTTTTTTAATCAGTTCACTGCATATTTTTATAATTAAAATTAAAAAGCAAGATCAGCCATCATACATTGTATGTGATGCAAAAAGATGCATTTAAATCCTCAGTGATCAATAGTAAAGGTGAAGAATATGAATAGTGGTTTTAAACCCACACACGTTGGGAAACCACATATGAAAAGATACAAAAGAACACCCAAAATGTGAGGACATAAATTGTGTATTTTTAGGAAGGAGCAGGCAATGAATAAAATCTAACCAACATAATCCTTCCTTGCTATACATTTTTTTCCTGCATTTATATAAAATAAAATTGGTACTGTGTGTGGGTATTATGTGTCTTTAAACAAAACTGTGAGATGGCTTGAGGTTTAACAAATTTCTAATTCCTTATCACAGAATGAAAGACAAAACCAGAACTCAAATTAACCTACCCAGCTGTAACAAACAGTTTTGTTTAATCAGAGACATACTACTGCATCTTCTTAATCCCACCAGTGCTTAAACTGCTTTGCAGTTTCTGTGGGTCATGTACATATTCAATATTTTTTATTAATTCCCAATTAAACAGCTAATGCTGCTAAAGGAATTCCATAAGAAAAAGAATTCCACTTGAACAGAGTGAAAAGGTAGTATGCTGTTTCCTTCAATAGCCATATTTAGGCTTCCAGAGACAATTCCAGAATAGAATGAAACAATAACTTGTAGTGATTTGATATCAGTATCCAATATTTAGAGGTATTTGTGGATTCCAAATATGGAAATTTCATTAGCTGTCATAAATCATATACATTGATACATACTTCTTTCATGCATTTCTTTGTTCCTTAAAAAAATGTTGACCACTATTGAACAGTATTTCTTTCTGCCTGTCTGTTCTGAACATATGTCCAGTTAGTTTCCTTGAGGTTTCTTTTCATTTATTATTAGAAATATGAAGGAAGAAGTCTATTCCTTCACTGTATAACTTTAAGACATTATGAATATATTTTCTAGCTTTTATTTATTAAATAGTTGTTTAATTTATATCCTGCTGTTTTCATTTGTATAAACAATTCAAGGCAGTGAGGATATTCAATACTTCTTTCTCCTTTTAATTTCCTTATAAAACAACCGTTTGAGGTGAGATGGGCTGAGAGACAGGGACTGGGCCAAAGTCATTTAAATAAATTTTATATTCTTAAATAAAACAGTCTTGTTTAATTTATGATTGTCCAACCTTCTGTTCCAGGGATGATATTCACTTACCTTCCCTACTGGTTTGCAAATTTGAGAGTGTGCACATGCGTGGAGTGTAAGCTCAGCCTTCTGCGTTTGCGTTTTTGGCTTAAAAAGGGCCTAAATGGGATGCCCAAGGCAGGTGGGAGGGGCCACCTGAAATTTCTGCTACCAGTTCAGGCAAACTGGCCCAAACCAAGATGTAGCGTCCTGGTCCATAGAAATGCCAAGAGTGGGACATGACTGAATGGATAACATCATCATCATATAAAAGTCTACATATAATTCCACCATAGTATATTTAAAGGTGTTAAGATACAGTATTACAGTATTTTTTTCTTAATATCTGTCAATATAAAGTTTGTACTTTTCACTTCCATCCCATAATAAATAAAATTCTCAGTAAGCCACTCACCATGATTTGTTTCTTAGTCATAGCCAAATTCATATTCTAGTCACTCCTGTTAGGAAATAGAACTAATGCATCAGGGAAGGTACTCAGTGTAGATTCTATACTTTCTCTTGCCAACTCTTATTTCAAATTGATTATGAGGAAGGGTAATTTATCTTTTAGATATCCAGCATTTATCCCTTCCCCATAGGTGTGGGAGGTAAACATAGCTACATGAACTTGCAGAAATGTACAGGAAAAAGAATAACAATGAATAACAATAAATACCGAGCACAAGTGAGAATTTCCTGTAAGAAATTAAGCATACCAAATGTGAAGGGATCTGAAATATGGTGGACCAGTTGAAATGAGATCATTGTGATTTGCTACTCCTTACAAGATTACCTTTTCAATTCTGTTTTATTTAGCAAACACTATTCAGCCACACACAAATCTAAAATCAACCATCTACTTCCAGAATGAACAACAAACCTGGGTTTTTACTATATGAAATGAAATTACTTTGTGCCATGATGATGATATTCAAGGAAATCCTTAGGAGCTAACAGATACTTTTTAAATGCCACATGGATTTTAAATGTTTTTTAATGTTTTAATATCTCAGAATTGCTTTCTTCTTCACAGTAATTTCATTTATATTTTTCCTTCTATAATGTCTTTTCTTCTCTATATTTAAGCTTTAATCACTTTTATTCTTTTTATTCTTTTTCTGCTTTGACTTCCACTTGCTGTTCTTGCTTTTTGGCAAACCCATGCTTTCCCCCCCATAAAACTCTAAATTGTGTAAAATGATATCTGTTAAATATAAGGCACTCAAATGAACTGAAATGTTGAAGTGCCTTTCATTTCTATAGAGACTCAACTTTTCCAAACAAGGAAAAAAATAGGTAAGACTTAGTGACTACAACCAGACAAGGTCTATACATAATTGTCAAGAATCAGACACAATTGAACAGATAGTATCATAACCAGTGGCTACTGGTGTATAAAAAGTGGTGCTATTTCGATTGGACTAATAAATTGCTTAATAATATCTTTCACTTTGCCCTTTTAATTTTGGCCGAATAAGTTGTTTCCTCAATGAATGGAAAATTAACATTTTATGCACCTGGAAATTTATCTAGTCTCTAAATCTATTATTTTATAAGGAAAATCAACAATAGACAATAGACAGATGATGGTAAAATTTAAAATTCTTCGCCTTCTTAGTCTACATAGACCATCAATAATAGTTACAGGATTGGAGTATTTAAATTATATAACTTTTGACCCTGATGAAATGGATTGAATAAAAAAAACAAATAAAAATGTATTTCCCAATAGATTCGGAATTGGGAAATATGGTGGCCATTTAGAATAAAACATCTCTCATTAGGAATAGCCTAATCTCCCATACCTGGACTGGGATGCCCAGTTCACTGTAGCACATAGCAACAGCAATAGCATAGCATTTAGGCTTATATATCACTCCATAGTGCTTTACAGCACTCTCTGAGTGGTTTCCAATATAGAAATATTATTTGAAAATTGCTTCCAACAATCTACGGGTGCTCATTTTACCAACGTCAGGAGGATGGAAGTCTGAGTCAACATTCAGGCTAGACTACTGTAACACACTCTGTGTGGAGCTACTCCTGAAGACCATTCAGAAATTCCAACTGGTGCAGAATGTGGTCATATGGGTAGTAAATGTTGCTAGATACATGGCACTTGTGAATTGCATGATTTGCACTGGTTTCTGGTGTACTTCCAGGTGCAATTAAATGCTGGTTACATATAAAGGCCCCACATAGCTTGAGACTGGAATACCTAGAGATCTTTCCCCCCCAAGATTCTCTACTTGTTCAACCAGGTTGGCATGCTGCATATCCCATTAGACAAAAAATGTTGACTGGTGAGGAGCAGAAGAAAAGCTTTTTCTACTGTGATCCCTGCTCAAAGGAACATATTCCCTTCAGAGATCAGAATGGCCTCAACCCTGTTAACCTTTCATAAGGCCCTAAACATCTGGCTGCCAGGCCTGCAGTCATGTTCCTTTTGGATCTTTGGCATGTCTGCCACACTTTCTATTATTCTACTATGCTGTTTCTATGGTGGGGAATTGGGAGGGGGGATGGTATGGAGTAAAATGCTATGTAGCCAAAATATAATTCCTTTCTAGAATGTCAAGGTGATCCTTTGTCTTGGCACCTCTGCACTTGACCGGAACTGGATGGTTGGAACTGCCAGCATCGCAGTGGAAGATTGGACCATGTGATGGACTTGTGGGTGTGGCAGCAAGATCATGAATTTTAACCTGGATGGGGAAAACTGAGAAGCTTCAGATTTGGGTTTTCCCATATGTGCCACCATGGCTCTCTTAATCAATTGGAACTTAAAGCAATATTTTGCCTTGGATTCTGATTTAATTTTGGATGCTATTTGACACTGACACTGGCTATGTTCCTCAGCTTGGGACACTGAATATGTCACGGGGGCTGGTTTCCTGGCTATATTGCTAACTGGCCAAATATCTTATTCCTATGTATATTTAATTTGGATGTTTAATTTAGTGTTTTTATTGGTTGCACTAGTTGTATTGTTTTAAAATGTTTTTAATATTTTAACTAATACTTTTTTTTAATTGTAAGTCACTTAGAGTTATTGTTTGAGATGGGCACCGATAGAAATTGAATAAATAAATGAATATATACTGTAACATCTCACAAAGTCAGGTCTGCAGCCCATCGCAGTGAATGCTTTTTTCCAGGTCTTTCTGGAAATATCACAACTGAATCCAGAACTTTCTGAATGAGAACCTGGTATTCTACAGTTGAACTATGATTAGTCCCCAAAGGACTGAGGAATGAAATATAGCAATAATTAAAACTAGGAAAAAAGATCC
Source organism: Natrix helvetica (assembly GCF_964273705.1). Classification (NCBI taxonomy): domain Eukaryota; kingdom Metazoa; phylum Chordata; class Lepidosauria; order Squamata; family Natricidae; genus Natrix; species Natrix helvetica. The sequence goes on along the minus strand of NC_138550.1, from coordinate 29,136,589 downwards.
ACTTTCCAGAAACTTGGCTGTCTTTTGAAAGAATTACTCTTACAATTCTCGATTTGTGGGTTGAGAAGATCATTATGAACAGATTTCTGGTAAACATTATTAGTGAATGAGTCCCAAGATTGCATCTTTTGTTTTACGCTTATTGTTTGCTTACTCAAGGTACAGAAAACACATGAAGGTTGGGGAGGGGAGGTGTTTCTTGTTGCCGTAGAAACAGATACTGCAATCTTACCAAATGGTACTTAATGCATCACTTCTTTACTTCCTCCCTTGAGCCCAGTGCAACAATCTGATGCTCAAACTGAAAATTTGAGTTTGGAAAAAGATAGAAAGAAATAGTAGAATATAAAAACATTGACATCCTACCTTTCACTGAAAGCTTGTGAGTCCTGTAATGGCTCCCATTTTCTTAGGCAGATGTTTAACCCACCCACCCCCATTTCTTTCTTTTCTTCCCCTTCCTTATAGTGTTCAGTTCTTTTGAGTACCACATCATTTACATTTATGAAAGGATTTTCCCGAGGTTGCGGGGATAACACAAATTGTATATTATCAAAATCATCCTTTTACATAGCACATTTGTCACTAAGTCAAAACCCTTGGGGCTTTCTTCATAGCAGTAATGAAGAATTTGAGAATAATTTATCTCTAACACGTATGGTAGGAAAAGCACCCAGAGGAGAAGGAAGAAGATAGAGAGTTGGAAGATGAGAACACCATGAAATTACTCTGCCTCTAAGTACAAGATTGAAAGGCTGCTAAAACTATTCGAGGAGACAACAACAAATAGTAACACACTTGTTACTGCCAGTCTCTTTCAACAAGCAGGGAGAACATTTATGGAAGAAATGTGAAAGAAATGTATTTACTCTGAATCAAACCAGTAATCTAGTCCAGGGGTCTCCAACCTTGGCAATGTTAAGTCTTGTGGACTTCAATTCCCAAAATTGGGAGTTGCAGTCCACAAGTCTTAAAGTTGCCAAGGTTGGAGACCACTGATCTAGTTCATAGGCAGAGATTTATTCATCACCTGTTGTCTGATCTTTTTTTTTTTTTGCAACCTGTAAGCACTGAATATTAAATTGTTGATTTTTTCATGTTAAAAAAAATTGCATTCTTTCATTTAAATGTTTTGATAGTGCACAAACTATATTTTCTGCTGTTTCAGATTAATAGAATGCCTTTTCTGTCATAAGGCCTGCCTTGATATCCAGATGGCCTCCACTCTGCTGCTGTTTAGAAGACCCATGAAGACCTGAGTCTTTACCCAAACTTGGCAAGGAATAGTGAGACCTTTCACTTCATGGCACTTTTATTTATTTATATTAATTTATTTAAAACACTTATATAGCCACCTATCTTTCAGCCAACTCTGGGTGGCTCCTAATCAAAGACAAAACTATATATAAAATCATTTTAAAAACTATAAAACATAACCAATTAAAACATTAAAAAAAACACCTGGTGCCAATATGTGTTAATATGCCATTATATAATCTTTTTGTTATGTTCCTCGACTTACGACCGGTCTGCCCTGCCTGACAGCTAGCAACAGCCAAGCCGTGCCTGATTGGCTAAGAGCGGGTGCTGAATCTCTCCTGTAGTTAGTTTTGCTGCCTGTTGCAATAAACCGTTCGAATTTACCTCAGCTGTCTCGAGCCTCATTCCTGGCCTACAATATAATACTTTTCCCATTGCTTTGGGGAAATCTAGGACTTTAAAGCCTTAAAGATAAAGGTAAAGGTTCCCCTTGCATATATTGCTAGTCATTCCTGACTCTAGGGGGCGGTGGTCATCTCTGTTTCAAAGCCAAAGAGCCAGCACTGTCCAAATGTGGCCAGCATGACTAAACACCAAAGGCGCACAGAATGCTGTTACCTTCCCACTAAAGGTGGTTCCTATTTTTCTACTTGCATTTTTACGTGCTTTTGAATTGCTAGGTTGGCAGAAGCTGGGACAAGTAATGGGAGCTCACTAAGTTACATGGCATTAGGGATTCAAATCACCAAACTGCCAACCTTTCTGATCGACACGCTCAGTGTCTTAGCCACTGAGCCACTGCGTCCCGATTGAAACGTCCCTATTTAAAGCCTTATAGAAGGCTAAAAAGTTGGAAGCCTGCCAAATCTCAGTGGACAAGATGTTCTATAGAGCTTGGGTTGCCATGGAAAAGGCAAACTTCCTAGCTCTCATTGAATGACAATATTTGGAGAAGGGACAACACAGGGGAACAGTGTTTCCTTCCTGGTAGGATAACTGAGGATATCTTTAGAGAAAGGCAGTCCTGTAGAATGCCTGACCCAGTGTCATAAAGAGTTTTAAAAATGATGACCAACACCTTGAATTGCACCCGGGGAGGAACTGGAAATCAATGCAGCTCATGCAATAAAGACGTTATATGGGCAAACCTATCACTGTTTATACTGCTGCATTCTGGACCACTTGATGATTCTGGCTGGTCTTCAAGGGAAGCCCCATGTAAAGCTCACCAAAATAATTCAGATGGGAGGTGATCAAGGCATGAGTGAGTGAAAAAGTTCTCACAGTCCAGGAAAGGGTACACTGGTACCTAGGTAAGACCCCCATGGCCACACCAGCCACTGGATCCTCAGGCACAAGTTGTGAGTCCAGGGGGACTCCCAAATTGCACATCAGCTCAGTCCAGGGAAGTGTTACCCCAGATTCAAAAACGAAGAATCATCTGGTCCTGGGAGGGCCAAAACTCTATAGCCATTCTGTCTTGCCAGGATTGAGATTGAAGCTGGTTCTACCCATCCAGACTCTTACAGTCCCCAGGCATTTGACTAGCACTGACACTACATCACTTGTCTGGCTAAGAGTGGAGACATAATGTATATTATCAGCATACTGCCATTCTTTTATTATTATTATATTTAAATTTATATAAATCTATTTGCTTAAAATTGTTGAGAGTTGGATGGCAAATGGTTGAAATAACCTAAACACAGTAGAATGGACTATAAAAAGATGAAGAAAATCACAAAATATAAAGATCTGCAAATAGAAGTAGAATGACTGTGGCAAAAAAGCAAAGGTAGTATTAACAGTAATAAGGACCCTGGGTGCAATCTCAAAATATCTGGAGCACTATTTGAATACCATTGGCACTAACACAAGCACTATCGATCAACTGCAAATGGCAGCTTTACTTGGAACAGCAACCTGTAAAGATACCTTTAACCCCATCAAAAAACAATATCTGTCTTTGGAAAGGAGTTGCTGAACAAACATGACTAAGCCACAGCAACATAAAAAATGTCTATTATTTATATGGAAATAATAATTTATAATGATGTTTATAAATTCACCAATTAAGCAAGGAAAATGTTGGAACTATTTTTTTTATGAAAAAGCCAAGTGGCAATCTTTATTCAAAAAAGAAAAGAAAAAAGAGTTGACCTGCAACTATATCAATTGACAAAGGAGAGAAGCAGAGAAGGCACCATATGGGTATAGCTTTGGGAAAGGAATTGTTTGTTTTTTATGCTTTATACCACTCAGACATATGCTTTGAGTTGGGCAGCCTTATAAAACTTGAAAAATCAATTAATGATAGCATGCTACCTTTCGTTCCAATGTAATACTATTCCCAAGAGACCCTTGTACAATTCATATTTCCTGATCAATAAAGAACTCATTTAAAAATATGTTTCTAGAAGCACTTTCAAATTACTCTGACTCTTGCTATACCTTCAGTGCTACTGGGATGCATGTATCACGCTATCATTGAAAGACTAAACCTTCAGCTTCTAAAAAGCAATAAATAACTGTAGCCTGTAAAGCATGTTCTTTGTACCGATAGCTTGCTGTGAGTAACCAAGAGACAAACAAGGGATGTGTGTGAGAAATGTCAGTGTATCCATAGATGCTCCCTCCTTTTATTATTTGCTGAACTGTTATCTCCAGGCTTCCGTTTTCCCCACCGCTTTGCTGTTGACCTTTAATTTTATACACCTGCTCCTGACAGAAGTGATTAGGGTTATGGGTTAGCTTCCGAATGCGGAAAGACTGAAAATATGAGGATTTGTTCACTAGGGGAAATTAGTAAACTATCAATGCCAGAAAACCCTAAACATGTCTTTGGGGAGAAAAAAAACATGAACCATTTTTCTGACTTCTGAAGCAAGAAGAAGATAATATTTACATAGAGAAAATAATCAGAAGGAATTTGGGTTATATTACTGCTGGCCAGGTAATGCATGGAAATATCCAAATTCATATCCAACCATTAGGAACAATATGAAATCTTGGGTAAGAAGTCATTTCTTCAGTCAGGGTATCCATCTGCTGGATCAACAGTGATCACTTAGGCCAGGGATGTCCAAACTTGGGAACTTTAAGACTTGTGGACTTCAACTCCCAGAATTCCCCAGCCAGCATGGCTGGCTGGGGAATTCTGGGAGTTGAAGTCTACAAGTCTTAAAGTTCTCAAGTTTGGACACCCCTGACTTAGCACACATAGAACTTTCCAAAACGGCAAGAAGATAGTGTTGGTCTGGATAGCAGTCCTCAAACGTATACTTACCTTTGAAAATAAAGAATGCATTAGGATATTTAGTTATAACCCCTGGCACTTGTCTTTCTCCAGACACGATGGGACAACTCATAAAATCTAGACTCATAAAAATCTAGTTGGATTCCTCACTAATATCCCATGATTAGGATTCCGTGATTAGCAATTTGCAGGATTTGTACTAGAGATGTCCTGCTCATAGCCAACAGTTGCATTTGGTAAAAAGCTGTTGCCATTTTAGATAACTGAAATAAGCAAATCTGCCTCCTTTTCATAGTTTCCTTAGTCCAGCGGTTCTCAAATAGTGGGGTGCGCCCCCCTGGGGGGGCGTGAGGCTCCGTAAAGGGGGGCGCGAAGGCTCCCTTTCCATCTGGGTGCAACGGCGGCGGCATGGGCGAGGCATAATATATCCCGCCTGGAAGTGGCAGCACTTCGGACTGTGGATTTTCATTGGAGCCGCGGGCTGGAGCTGTGCAAGAAGCCTGCTCGGGCGGGGGTGGGAGGGAGGGAAGCATGGCTGTCCCAGGCTTCCCTCCCTTCCCCCCTCCCAGCCCAAGCAGACTTTTTGCACAGCTCCAGCCCGCGGCTCTGATGAGTCTCTGAGCAGTCCCCAGCGCTGCCACTTCAAGCCGGGATATATTCTGCCATGCCCTCGGCGGCGTCTTTATGCAGGTAGCTCGCCTCCCCGCCAGCAGCTCCACCGCCAGCATTCCGTCTGGAAGCGGAAGCGCAACAGCCGCTGTTGGGGAAGGGACAAAGGGGTGGCGGTCGCCCGATCTTGCCACCGCCACCCCTTCGCCCCTGTAACGGCGACTGTTGTGCTGCTGCTTCCAGCTGGGATGCTGGAGGAGCTGCTGGCAGGGAGGGAGGGAAGAAAGGGAGGAGGGAGTAAGGATAGACAAGCAAGAGGGAAAGAGGAAAGAAGGCAAGCAGGCAGGAAGGAGGCAGAAGGAAGGAGGGAAGAATGGAACTGGAAGGGAGGCAGGGAAGGAGGGAGGGAGAAAGGAAGGATAGGAGGATAGGGAAAGAGGAAAGAGGGCAGGCAGGCAGGGGGAGAGAGGAAGGAGGGAACTGGAAGGGAGGCAGGAAGGAAGGGAAGGAGGAAGGGAGGGTGGAAGGAAGGATAGACAAGCAAGAGGGAAAGAGGAAAGAAGGCAAGCAGGAAGGAAGGAGGTAGAAGGAAGGAGGGAAGAATGGAACTGGAAGGGAGGCAGGGAAGGAGGGAGGGAGAAAGGAAGGATAGGAGGATAGGGAAAGAGGAAAGAAGGCAGGCAGGCAGGGGGAAAGAGGAAGGAGGGAACTGGAAGGGAGGCAGGAAGGAAGAGAAGGAGGAAGGGAGGGTGGAAGGAAGGATAGACAAACAAGAGGGAAAGAGGAAAGAAGGCAAGCAGGCAGGAAGGAGGCAGAAGGAAGGAGGGAAGAATGGAACTGGAAGGGAGGCAGGAAAGGAGGGAGGGAGAAAGGAAGGATAGGAGGATAGGGAAAGAGGAAAGAAGGCAGGCAGGCAGGCAGGGGGAAAGAGGAAGGAGGGAACTGGAAGGGAGGCAGGAAGGAAGGGAAGGAGGAAGGGAGGGTGGAAGGAAGGATAGACAAGTAAGAGGGAAAGAGGAAAGAAAGCATGTGACTACGGTGGGAGACGAGGAAAGACCGGTGTGCTATGTTATGCAGAGGTGTACTTATAACAATTTTATAGACAAATTATACTATTTACAGACGCGCGGGGGGGGGGGGCGCGAAATGTTTTCTTCTTCCTAGGGGGGGCATGACAGAAAATAATTGAGAAGCACTGCCTTAGTCCAATATGAAAATGAACCATTCATTTTCCACAGGTGATAGAAATGCATGAAATTTAGGATATAAAATTTTAGGATATAACACATTTTCTTTCAAGTCATAAATTCTTGGATCAAACACCATTATGTATTTTTCCTAAGATATGTTTAAATAAAACTCATAACACATTTTTTCTCAAGATCTGCCTATATAATATTCAAATCAAATTTGGAATCAAATTTAGAAATGTTGAATTCTCTCTTTAGTTGACTAACCTATTTGAAATATTCTCTTATAAATTAAACTATGTAGGTCCATTGAGATCTCTTGTAGGATCAAAATATGTTCCAGGATCAGATAATTTATTAGATTGCACAATATTTATTTATTTATTTAGTTAGTTAGTTAGTTAGTTAGTTAGTTAGTTAGTTATTTAGTTAGTTAGTTAGTTAGTTAGTTAGTTAGTATATGTATATAATATTTATGTTGTGTTGTGTTATGTTGTGTTGTGTTGTGATGTGATATGATATGATATGATATGATATTATTATTCTGTTGGGGTGTTACTTGGAACCCTGACTTATAGCCACCAATCTAATTTATTATTTTCCTTTAAAAATGAATTCTGATTTAATTTACTTTAATCAAAACCATTTGTTCAGCAACAATTTGAAATACAATGGTGCTGAATAAAGGGACATGCAATATGTATTCAAGTTACATCCATTGCATTCCCCCCAGAGTCAAGTGAAGAAAATTCAAATAGTTGGCAATCCATCCTGCCCTTACAACTGACTGCAGGGCTGCTGGAATCACCCCTTCCCACTTATTTCCCTCCTCCATCTCACTATGTTGAGTCCCTTGGGCCTGCTTCCCACCTAGCTGGATTTACACAGGGTTTTGGTCTGCTTCCCTCTCTGTCACTCCTTGCTCAACACACATCTTCCAAAGATTGCCTTTTTGAAAGAGCACTCAGCAGACATAGAAAACACATAGTTTTCCTACAGAGACAACCTTGCATCTCTCTGGAAGCGGATGCCACTCTTGTGATCTCTTAGTAGGTTGTGATTTTCCACCTTTTATATCATCTTTGAAAGATATAAGTGAAGCAATGTGTGACAGGATAGGGAGAAAACCCAGTGGGGACCTGAGCCTAAGGGACCCAGCCAGGTGCAAAGTTTTGGAATGGGTGCCCAATGGGATGGGGGAGGCCATCATAGGCTTGGCGCAGATGACTTGTAAGTTGAGGATATATTGTTGTCTGGATCTGGGCCTGGAATTGAGTGTAGGCCTAGACATGTACCATGGTTTCTAGGGCTTCCCCATCCTCTGGCATTGAGCAAGGTACTCACACTTTGCTTAATCACACACACACACACACACACACACACACACACACATATATTCTGAATGCTGAATGCTCCTGAATGCTGTTGTAATAAGCAGTGTCAAGGCTGCTTCATGCTAATTTCAGCACATAGCATTTTGGTGTGCTCAAATACTGCTCAGCCTCCGGCAATGTGGCTAAGTCAGCAAAGGTGGACTACAACTCAGGTTGCCAAGAGCTGAAAATATCCAGTGACAATGCCCACAGGGTAAACTTTTTAAGAGCTGGGAAATTACCCCCTTTGGAGTATAACTTGATTTTGATCAGTGTTGGCTGATAATTCACATTTTGTTTCTCGTATGAATAATTTGTCTAAAACATAACTTTAATACATACTCTATTTTGAAGTAAAATAAGTAGATCTGAAGTTCCCATTACAGAAAAGTGAAAGAGCATAAGAAACATAGGTAAGTGAAAGTGTTTTAAGTAAATAAACATCAATGAGCAAAAGGTCAGATCAGTGTATCCAGGGATCTGATCTTGTCATCAGCAGACCCTATACCAATGTTTCACAACCTTGGTAGCTTTAGGACTGTGTGGACTTCAATTCCCAGAATACCCTAGCCACCGTGGCTAGCTGGAGAATTCTGGAAGTTCACATGTATTAAAATTGCCGTGGTTGAGAAATAGGCATCAAACTAAAATATGCAAAATGTTGAACTATGGGAATACAAATCAAAGCAGAATGAATAATCTAAAACATCAAGTGAGATCAGTCCATCTAATGTTAACAAGTACAATGCAGAACTTCTGTAAAGTCACGTCAGTAACAACATATCCTATACACACTGTTTTGTTTTTAGATCCAAAGTTCCTCCTGGGAACTAAAATAAACACACACAAACATATTAAGTTTGAACATATTCTGAGAACCAAAGCAGTAAAACTCTGAAAGAAAAGAAACTACTTGGGGGAAATGATGGAATTATATCACCCCCATGCCTAGATAATAAGTCTTTCCATTGTTTCTTTTCAAAATAAGAAATACGTTTCTCGCCACCACAGTAAACCTGAACCTGCTGAAAGAAAATTGGCATTTCCTTTTAAGAGTTGTTAATTAAAACAACATTAAATATACAACGTATAGTACCCAAGCTTGGCCTCAAAAACTGTCACTAAGGGTCCCGTTAAATATCATAATTGTCTCCCAGAGAAACTAATTACAACCATTTTTAAAGGATCACAACCGACTATCTTGGAAAAACCCTTTTCTTATTTACTAACATAAAAGAATCAAATGTTAACAACCTGACATCATAAACATATATATCAGTGGGAAAAAAAGAACTCCATTAAATAAATATTCCATTCCCATGAGAGATGATTTGTGCCAAAGAAAAACTCATGGCAATTATATGCAAGAAAGAAAAAAAATGTCAGAAAGATTGGTACACATTTTCTAAAAAGATATCATACTTAAAAGTGTATCATAGATTATGGAGAGACCAATAATTTGCAGATTGCTCTTACCTTCATATTCAAACATTTTGGAGAAAAATGAAATCTACTATTTAACCCTAATATTTCATATTTTATTTCTTCACAAATATTAATTAGATTTTGATCACTTAATAAAATAAATAATTTCCAGCAAGTCAGAAGAAAATAAATGGTTAAGCAATGTGAGATTTTTTTTAAAAAAAAGTTTGAAGTGCTTTTTGATTCCTGCTATAAGAATATTTTGCTAATTCAGAGTTTTGTTACTTTTACTTTTATATATATATAAAACCTTTTGCTCCCCAATGGTCCCTCTATGAATATCATCCTTTCATACATTTATGTGCATGGATAGAATGTGCACTATTCAGTATCATTTTGATCTTTGTGACAATCAAAGTTTATTTAGGCATTTGATTTTGAACTGTGAACTGACTTTCCTTTTCTAGCTTCTTAGCAGAAAATTTGCTACACTGAAAGTCAGAAGTCGATATGAGAAAAAATGAAACTTGGAATCTGTTGTTAAGAGAACGGACCATCTGAAATCCAAGGAATCAAGGGTCTCAAAAATCTTAGTTGCAGACCCAGAGACTTTTTGAAGTTGTTGTTGCTGTTATTGTTATTATTTATTGGGAAAATTTATTAAATATTGAATATTTGATTTTAATAATGAAATCTATTACATGTCAATGAAATAAACCACAATAACTATATTTAATGTAATTTATTGTGAATGAAATGAATTAAGCTTATCCTCATCCCATTTGTACTTAGGCAAATATAGTCCTTGACTCTAAAAAAACATGTGTGATTCCTTATCTTGGGGGGGGGGGGGAATGTACTTTGGTCTAACTCTACACCTGATATTTATATATACAGAATATATAAATATGCACACCCCACATCACATTTAATTATTTTAAGCTTTTCCTGGCATTAAAGCGGGCAGAAAACTTTATTGCAAAAGTTCAGTAGGTCGCGATTCTGTTGCGAGAAGAACAGCAGATTTGGTAAAAAGATGGCAGTGATCTTTCTTTTCTAGGTTTCCTCTTTTTTTCAACAAAGCTTTTAAGTTTTAAGAACAATGCATATTCTAATTATGCAGGATAACCTTCAGGTTTTTCCCTCTGTAAGATGAAAATTAGGTCAGGGGCTTTTGTTTACTCCCTTCTAACTCCCACTAAGCACATTAGAGCTCCGATCCTCAAGACAAACCATTAACTATTGCATTTTCCCCTCCTTTTCTTACAGTGAAGGAAAATATTAATGTTACAAATAGCTGCCATTAGCATGAGCAGAGACGCATATTAATCTGTGTGCTGGTGTTTTGCTGTCATGAGGCAGAAAGGCCCTAGAGGCCTTGCATTCACTGGGAACTGATGAAGGCATTAGCATTAATGATAATGATAAGCAGGGCACTGTAACTAATATGCCAATTTCTTTTGTAATCCTGTTTGGGCAAGGACTTCTTCTCTGTCCTCCTTCCCTGCACAAACTAGGAAGTGCTGTGCATTGGAAAATGGGAGAGGCCCCAGGAAATTATCTGCAAGGACAGGAGACTTCTGGGAAGGGTAATAAGCAGCTGTAGCTAAGGAGAGATGACAGCAAAAAGAAAAGGTGACGCAGAACATAGAAATGAATTTTGTAATAAAAGTATTTTCTCTGGAGTTTTTCATGTAGAAACAAGAGAGGAATCCTAACTGAAGTTCCATGTGTATAACAAATGCTCCAAAGTACATTTTGTTACATTTGGAAATGATATTAAAAATTGGTGAAGATTGGAATCTATAGAGTTGTTATTTAAATGACTGTTCTTGAAATGTGACATTAGGTTTTCACTTCTCATATCGAATAGGGCTCCCGATTGATTGCTTCAGGTGAGGAATTGATACTCTCTGAAGTGGAGATCCACCAAAGTTGAGAATTCGGACTAGAAAGCATTATTAATTTTTTTTTGCTGCCTGTTATCTCCCTGGATCAAAGAGGGATTGAGAGTTTAGCCAACTGCATTCCATTTAGCAGTTCCTTCTATTAAACTGTAGAAACAGAAAGGTGTTCACAGCTAGATCAGGAGTGTGTGTGTGTGTGTGTGTATAGTTTATTTATCAGCATAAATGCAATATAAATAATATAAATATAAATATAAATAAATAAAATAAATTTATCAGCACAAATGCAATATTTATATATATTATATAAATATAAATAATATAAATATAAACTGTGTGTGTGTGTGTGTGTGTGTTGTTAGCATACAGAGTTAGTTTTGATGGGATTAGTACCATGTTTCCCCGAAAATAAGACAGGGTCTTATTTTCTTTTGACCCCCAAAATATTGATTGGGTCTTATTATTGGGGGAGGGGCTAATTGTTTTGGGGTTGCTCTCTTGCGAGTGGAGGTCCGAAGAGCCAGGCACAGCCTCAAGGGCAAACGGCTGTGTTGTGCTGTCGCAGCAGTGCAACTTACCAGCCATGAGGTGACCACGCTCACGAGCAGCCACCCGGCAACCCCCTTTCCAGCTTGGCAGAGCGCCACTCACAGACCCAGTGATATCCCAAAGGCGCTAAGCCGCGTGGTGCTCTGGCCTCCCCCCAGCTCCCGTGACTTGATGCATTCGGGATACCCCTAGGTCAGTGGATGACACTCTGCCCAGCTGGAAAAGGAGGTTGTGTGAGCGCCTGTTCCATCCCCACCTGGTGTGCCTCCCAACCTCACCATGCCCTAGCCCAGCTCTCCCTGCGGGGCCAGTGTGCCACCGCCACCATGGTGCTCCGAGCATAACCTATTCTCCGGCTTCCAAACTCCGGAGATCCGCAGCTGAGTCTTTGGGGAGTGTCTGCTCTGGGAGTACGCTCTATGGTTGTGGGCTGACTGAGGCAGAGCGTACAAACAGAGCGTATTCCCAGAGTGGCAACTTCCGGAAGACTCAACCTCCGTGCTTTGGAAGCCACAGAAAAAGCTATGTGGTGGCAGCGGGCGGCGCGGCAGCAGAGATGCCCTGGCTCTACAAGGGCATCGTGAGGCTGGGAGGTGGTTGAGTGGGGAGAGGACAAGCCGCTCACGTAACCACCTTCTCCAGCCATGCAGAACCCCATTCACTGACCTAGGGGCATTCCAAAGGCGCCAAGCCATGGGAGCCGGGCGGTGGCGAACAGGTGCTTGGCAATACCCCTAGGTCAGTTAATTGTGCTGTGCCTGGCTGGAAAGGAGGGTTGCCGGGGGGCTGCTTGTGAGCGTGGTCACCTTATGGCTGCTGTATAGTGCTGCTGCGACAGCAGAACACAGCCATTCGACCCTGAGGCTGTGCCAGGCTTTTCGGGAGCCCGCTTACAAGAGAGCAACCACCTGGCAACCCCCCTCTTCAATTGGGCATAGCACTGCTCACCGACCTAGCGGTATCCCAAAGGCACCAAGAAACGTGAGCCTTTGCCCCCCCCACCCGTTCCTGTGGCTTGGCGCCTTCGGGATACTGCTAGGTCGGTGAGTGGTGCTCTGCCTGGCTGGAGGAAGGGGTTGTCCAGGGGCTTATTTTCATTGGGGGGGGTTGTCCAGGGGGCTTATTTTCAGGGGAGGGCTTATATTTTTTCACACCCGAAAAATGTGGCATAGCCTTATTATCAGGACATGTTGTATTTTCGGAGAAACACGGTAATTATACAAATTTGATTAAATAATTAAAAAAATAATGAATTACAGATTAAGAGATATTTTCTTCAGAAGCAAAGATATATCTCTTTGGGGGGATTATCAATAATACAAGAGACAATTTGATTTAAACATTAATTGCTTGTTGGCAAAAAGCTTATTAAGAACAAGACTGAGGAAAGTTTTAAATGGCTAAGGGGATAGACTTTATTTCTTATTTTTCTATATTAATTTTTACTATTTTTAATTCTGATGGCTAGATAAACTGCTTTGAATCCAGAAAATACAATATCTACATTTAAATATATTTTCCCTTTTTTTTTTTTGTATGAAACAGACAAAATATGATTTGTGGTTCTGATAAAAACCTGTATAATAGAAAAATATGAGGGTTTTTTGCAACCATAAATTAGGAGATATTTCTCTAATTGTATTTATATTTTCAGCTAAGAAATCAGAAGCTTCATTCTGTTTCTTTTTTATTTGTTTTTGCAGTTTTTCTGCAAAATTATGGTTTGTTAGCATTGAATAACAGTCTTATTATAAATATAGACTCTATAATGGTTTAAGATACATTAAAAATCATGAACCAGTAACAAACTATTGTTAAACTATAAACTTGAAAGTCAATGTGCTATAATGATTCAGATAGTGAGACTGGAAATGAGGGTAACCAGGTTTACATTCTGCCATGATAATTCACTTGGTGAATTTCAACAAATGACCATCTAGCCAGCCTATAATACAGCGATGATGAACCTTTTTTGGCTCGTGTGCCATAAGCGGGGGGAGCTGACTTCCGGCTTGTCCGTTGGGTCATTTGTTGTCACCCAAAGACTTCAGGGAAGCCTCTGGAAGGCCCCAGAAGGCTCCGGAAGGCTTAAACCAGCCCTACAAACAAACCGGAAGTCCGTTCCCAAACTTCCAATTTGCTCATAGGGCCAGGGTTTTTTTTGGGTCCGGAGGCTTCAGGGAAGCTCCTGAAGCCTCTGGTGAGCGTCTGGGGCAGCAGGAGAGGCTGTTTTCGCCCTCCCCAGGCTCCTATAAAGCCTCTGGAGCCTGCGGAGGGTGAAAAATTGCTTTAAAAATGCTGAACTCACCTGGCCTGCACGTGTATGCTGCTGGCCAGCTGACAGGACAACGCCTCATGCGCTCTGACAAATGGCTCCATGCATGCCATAGGTTCGCCATCCCGGCTATAGTATCTCAGAAATATGTTTTGGGATAGGGGAGTAATGAAGGATGGAGAAAATGTGAGCCTCATATCTAACAAATAATTAAAATAAAACAATGTATTTACTTAAAAGAGAATATGTTATGTTCCTTTGAATTTAATGAAAAAATGTAGTTTAATATAATCATGCCTAGAATTGTACTTTTATCCATATTACTTTAGATCTTGACTAGATGATATCCAATATTTCTTCTCAGTTTCCCAAAGAAGACCAGATTTTGCTGGCTCGAAACAATGTGAGAAAACAAAAGGGAACATATAGTTTGCTAATGATCACAGAGAAACAAAATCTTCTTCCATCCCTGTATGCATTAATGCTTATCCATCTGGCATGTTTAGAAATAGCAAAATATTTCAACATGTCCTATCAATTGATTATAACATGTTACTGATAGTTCACTAAGTAACTTACAAATAATTGGTAAACAGCACAAATTAGCTGACAAATAGTAATTTTGCTTTTAACAAGTTGCATTAGGTACCACCCAATCCAAGGAATATTGGAAACAAATTGGGTAAAGGGACTCAGGACTCTATCAATTTCTCTATCACCAAGTTAACTACAAAGCAGATGAAGGATAAACTTAGTGTGATGGAAGAAATCAACAAAAGAAAAAAAATGAATTTGAGAAAGAGTAGTATTGATTTCACTGTGGGAAAAAAATCCAGGACAAAAAAAAAACAACCCTTCATTATATTCCCAAAGGAGGAGCAATTGGGCAATATTTGTAATATTGGAATATCCTTATCCCACGCCTTTCTTCCCAGGGTGGACTTACTCCTAAACACTTATGAATAAAACTTGATAGGAAAGCAGAAACAGACAGAACACATATGCTGCAGCAACAGAAGGAAAACCCATACACATAAGGACCAATTAAACCCTTTAACATACCCACTGAGAAGGAAAACACTTATGCAACCCTGGATTATACCCTCACACAAATATATGGAACATATTATTTCATTAATCAGAATAAAGTAAACAGTTCTCTTATGGAAACTTCTGGTGAAGAAGCCGGAAATGATGCCAGAAACTGTGCTACATCTATTTTCCCTCTCTTTTTCTCCAAACCCAATTGAATGGTTCATCAAATAATATAAAGCTGGTCAGTTTTTGTACATCCAAATGATGACTCTAGAATTGGAACTCAGCATCATTAACCTGGCTGTTGAATCAGGAGAACTGGGAAACTTAGATCAAGCCATTAAAAATTGAGTCCCCAATGTTGCCCACTTGGAAACAGTGCACTTGTTTGCCATGCTTGACCCTAACCCTAACCCTATTTAAAATAGTTATGCATATTTCACATGCATTAATCAACAGAATAGCAGAAGAGAAAACAATTATAAATCAGAAGTATAAAATGATATCATATTTTCAGATTGATTATTTTGATTCTGGAAGATACATATACACCTGTACATACAATGAGTATATAAGATTACATTAAAAGCATGTAATAATGTTTGCAACTGAACTGGCAAAAATAACTATAAATACTCACAATTAATTGCTGCAAGTACCATCAGTTGTAATTTGAATATGAATCACACATAAGAAACTCCGCTTCTTCCAATCACATTGGAACTATATGTACCTCCAAATATTGGGAAAAAATGAAGTTTCACTTACCTAGAAATGAAGAAAAACAAAAAAAAATAGTTGATATATCAAAAATAGTCTCATATTCTGATAAGGCATGTACGTGATTCTAAACTTCTTACAATTTTTTTTCTTTAAAGTGTATATTGAAATACCTATGATACTTCATGACTTCATTAGCACATGACTGCTATTTAAACAGCAGTAATTGGTTTGTAGTGCTATTTAATATTATACAGATGACTCATTAAGAAAAAGCAAGCTTGAGCAGGTGTTTTCATCAACATCTTGTTTTATTTATTTATTTTCCAAAAACAACTACACAAAGACACAAATGATCCCAGCTGTGAACAGCAGGCTTCTGAAGATCTTACTTTCTAGTGACAATCATTACAGGGAGGATGAAAAAAAAGGCATACTTTAAAATGAGTAAAAATGACCAGGGGTGTGTTTATTTTACATTTTCTGGAGCTGAATGTTGACATCAAAATCTTATGGATATTGGACAGAAAGCCATAAAAGATAGTATCAGATCGTTGTTGTTTTTTAAAGAAAAGGAAGCTGTTCCCTAATCCTATCACGATTTTTCCAGGTGTGGTCAGAAAATGTTTCAATAAAGCTCAAACATATCTATTTTTTTTAGGTAGTGCTAGAGATACAGAAACCAGAAAAAAACATTTTAGGAAATTATAACTGAAGCAAAAAGAATAACACATGACCTTGCCACATTTTATACTAATGGGTTATGTACAGGGATGGGTTGCTGGGACTTTGCACAAGCTTGGGCGATCCTCTAGCTAGGATTCTGCCCAATTCAGTGAACCCCCAAAGGCCATGCCCACCACACTATGCCGTTCCCACCAGTGGTGGGTTCCGGATCCCATTGTAACTGGTACAATTGCAACGGGACCTGGCGTGCACCACATGAATGCGTGCATCTTGTGATACTTCCGCTAGCCTCCACGACACTCCAGCTGCTCGGCCAAGCATCGGACAGGCTCCGTGCGCTCCATGCGTGAAAGCGCCAAAGAGCTCAAATACAGGTAAGGAGTTCAGGCGGGCGGGTGAGCCCTCTGGAGCACCGTACCAGAACGGTGCCTTGTGCTCTGGGCAGGCACTGGTACACTCGTACTGGGGAGTACCACCTGCAACCCACCACTGCTTCCCACCCCTCCCCTCCCAGGAATCGCCACTCAGCCTGTTCATCATGCCAGGTAAGTGCAGGGCCTGCATGGAGGCTTAGGGAGGGGTAAAATAGGCCTACTAGAAGTTCTGGAAGTCCAGAAATGGGCCTATTACCGGCTTCCGGAGCACCTCTGGAACCCAGGGGTTTTTTTCCCTCACAGAGACTTGAGGAAAGTCTCCGGAGGCTGGGGAAGGTGAAAAACTCCCCCCACCATGGTGCAGAAGGCCAACTAGGCTATGCCCACCATGGCCACGTCCACCCAGCACAGGGCAGCGAACCCATTGCTGCTGTTTTTGAAACCTGGTTATGTATAACATGAGGTATCCAGAATCAGAAAGACAAGTTGAGGGGGGGGGGCAGAGGATGAATGAAAATGTTAGACGCTCGGAGTCAGTTGTGATTGGAATGGCTTAAAAATTACATAGAATAAATAAAAGAAATATTTAAATAAATGCTAACATAATAAAATGAATACCATCATAAACTCTGGAGATTTGAAGTATGTCTCAAGTGTTGCTCTGCTACCATCTACTTCTCTGGTACCTTTTAATGGACTAGTACAGATCTCAAATTTCCCATGTATTGATGACTCCTTTGCTGCTTTGGATTGACTCCCCCTCTCCCAGGGAAAAGGGATATTCTTGTATTGAATTATTAGTTGAATTATTAATTGATATGAAAACTGCATTTTACTGGGCATAAAAAGTCATTTGCAAATGAGATAAAATGTTCTCAGTGTTGCCTGCCTCCAAGCAGAACTAGAGAGAGTCTCTGACAGCTTGATTATTATGCACATTAGTGTAATCTGCTGAGTTTCTAATGCACAGAGAGAAGAATCCGCTTATATCGTATCCATCATTCAACCTCTTCCTTTCTTCTTATTGCCTTCTTTACATCTCTATCAAGGAGACCTCAAGGGGGAAATTTTTCTTTCTAATCCATCCCAAATGTCATCGGTAGCAAATGGCTAATGGTTGCGGTGAATGATGCTTTTCTCTCAATTCCACATAGAAAGAAACTCACTTTCTCTACTTCTATTTTATCACAATCAGGGAAGGGATTTTTTAGCATTATCTTTATTCGTCCTATTCTAGAACCAAGATAATAGGGAGCCTAATATTTATTCTTTGGCTTAACTGTTTTAATTGTCTTTTTGAACATGTGGAAAATTGGTTATGTTTTGAAACCTCTTGTTAAAATATTCATGACTGGGAGAGACATGGGAACAAGGTCAGCCAATGAATAGGCATAGCAACTAAATCAGCCAATGGGAGCTTAAACAGATCTCTGTGTAGATAATTGAAACAGAAGCTTAAGCTTGGACTCTGGGCATGGCTTAACTGAGAATTGAAATTTAAGCAGTCTGCTGCTCTGAGAAGTAAACTAGCAGTTTGCCTGGGTTTGTGTTTGGCTGCAACTCTCCTGACTTGTGTTTACTTTGGAAAAAAAACCTGTTGGTATTGTACATTTATTCATTTATTCTTATGTATATAAAGAAGTTAATGAATCCAACTGAATCAGTTATCTGTGTGTGCTTTCTGAATTTGATGTTTCTGCAACAAACCCTGACACTTCTTTTGTTAATTCCAGAGGTTTTGAAGTTAAATCTCAATACCTGAATAATGTTTGCAGACGGTACATGGAGATCAGCTTTTGGGGGGGCCTCAATTGTTCTCATAAGTCAAGGACTACCAGTATAGGAAAGAGAGGAAATGCGGAAATGGACACCAATCTGTGTTTGAATTCATCTGTAGATCAGAATGCTGTTATAAATTGCATTGTTACATTTTTACCTTTCCCTAAAGCTGAATTTTAGAAAAATTAAATTGAGAATAAATATTCATATTTATTTCTACATATCACAGAACTGATGCCTGGTTTGAAAAAGAATTGATTTGCATATTTATTTATGATTATAAGAAAATAAGTTTATAGAAATTTTTGTAAGAGGTAAAAATCCTCCTGAAAGAGTGAACTGATTTCATGAATGGCCAGTATAGAAAGGCTAATCCAAGAAAGCTTAACTATGATTAAAAAAAAACATGGCAAATCACCTTACCCATTTAATATCTGAATCCAGATGTGCACAGGACATTTTACTTACTCTAATTGGGTTTCATTATAATAATAAGTCAGCAGAAAGACACTGTTTTTCATCCATATCTTAAAATTTTGGATATTTATGAAGGTGAACACAGGGTCACTAAGCCATAAGTAATTGTTTGAACCTTATTCCTGATAACTCTTAAATCTCCCTCCTCAGTAAAAGAATCATATTAATAGTGGAATAAAAAGGAGATTCCAGGGTTTAGGTGACATCTAATTTAATAGCATTTTTGAGCAATTTAGTTTTTTCTATTTATAGTTTACAAGCAACAGAAGAAAATCTTCTGTCTTGGGATGTGCCAATTATTTATAATTAACTGTAACAGCCAGAACAAATAAAACTGAATAATAATGATAGGAACCATGTAACCATATTGTTTACTGCTTTCACCCATTACATTTGTAGGTATTCTTATTTTCTGCTCATTTGTCATTATATGGTTAACCCTCTTAAAAGGACACTTTGTATCTTTCCTGATAAATAACTTTAAAAAAAGATGGTCAAAAATGGCAAAAGCAAAGAATTGGGGTTTTCTATATTCTATATCTATATATCGTTATTTGTCCCAGCTTCTGCCAACCTACCAGTTTGAAAGCATATAAAAAATGCAAGTAGAAAAACAGGAACCACTTTGGTGGGAAGGTAACAGTGTTCCGTGCGTCTTCAGCATTTAGTCCAGTGGTGGGTTTCAAAACTTTTTAGAACTTTTTCTGTAGGTGTGGTCTGTTTTGTAGGAGTGGCTCAGCAGTCATGTGACGGGGTGGGCATGACAAACTTGGAAAATGTGGTTAAACTCTTCAGAAGGATGAGGCCCCGCTGATCCCCTTCGTGTTCCTTATCTTCCGGCCACAGCCCCACGCCGTGGAAAACATAGAAGCGCGCACACCCTACACAATTACAGCACTGGATTACAGCTACAGAAGCTTGGGCAAGTGAGAACAAATTCTTGCCATTATGAAGGCTCCAGGATTAGGGACGGAATCATCACCGTGAGACGGTAAAGCCCCGTCTGCTAGAGGCAGCAGGACCAATTGCTGTGTGTGTGTGCGTGCCTATGTTTTCCACGGTGTGGAGCCTCAGCGAGGCTCCGCGCAGCCGGTGATGACTCCAGAGTCCATCCACTGGGGGTGGGGTTCCTCGTCTTCCCAGATGAGCTCTGGAGTAATTGCCATGGCTCCACGCTGTGGAAAACAGGCGCTCATGCACACCCAGCACAATTGGTACTGCTGCCTCTGGCAGAACGGGCTTTACTATCCAGCGGTGAAGATTCCGTCACTCATCACAGAGCCTTCATAATGGTGGGAACTTGTTTTCATTCACTGGGGCTTCTGCAACTGTAATCTGGGGCTGTATTTGTGCAGGATGTATGCGTGCCTTTGTTTTCCATGGTGTGGGACCACGGTCGGAAGATGAGGAACATGAAGGGGACCAATGGGGCCTTGTACTTCTGAAGAGCACTTGTCCCCGAAGAGGGCAGATGTGGTGGCATCGGTCTTGGGTTGTTCTGCGGAGCCTCCCAAGAAAAAAATGCAACGGGGATGGCTTTTTAACCAGGTGACTGTCAAAGAGAAGACAGCAGTGCATGCCCATGGGCTTGTGCAACAGCCGAATCCTTGTCTCCTGTTCCTTCTTCGGCTGCTGCACAAGCCCACGTGGCATTCACTGCCCTCTTCTCTCTGACAGCCACCTTGTTTCCAATGGAGTGGGTGGGGAATGCATGCATTTTCCCCCTTCTGCATGGATTTCCCACCCCCTATTGGTAATGAAGTGGCTGTTGGCGGGACAATCCTGGTGTGGATAGGCGGGGCAAGTGAGCTGCGACTGGGCAGGTGGGGGAGTGAGCATGGGAGCAGGCCATGGGAGGGAGTGTTCCGGTACGTGGCCTCTGGAAGAACGGGTATGGGAATACATGCTAAATTTGATGAACAGGAACGCGTGTACTGTACCCCCTGAAACCCACTCCTGATTTAGTCATGCTGGCCACATGACCACGGAGATGTCTTTGGATAGCACTGGCTCTTCGGCTTTGAAATGGATATGAGCACCATCCCCTAGAGTTAGGAACGATTGCCATGTATGTGTGAGGGGAACCTTTACCTTTATATTCTATATCTATTAACAGATAAATAGAAACCTATTCTCATATCTTCAATAAACAATGAATGAAACTGGTAAATTCTACCAATAAATCCTATTCTTTAGAAGCAAATGAAGTAATGCAACCACATTTTTGTACATTCATGTCAGAGGTGGTATTCAGCAGGCTCTGACCAGTTCTGGAGAACCAGTAGCATATTGATGTGTTTACCCCCATCCTTCTCCCCGTCTTTCTCTGTGTAAAGCCTATATGAAAAATGTGAAATACAAAATTTAAGGCATAAGTGTTATTAGATATATGCCACGAAATGCAGTTCTCCTCTGCCATTTCACAGCCTATTTGTCTTGTAAAAGACCATTTACATCAAAATTCACCCTTTCCCATGTTAGTATCTTCCAGATATGTTGAAAACCTTCTAAAAATATCTATCAGTATGGCCAAATTAGGATATTCTGGATTGTAAATTCTTACATTAGATGAAAAGCTGCAGTCCATTCAGCTTTGATGAAAAAGTATTTTGGTTTTGTCAGCAATGAAATCCCAATGTAAATAAATTTATTCCAAGGTAAATGCTATGGGAATTATTTATAAGTAAACGCATACACACAAACTTTATGATAATATTTACCTCTACGAATGAAGAAAGGAGGAGAGAGATGGCTGCAAAGTTTCTCTAAATATTTTGTAGTGCGGGATTCTGTGATTCAACATTCCAAAATAGTGACTATAAAACCCACAAAATTATATTTTAAAAAATGAATACAATTTTGCTCTTATCACATATAGCTTTTTTTCATTGCAAAATTTCTTCAAAAGATTCCATGACTAGAGAATGCTACATGCAAATACTTCTAGGAAATGTAGCTAACTTTGGAATTTTTAACATAGATCTTCAGTTGATTGTGCAGGATATTGTTTCATAAAACAAAAAGAATGCCTGGCTAAATTCATGTTGTGGGGTCCTTGCTGCTCTCTGAGCTTGCAGACATTTCTTTGCCAAATTAGGTAACATCATCAGTACTAGTATGGAAGCTGGGGTGTTTACTATAATGTTCCTTGATTGTGGTATTGTTTGCTTCTTGATTATTGGACTAATGTTAATCTAGTTGTTAATCTCTGCTCACCTGGCCATTGATTGTTGGTAAGGAAGTGTTGGTCTTTTTGTTTTTGTTTTATGATGTTCGCTTTTGAATAGTATGTAGTTGTTGTTTATTTCTATTGCGTCTTAATGGTTGGTTTGCCTGAATGCTAGGCCTCGAAGCTTTCTACTCTCTACACTCCCAAGTAGCACTGATGATGCTACCTAGTTTGGCAATGAAAGATCTACAAGAAAAGGCCCAGGGTACCTGCGAGACCACCTACTGCCACCAGTAGCCTCCACCGTCCAGTACGATCCCACAGAGTTGGCCTCCTCAGGGTGCTGTTGGCCAGACAGTGTCGGCTGATGACCCCCAGGGGGAGAGCCTTCTCTGTGGGAGCGCCTTCCCTCTGGAATGAGCTGCCCCCGGAGCTTTGCATAATCCCTGACCTCCAGTCCTTCCGACACGCCCTAAAAAGTTGGCTTTTCCAGCAAGCCGGCCCGGCCTGTTAATTTTATCTCATTTTTTAAATGTATTGTCCTATAAATTGGGTTTGTTTTTTGGATATGTATTTAATTTCTTTTTAACTTTCGGGAAGTGTGTTTTTTAATGTTGTACGCCGCCCTGAGTCCTTTGGGAGAAGGGTGACATATAAATCCAATAAAACAAACAAACAAACAAAACAAGAAAACAATCAAGCTCTGAGAGCAATAAAGACCCCCAGTTCAACCATGAGCTATAAATATTTTCTTCTTACAGTAAATTCACGCTCTTAACTGATCCTACTTTGTCTGAATTTCTAAATAAATATTTCCCTTTCCCTTTTATTCTATTTTTCATTGCATTCCATTCTGCATTGATGGATAGTGAAAGAAGAATATAATTGTGGCCAAGCACTACAGAAATTAATTGACGAAATAAGAAATGATCCATGCTAATCCAATGATTCTCCTCTCTAAAAATGTGAAAATGATTAATTTGCCACAATTAGAGTAGAACATTTAAAAAGAACCACTTGTACACAGCTTAGTTGACTATCATATGAATGCTATGGTGGTATCCTTTTTGAACGATTACTGTGAATGTTTCTTTCAGATCTGAAATAATCCTTTCTAATGTGCCTTTGAAAATATTCTTTGTAAATTGTAACATGGGTAGAAAGCATACAGTCATCTACAATTATCATTTATCTGATTAAAGGATAAAATTTCATTCACCTTCATTTTGCACTGATCAATAGTTCCTACCTCTCCAAACGAGCATTGCAAATAAAATAATATCAACAACATTTATCTGCACATAACATAATCAAATATTATGGAAGAGTGAATGTTAACCTTCTTGGGACACGAAGCTTACATTGTACTTATTTAAAAAGAAATACTCGACATTGCTACAAGCAGTACTACAACACTGCTCCTATGGTTATAATGTGGAACCAATGCAATAGCTTAGATTAATAGTATACTGCCATTAACATAACTGACAGAATAAGAGTTTCATGATTAGGGCAATAGTATGGCAGATATCTGTGAGCTATTGCTAGAACAGTAATACTCCTGAGAGTCTCTTTCTTTCTCACTACTGCTAGAAAGCAGGAAATGTCATAATTTTTATGCATATTCTTTTGATCCTATCACTTTATTTTAGCCAAACTTGTTTATCCTTCCAGACAGTAATGTGCTATAGAGATTTGAAGTAGGCTTCCAAAATATTTTCTGAAAGCATCCATGCATGCAGTAGACATGTGCATCAATACTTTTCAGAGCTTCCTGAGAGGCTTTCTAGGATCCTGCTGTCACCAGCAATTCCAAATGGTCTGGAGGGTGTTAACATCAGGGGGTCTTAGGAGCTTTCTGAATTCAGAAAATCTGAACTACAGTTCATAAATCTGTTGTGTAATGAAGAAGGACACACAGCAGATCTTTCTAGATCACATTTAGATTCTGTCCAAAACTTAGTTTTTGAGCAAGCTCATGGTGATGACTACTGAAAACATATGTTGGTCTCCTTAGGGGAGGTCAATTCATATTACATGGATATTACACATATGGCTTGTCATCTCCTTGCCTGATTTCCTAGGCTTGTTTTTCTACATGTCTTAATTAGCCCAACATCTGTTGAAAGAAGACACACTCTGCCAACCATATTCCTTCAAGCAAAATTCCCGAGTTGTCTTGCTGGCAGCTTTTGCCTTCAGAGTGTAAAAAGGCACACGCAGGTCAGCTATCCTTGACATCATAATTAATCAATAGGGAAGACTTACGGTAGTTGGGAAAATATCAAGGACATTAGGGAAAAGTAACCATGTAATACTGTTAGCTCTTTATACATATTGGAATCCTAGGCTCAAGAAAGTAGATTTGAATGAACTCTGAACAATGATAAATATGAAAAGCTAATAGGAAGAGGAGCTCCACATGTGTAGGATTTCCCAAGAAGATGCTACAAGCACATTGGTACAAAGCTACAAAAACCAATGAACAGAAAAAAATGAGTTTATCAAAAGAAGTCAATGGCACTATATAAAAAGTTTAATAAGGATAACAAAAGAAAAATGAAATATACAGGAAATAAAAAAGAATTATGTCATCAAAGCATAATTAAGAAAAGCAGCCCATAACAGTAGACCATGTATACCAAGTATGTAAAAATGCAAATAAGCGGAGACTAGTGAAATCTCTTTCTCTGTGTAAATTTTCAGCACTTTTCAGTCAATCTTGACTCTTGGCAATGCCACAAACCAGATCATGAAGTTATCCTGAAGTGGTTTGCTTTTGCCTTCTTTATAGGGATGACAGAGAGTGACTACCCAAAGTTACCCAGCTGGCTTTGTGCCTAAGGCAAGACTTGAAAGTTATGTCTTTAACCACAGGCTTGTTCTTCCTTGATCTCTGGGTAGACAGAAAGCTGAAGGACTGTGGGGACCCCAGCAAGAAGCAGACCATGAATTACCTAAGAGAGGGTGTGGGATAACCTTGAGAAGCCCAGGGCAGGAGATCATGGGTCTGTTCTTCACTTAACAACCCTTGCATTTCTTTTAACAGTTGCACCAAGGAGAACAGGGGTGGGGTCATTAAGCGAGGGCAACTATGATAACATGCAACCGTAATGGGCAAGCTCCATTATTGTTGTATCTTGAGGACTACCCATCGTGACTGTGGAAGGGGGGAGTTTAGATCAAAGCTGCTTTGGTCAGCAGGACAAAGGATGACTTCAAATGTAGCATATTCAGCAAACACTATCAAATTAATTGGTTATGCTTATTTTGGCAAAAGATCCCAAAAGATTTCAGCAAAAAGGAGAGGTGCATTTGAATGACACATTTTAGAATATTGCAAATATTGCAGAAAAGAAATATCTCATTCACTTTTAGCTTCTACAATAATATAAGCAATCAATGTGAAATTGGAACTCTTTATTGAAAATCAAATCCGCTGGTATGAAGGAAAAAAACTGTCGAGCAGTTAATTTGGAGAGAAGAAAGTCACATTTTGTATCACATAGTGTTTTTACAGAGTTGCCAAATTGCAGATTATATAGTTAGATGTATTTCTTATTCTTTAAGAAATATTGTAGTATGCGGAGAGCTAGTAAAACTTTCTAAGGCATAGGAAACAGTTTTTATAAGCTATCTTGAATGCTAATATAAGCATAAAAGTAGGATATAATAATAAATTTTATTTATTATTTAAATTTATTAATGCTGTACAACTCCACTGGACTCTAGGCAGCATACTCCAGGTGGCACACAAAACCAAAAATAAATAGGATATATAGAATTGCAACAAGCTAGCTTCAAGATCCTTTCTTGCTAATTGTGGGAAGAAATAATGGTATGAAAAATTGACAAAAACAATTTTTAAAGAGAGCCTAGAAGCCTCCATAGTAGTCAGCATTCACTACTATCTGCTGGAATCTGTCACTTTTGACATAATGCAAGATTGGCTTCTTTGTGCATCTATAATACACTATGTTATGTAGCAAAATAGAAAAAAAGGTGGAGCTTGCATTATGATCCTGGGACATTGCTGAGTTAGCTGCCTTCTCCTCCCTACACACACACACACACACACACACACACACACACACACACACACACACACACATACAGACACACACAGACACCAATGGATGCTTTTGGCAGCTTTTCTTCCTTAGGCTTTCCATGCCCGCTTCATAGTTGCAGAGATAGATGTAATGGGGATGCTATTCTGAAAAGACAGGTTAGGGATCAATGTTTTTGCAGCTTGGGGCTACTAAAGAGAGCACTTCTAACACTTGTTTCATTCTGATTGATGACAGACTAGATGCAGGGGAAACATAGATGGGCTTCAAACAGTATGGAAGTATTGACTGCTGCTAGTCGTGATGCCAATATATTATCTTTAGTATTAGGTGCCGTAGAGGATAGCATATTACTCCTGGTGCTGTTTTCTATCGGCATCGCTGTCCATAATGAAAAAGGAAACACTGGATTAGCTGGATATTTTCAGCATTCTTAAAGTGAACATGAATTAAAAAGACAGTTAGACATTTTTATATTGAAAAGTGGAATGAAATACAGACAATATTAATAATGTAGTACTGACTGTATGTTACAATAGAAAACCTTTACTTAACTATCCCTTTTCAAAAACTTTTCAGTTCTATTAAATATTTGTCTTCTTTGTGTTCTTTGTCTTTCTTTCTCTTTTTGTGTTATCTAACTCATTTTGCACTTACATAAAGACATGTTTCTTTTTTTAATGATTGTTTTTGTAATATGCTCCTATGTATGTTTTGGATTTATTTTTTCTCTTCTTTGGTTATCCTAATGCATGGAATATTAGTATAGTAATATCTAATTCTTTATCAGCACTATCATTTTTTCCTAACAAAATTATTACAATCTTTGATTATAAGGGTGATAAAACGCCACAAGAGATGCCTAGAAAGCAGGTGGAGGTCCTCACGCTCCGAATCTGACCGAACACAGGTAAGAGCCTATTTACGGACCTACCTTGTGGCACTGAGAGCGGCCAAACGCAGACACTGTGCCGCTCTTATTGTGTCCGCAGATAACCGCCCTGCCACCCTGCAGATAACCGCCCTGCCACCCTGTTTCGGGTGACCCGCTCCCTCCTATCACAGAGGCTGCGGGAAGCCCCTTTGCAGGGTAGAGCAGAGGAGTTTGGGAAATATCTGCAGGACAAAATCACTCAGATCTGGAGTGGATGGGCCCCCTTCAGTGGAACAGGGGAGACGTCAGAGGCAAGTCTTGAGGCACCACGCTGGGAGGAGTTTGACTCTGTTGCCCCCGAGGATTTGGACAGGTTACGTGGGCGACTGCGAGCCACTACATGTTTATTGGACCCGTGTCCCTCCTGGCTTGTACTGGCATCCTGGGAGGTTACACGAGACTGGCTCCTGGATATTGTGAACGCTTCCTTGGAGGAGGGGTCCTTACCGGCCGCCTTGAAAGAGGCGGTGGTGAGGCCCCTACTCAAGAAGCCTTCCCTGGACCCGGTGGAGCTAGCAAATTATTGTACCGTCTCCAACCTTCCCTTTTTAGCGAAGGTTGTAGAGAGTGTGGTGGCACAACAGTTCCCACGTCACCTGGAAGAAACCGACTATCTAGACCCGTGCCAGTCCGGCTTCCGACCCGGTCACAGCACGGAGACGGCCTTGGTCGCATTGGTGGATGATCTCTGGAGGGCCAGAGATAGGGGCTGTTCCTCTATCCTGGTCCTATTAGACCTATCAGCGGCCTTCGATACCATCGACCATGGTATCTTATTGCGCCGACTGGAGGGGATGGGAGTAGGGGGCACCGTTCTGCGGTGGTTCTGCTCCTACCTCTCCGACCAGATGCAATGTGTGTTGGCAGGGGAGCAGAGGTCGACCCTGAGGCCGCTCACTTGTGGGGTGCCGCAGGGGTCGGTCCTTTCGCCCCTCCTGTTCAACACATACGTGAAGCCGCTGGGTGAGATCATCCGTGGTTTTGGGGTCGGATACCATCTGTACGCTGATGACACACAGCTGTACATTTCCACCCCAAACCACCCCAACGAGGCCATTGAAATGATGTCCCGGTGTTTGGAAACCGTTCAGGTCTGGATGGGGGACAATAGACTCAGACTCAACCCTTCCAAGATGGAGTGGCTGTGGCTACCGGTGCCCCAGTTCAAACAGTGGACCCCATCGCTGGCCATAGGGGGCGAACAACTGCCCCCTGTGGAGCGAGCGTGCAATTTGGGCGTCCTCCTTGATGCCCGGCTGTCGATGGACGACCATGTGGCAGCCGTGGCAAGGGGGGCGTTCCACCAGGTTCGCCTGGTGCGCCAATTGCGCCCCCTATTGGACCGGGACGCCTTACGCACAGTCACTCATGCGCTGGTGACGTCTCGTCTAGACTACTGCAACGCTCTCTACATGGGGCTCCACTTGAGATGCACCCGAAGACTACAGCTAGTTCAGAATGCAGCCGTGCGGGCTATCATGGGGAGGACCAGATACTCCCATATAACACCACTCCTGCGCGAGCTGCACTGGCTGCCTGTGGTTTTTCGGGTGCGTTTCAAGGTGTTGGTTACCATCTTCAAAGCGCTTCATGGCACGGGACCTAGTTACCTGCGGGATCGCATCTCACCTCATACATCCCTGCGACCAATTCGCTCCCACAGGGAGGGACTCCTCCGGGTGCCATCCACTAAGCAGTGTCAACGGGCGGCGCCCAGGAGTAGAGCCTTCTCTGTGATGGGCCCAACCCTCTGGAATGACCTCCCCCCTGATATCAGAACTACTACCGACCTCCGCTCCTTCCGACAGAAACTTAAGACCCACCTGTTCCAATTAGCTGGCCTAGCTGATTTATAGTCCCACTTTCAACCTCCTGGCAAACATCTTATTTTGGGGTATTTTTAAGGGTAATTTTAACTTTTATTCGTATTTTAATTCCATTACTGTACAGTGTATATCCTACCTCCTCCGTCTATCTATGTATATCTATATTTTTGTATCCACATTGTTTTAATATGACTGTACACCGCCCCGAGTCCTGTCAAGGAAAGGGCGCGGTCTATAAATTAAAGTATTATTATTATTATTATTATTATTATTATTATTATTATTATTATTATTTGAAAAATAAGACTGATTAAACATTTTTAGTTTATTTTAATAAATACAATGAAGTGAAAAGTAATAAAAGTTAAAGAAAAGAGATTTGAAATTGTTCTGATTAAATACAAAAATGCAAAGTAATGTTGAATTAGTGCTTCATATTAAAATATCTTGTATCAATTAACAAATTACCTTATTAAAATTAAGTTAGTATCTAATGACTATACACAATTGCTAGCATATTGTAATATAAATAATATGTAATGATTAATTATAAAAAGTGCTAATTTAATAATTTTAACCTTAGAGCTTAGATATTAAATCTTTGTTTTAAGAAAAATCAGACTTCCAAAATTTTTGCATTTGACATTGCCACCAGTTATGAATGCATGTTCCGAGCTGATCATTGCATGTACAACTGTTTTTAGCAATCAATTCAATTCAACCCTGAGTAGTAAACCATCAATAGGATTTCTTATACCAGTTTTCTCAACATATATATCCCAAGAAGTAATACAGAAGGCTCTCTCCTATTGATTTGTTTGGTTGTTTGAAATATAAAATATGGCATACAATGAGTACATGTTATGTTAGAAAGGGTGGCCCCTAAAAGTCAAACGATCTTAAAAAGGTCTTTCCTGAAAATCTTAACAATCTGGCAGATTTGTAAAAAGTGAGATAGACCCTTACAAAGTGAAACTATAATGCATTTTGATTTTAAAGGTCAGGACCAACAATTTAAATTGTGGTCAGGAAGCAATTGGCAACTAGAACAGATTCCTGAACTTTGGAATATTCAGCTGTTTAACTGCCATATTATATGCTATTATAATACTTGGATTTTTTTTTCAAATGGCAGATCCTAGGATCGAAGACAAGGCATGATTGAGTTGTTTAGGGTGGGGAGGGAATATAAGAATAGAAGCTATACTGTGGCTGTCTTCTTCATTCACTGTCCTAGAAATGAGTCTGGCCTCTAATTGTAATAGGTCAAGGAAGAATTTATCCATTGAAGTTCTTACTACTTCCTCTTTTAGATAGAACAATGAGACATGTAGAAATTGTCTAACTATTGAGTCAGTCTAACCTGACTGGGGTAATCAAGAGACATCATGCTTCAAAGCCCTTAGCTTCATATCTACAAATAAAAAACAAAAAGGTCATTCCCCATAAATAAACTATAAAAATAATAAATGGTTTCCGAGGATACATCTTTATAAATGGTACAAACTAATACTGAAGTCTAAGTTGAGACAAACCTATTTGACTTTGTTTGCAAAAAAAATGAAGTAAATTTTACACAACACAGCATTGGCATATTTGACTCCTTTTTCCAGCATACTAGTGAAGGAGATGCCACTCGATATGAAAGATTAATGCCAACCTGTTCTGTGGAGATACAATGGAAGTGGTGACTTCTTGGACATTTGAAAAATATTGATGACACAAGGTGTCCTATGAAGTGAGATTGGTGTGCCAAACTGTAACCTCTCATAGGCAGAGATAAGCTAGCCAAGTTAACTCTAAAATATACACCACAGTTGGCTACTGCAGTGTGCTGTATTTGGACATATTTCTTTCCAAATGCAGCAGCTACATTATTGATCAGTTCAGACTACACTGAATACAACCTCACTGCTTTCCTTGCCTTGTTGAAAATATTGGATGGTGAGTATTTTCCAGAAATCTTTTTCAATCTGGCCACACTCCAGATGTATAATTCTTGGAATTCTCAGCAATAACCATACAGGATCCAATAACCAAACAGTCTTTGGTACTGGAACATGAAGGGATAGTGGTCAGATTAGGACAGAATATTAATAGTCATACTATTAACCACAGCTATAGTTCATATCATTGTAACCAGGATAAACTCATCTTTTCTTTGCGTTTTTTAAAAAACATCTAGGATTGAATATAAGGATTTAATGAGTCAGGTGAACATCTGTTCATAAATGGGAACAGAATTTTGGCAGAGCTACAGGAGGAGAAATTATCAACTTTTATGTATTAATGATGTAAAAAAATCCTCCATGTTAATTCATTTCATTTCATGGAGCATTTCATTGCTTTTGCATATTTTACTTTTTTGTATAAAGTGAAAAATGTTTTTAAATAATTTCTTGCTTGTTGTGCACTCAGGGAAAGCATAGAATATGCCTGAAATAAAGTTTAAAAAATCTCTTTTACCCTCCTACAGGAAAAAAAAGCATTATATAAATTCATGGGAAAGAGCAATAATGGTGAGTTTCACATATTCTGATTATTGCTTCTATGATTTTGCAATAATGTTTATTGACAAGTTTGAACAGAGCACATGTTGCAGTTCAGTTTAATTGCCTGTGAAAGTAGGACATTTGTCAAGAAGCAAATCTAATGGTTTTTAGTGGTGTTCTACTCACATAAAATGTAAGTATGATATTATTTAGGTTAGAATTAAGGGGAAGGTTGGAGAGGGACAAAGTTCCCCAGAGCTGCTTGCTGGGAGAAGTATTGGATTGGGAATAGAGTTCTTGATCTCTAGGGAGTAAAAAAGAAGAAATATCAACCGCAAATGAGAAATCAGAAAAGAGCTTTGCATAAATTTTCAAGGTTTTGGATCACTGTACATGCACAGATTAGATGCAGATACATTTGCCAATTACCAGATCCCTGAGAGACACTATGAAATTAATTTTCCATAGGTGAAGAAAGACAAGCTAGAAATGCTGCCTTAGCAACATTACTTGCTCATCCATATATTATCATGAAAGAACTTCATTAGCAGATTCTCTGACAACTGAGACAACTCTATGAACCTTTCATTTCTCCCCTCGCCCACAATTCCCACTCTTCCTGAACAATGAGCAGAGTAATATGCCTGATGATAAAATCTAGTACACTGAAAAAGTGTATGTCCTACTATATTGAATTAAAATTGGAGGAAAACGAAGGCGCCAGCAGCTCAATGGTAAATGCACATGTTCACATGTTCACAACATACATAGAGAGAATAGGCACCACTCCCCAGAGTAATTTACAATATTAAATATGAATATCCATGTTATTTTTAATAAATCCTTTATTCTAGAAATTTGTCACTTAAAATGCTATATGAGAGAGTAGTTACAAATAAGAAACAGCAACTGACTTCATTTTTATTTAATGTCCTTTCATTTATTGATAGAACTATGGTAAGTTTAAATTTGCAACTGTACAGTTGTATAATGAAACTATTATTAATTTAAATTTATCAGTCTCCCGCTCCTATGGACAAAGTACATTAGGAAAATGTACATTGCACTCATCAGTGTCTTTTTCAACTTATACTGTTGCTGTCCAAGGTACTATCACCAATGTACAGGTTTTGCCATAACAGGCATTAAAAATTGTATTCAATTGCAATTTTGATGTAGCATTTGCTTGAAAGAATGTGGATCATTCATGGGCCTGGGTTTTAAATTTGGGCAACTTATAACCTGTTCAAAAGTGGCTATTAAAACTTCAAATATAGTTTCATGAACATATTATAGCCAAAATGACAAAGAATCTCAAGTATTTTGTAGGGCAAATGATATACTATTTTCTATTTCATGAGTTACCATCATTTGTTAATGCTAGGGTTATGTAGAACAAGCTATATTGTTATTGTTGTTAAGTAACACTTGGCAATTGATACTTAACCAAGGAATCTGGGCAACTAAACCAAATGATAACAGATATAAACACATTCCATGCCTGCTGTATAGAAGCCAATAAATGCATTTCATTGCTACTTTAGCTATATAAAGTCTGCTTCCATTTCATACTATTATTAAGTTTGATCTTAATAAGTCTAATTATCATTGTCTTATCAGTTGTGCTTTAATTGCTGTGTCATATTATTCATCAATAGCTTAGACAGATTGTTTTACTTCTCGATTTTACATGTGTTATTTGTTCAATTGACCAAGATAACATGTAATTTAGGGCAATCAAACTCAGTTCTAATATTTGTGTGTGTGCATGTGTGTCTTTGCTTATTATTTATATACTGGATTCATATTTTTCCTATCCCCATGAAATCAGTGTGTTGAATTCATAATGTTTCCTCTCCCATTTTTCTCTTTAACAAATTTGGTGGGAAAGGTTGGACTGAGAAAGAACAACTGGCCCACATTATCCAATGTTTTTTTTTTCTGAAGACAGACTTAACCTGGTGTCCATATTCCAGGTCCAACACCTTAAATGCTATGTGATTCTGACTCTTCATTGTATGTGGATTTTCAAATCAAAACTTTGAATTCAAGGTTCAGTAAATATTTCTTTTTAAAAAAATAAAATATGCAGCCCATCATGGGTTTTGAATATACACATATGATTAAAATGTGTACTTCTACAATCCTTACAGAAAATTGTAGCTGTATCAAAATATCTATTTATAAAGATGAGAGGAGTATCTACCATCTTCTGCACATTCATATCAAAATACTGTGCAAATGGTTTTATATTTCTGAATTATCTTCTGTTAATTTGGCAAGAGCACTCTAAACCGCAATGTTCAGCTTCCCTTCTGTTTTCATACGGAGATTTGCTGATGCATCTCACACTCTAGCACTGCAGTTCTAGTCCTGGGCCCTCTCAACTTGTTACTATGGAGACTGGACTCAGCCTGACGGATGCCTCCTCCTCCTCCTGTACCCTAGCACAGTCAGTTTTTGTCAAGCCTCATAAACTCTTCAAGTCATAGTTCCCTGGCTTCTGAATTAGTCCAAGCAACAACAACAGTATCTCATTAACATTGCACCACCTATAATATCACTGTCTTTTTATTCTTTTTTAATTCTCTCCCAAGCAAAATTGGATAGAATCTTGCATAAATGAAATAATTAAGAGGGAAATCATTATGCGTTTTCATAAAAACTTAATTCCTAGTAAAAGGTCCTGGTAATATATTTGTCAGTGCACAGAGTTCTCCCATTCTCTACAAATATCATTTCAATAATGTTCTCTGTAAAGTTCATAAATTGAGCAAAACATATTGGTTCTCCTTATCTTAACAAGGAGAGGACAAATGTCTTATCATAGAGTAGGTGTGTGAATTCTTATATATTTGAAAAGTATAAGGGAAAAGTATAAGCAGAGGACTGCCCAGGGGATTTCCATGGCAAAGATACTGGAGTGGTTTGCCATTTCCTTCTCCATTTCTCCTGTAAATCCCTTGATGCAAGGTGGTCAAACCGGTCAGTCCTAGAGGAGATCAACCCTGACTGCTCTTTAGAAGGACAGATCCTGAAGATGAAACTCAAATACTTTGGCCACCTAAAGAGAAGGAAGGACTCCCTGGAGAAGAGCCTAATGCTGGAAAAGATTGAGGGCAAAAGAAGGGGATGACAGACAATGAGGTGGCTGGATGGAGTCACCGAAGTAGTAGGCGTGAGCTTAAATGGACTACAGAGGATGGTAGAGGACAGGAAGGCCTGGAGGAACATTGTCCATTGGGTTGTGATGGGTCGGACACGACTTCACAACTAACAACAACAAGCAGAGGACACTTTGTAGGCATTTTGCAGAAAACTAAAACTCTCGGGTCTAGTTGAGCTAATCTTTCTGACATGTTTAAGGATGTTTTAGCCCATGTTATAATAATCAACAAAAAGAAGCTAAATTATAAATTCTGGTGATTAGCAGGAAACAAGTTTTGTTGTAAAGATAAACACTACCACAACATGCTTTTCTAGAAGATGACTAAGAAAACAAAATAGGGGTACTAGTACAAAATATTTTCTTCCATTGTCTCATGGATAGGAATCTCATGTACAGGAATGTTAGAAGTAGAGCATATAAAACAATATGCATAAGAAGGAAATATTACTGTCAGGAATAATATTTCCTTCCATTCTCTCAAGGATAGGAAGACTAATCTTATGTATAGGAAGGTTACATGTACAGCATACAAAACAATATCCACAAGAAGGATGGAAAGCTTGGCTATGAAATTCCTGAGCAATTGTACTAGCAAGCCAAATTTTGTCCCCCATAAGAACACTATGAGCACTAGTGGATACATAATCCTTTCCTACATTTCAAGGTAGCAATTCTAGGAACAGAAGTATTCCCTGTGTTTTTCCTAATGATATATTAATTACAATGTTTGTACATTTATTATATTTTCAGCAAGTCATCTATCCATTTTTGAATGCATTTAATGTCCCACTATATTAATGGTAAACTGACTAGTTAGTGAAGAAGTCAAACTTCCATTTCCTTTAGGAGTTGAGCTACAGAGAAGATGATTCAATTTATAGTACCAAGGCAAAATCAGAGGTAGCTGGTTGTGGAAATTGAATATATGAGCCTTATTTTGGAAGAGAGCACATTCTGATCCTGTGTTCATCACTGTCTTTGGGAAACGGTATAAAGTAAAACGATCATACATAATTGTATAATACACACATAAACTAATATTAGTATATTTAACTTCATTTCTTCCTGCACATAGGCCAAAATATTCATGCCAAATGTAAACTAATTCTATCTAGTCTACTTAGAAGTATACTATGCAGTACACTACAATATACATTTTTCAATAAAGATTGTACAGTGAATGAAGGTATAAATAAACAAGAATTAAGTGGCAAAAATATGAGCAAAATAACATAATGGCATTGTACATATTGGTTTTAGTTTAGCAATTGTAAATATATAGGGTAGATATTCTCAAATATTTTTAGAAGTGAACCATATAACTTACTTGTGACATGGGATGAAAAATAATAAAATGGACTTGTGCAATCATGTCTGAGTTATTCAAGAAATGTCACTTTGATCAGACTGAGGAATAAATGGCAATTCAAAAGAAGCTCTATGAAAGTGTATATCATACCTCTTGACATGACAGATCCATAAATCATGCTTTCCACATATCCAGCAAGAAATTAGTGAATGAATTGCTATATAGGGAATATCAATAACTAGGACTAACCATTTTTCTTGTTCAGAGAATCAAAAACCATTTCTCTTTTCTTTGCTCTTTGAACCATCAAGCTTACAGCCCTCTAATTCCCAGATACAAGTGTGGCTTGCTTTGCCAAAGAAACAATGATACATTCTGTCATCCACATTGCTGGAAGGCCTCTCCAACCAGAGTTTAAGTCTTTTATACCAGTGGCTGATAGCAGATGGCTGTAAGGCACATCTGACAAATAGCAGAAATAACAAGGGCACAAAGAATGCCCGATTCGACCCAAACTCTGGCATGTTCTTTTTTATCTGATAGAAGGTAACAGAGGACGTCTAGGCATTTTACTTTACCAAAAGCAAATTGTATAGCTCATAGCAAATGGTTTGGTATGAATGTTTGGGCATTTATCAAGCAGAAAGAATATCTGTCAGAGGAAGAATATAGTAACTATATAAGGGGCTCAGTGGCTAAGATGCTGAGCTTGTCAATCAGAAAGCTGAACAGTTCTGCAGTTCTAATCCCTAGTTCCGCATAATGGAGTGAGCTCCTGTTACTTGTCCCAGCTTTTGCCAACCTAGCAGTTCGGAAGCATGTAAAATGCAAGTAGAAAAATAGGAACCACATTTGGTGGAAAAGTAACAGCATTCTGTGCACCATCGGCCATGTGACCACAGAGATGTCTTCAAACAGAGATGAGCACTACATGGGAATGACTAGCATATATGTGCGAGGAGAAACTTTACCTTTAGTAACTATATAATCAATATGAAACTGAATATTTGAAGGAGTATTTTTGTATTGCTCAAAGTAGTTTAGAAAGCAATGACAAAAGGATTAAAATCAAGTAGGCCTAAAAAAAACCTTTATCTCAAATTAATAAAAACTGTGATGTATGATAGCATCAAAATATTTCTATTGCCATGTTTTTAGGAAGGAATTCCATAATTAGCATGCTCCCATTGAAACAGATCTCTAAAAAGTTTGTAGTCTACAAATTGGTTCATATAGAGGGGGAAATCATTTTTGTATCCCACTTCAAAGTGATTTCGGTTTTATAGACAAGTTTTAGCTCTTTTAAATGTATCAGAACAGAAATGAGAAGATAGCATCACATACAGAGTGAAAGAAAAGAAGAGAGAGATAGTTTGATATCGTGTAGAACCAGGCCAAGAGTTTAGTCCTTCCTTAGGCCCAAAACTAGTCACTCGCTTTCAGCCTTAAAAGCAATGGCAAATGACTTCTGTCAAGAACACTGATGGGACTAATTTATTGTTTCTTTTTTCTAATTCTAAGATGGAAAGTTAATTTTTGCACTAGTGACAATTACTGAAGTTTCTTGAAGAGCAATCTCAGGCAGATCACACTGCAGTAATCTAACTAGGGATAGGAAAATCACATATATTAAAACTATAATACAATAATACAATAGTAGAGTTGGAAGGGACCTTGGAGGTCTTCTAGTCCAACCCCCTGCCTAGGCAGGAAACCCTATACCATTCCAGACAAATGGCTATCCAACATCTTCTTAAAGACTTCCAGTGTTGGGGCATTCACAACTTCTGGAGGCAACTCCCTCTTCTTTGTGGCAACCCCTGAGATATTGGAACACTGCTATCATGCCTCCCCTAGTCCTTCTTTCTCTTAAGCTAGACATACCCAGTTCCTGCAACCGTTCTTCATATGTTTTAGTCTCCAGTCCCCTAATCATCTTTGTTGCTCTTCTCTGCACTCTTTCTAGAGTCTCCACATCTTTTTTACATTGTGGCGACCAGAACTGAATGCAGTATTCCAAGTGTGGCCTTACCAAGGCATTATAAAGTGGTATTAACACTTCACGTGATCTTGATTCTATCCCTCTGTTGATGCAGCCTAGAACTGTGTTTCTTTTTTGGCAGCTGCTGCACACTGCTGGCTCATATTTAAATGGTTGTCCACTAGAACTCCAAGATCCCTCTCACACTAAGTCAAGTTTCTTTAGAAAGCAGCTGAAAATAAGGCAAAAGTCTCCTAAGCCACCTCTAAGAGTCAGAAGCCAAGAAAACATTGGATCCAAAATATGCCCACATATTGAGCTTGACTCTATTTGACATAAACAAATACTCTAAGCCTTTTCAACAATGTAATGAGCACTTTTGATAATCCAGCTTCTCTTAGCAAGATTCAAAAGCAGTCAAGGTTAGAATAATTTGTGATAAATAGATTTATTGTGGAAAAGCTAATATCCATTACAAAGAATTTCTATAACTTTGTTTATCCAATGTAAATTCTGCTAATGGTGAAATCAAAGTTCAAAGTCATATACTTCTTGCATACACTTCTTTTCTTTAATTTAACAATAATATGCTAGAAACCACTATATTGTGGAACATAGTTTCCACTTATCTCTTATTTTTATTAACAGACTGATCTATTTAACTCTCGTAATAGAAGGTTCACAACAGCAGTCTCCCAGCAGCAGCAACGTGGCATGATTGATTTGATACTGGGAATTTTTTGTTTTATGTGCTTTGTTTCATGTATTCTATGAAACTCTGAAATTCACTAGCAATTTTGTACCATCCACTTTTCTCTGTCTAATTAGATGGATCATTGGTAATTAAGACATTGGAATCATTTTATATGCAATGAAGGTAGGGTATTTTTGCTGCACAGTGTGATGAATCTCCAAAACAAGATTTGGAAGCAAAATAGATGTTTCTTCCAGTCTTGAGTTTTAAATGCCACAATTTAATGGGTGGATGGATGTGTAATCATCATCATCTTATTCTTTCCATCATCATTAAATAAAATAGGCCAAACAATGTACACTAGCATGAATTCCTAAGCAAAAACAGAGAATCATTTAAATAAGGTATAGCATCCAAAAATAGATTTGGGGTAATTAGTTTAGCTATAATGTAGTGAAATACTGTATACCCTGATTATTTGATCAATATTTCATTTTCTCATGATGTTTCCTCAGGAGGGTTTCAGATACCCAACCTGTTCAAGCCATAATTGTGTTCAAAAAGATTCAAAGGTAAAGTTTTATAATGCATCTTGGATTCTTTCATCTCCTTGGAATGAAGTCCTCAACTTAGTTTGTTTTTAAAAAATCACATTAATTAATCACACTAAGAAGTGAGTTAAATTGGCTGTATCAAATTCTGTATCAACAGTTTCTTTGGGGAGTGTATAACATGATTGTTTTCTTACAGATCTGCTAGTTCTAACAGCAATTTTATACACATTTAGTGAAACTAATTTCAAACTACATTGCTAACATATTCTGTGAAAGCACAGGTAGAATGGAAGACTGCATGATTGAACTTCACCCATGCCTATCAATAAATAAAAATGTGTCACAAGATTCATGTTAGATACACTCTATTTCCATCAATTTCCAGTAGAATTTCTTTGTCCTTTCTCCCAGGATTCTTCCTAAGACATACTTTACATATGTCTTCACTTAAAAATTGATGTAACTCAACAGGTTGTAGCAGTCTCTTTTAAAAAATCACATAGAAAGCAGCTGTGTATCTCCAACACCTCTTCCCTATCCCTGCATAAATATTTTAATATATAAGAGTATCTTTCTGTGATGAGCCGAAGGACAGAAAGAGGGAGGAGTGAGCTCCCTCCCATATTTAGGCATACCAGGGGTTGTAACACAAATACGTATGTATGTATGTATGTATGTATGTATGTATGTATGTATGTATGTATGTATAGGAATCTATATAAGGAACTAGAGAAAGTGTTTGTATAAGATATTGTGCTGGTCATTTTTCTTGCTTCTGAGCAAATTTGTAAAAAAAAAAAAAAAACAGGAGAAAATTAGGTAATCAGTATTTGGTTTAATTGGGTTTTGGTCTAATCCTGCAAAACTTTTCTATGTTTTTCTTAACTGGAATGCCTGAAAACAAACCATACTTTTATGTGGTACTATTCTGTATCATTGAATATGGAATCTGAAACAGTCATGTCTGTTTGGCTAAAATGTACCGTAGTGGACATGTGAAAAGTATACCAAGCAAAAGAAAAAAAGAAAAAGAACCCCAGGAATTTCAACATCAGCTACAATATGTTATCT
Organism: Natrix helvetica; assembly: GCF_964273705.1. Taxonomy (NCBI): domain Eukaryota; kingdom Metazoa; phylum Chordata; class Lepidosauria; order Squamata; family Natricidae; genus Natrix; species Natrix helvetica. The sequence goes on along the minus strand of NC_138550.1, from coordinate 29,096,404 downwards.
GCTGCTTTCATCTTTATTTTCTTAAGGACCTACAACATGTATAAAGGGTTAAACAGTAATAATATACTTGCTGTGTCTTCATAAAAAAAATATTGTTAATAGTGGTGATCCTCTTTATGTACTGAGCATGAGTAAAAAAATAAAATGATGAATTCTCCCACCCCACCCACATGTTTAAAAGATAAGAAGCTTTAGAAATGAAAAATGGCTGAATCAACTGGATCATATACCAGTTGATCAATCCTGGATCAACTGGTACATGCTTTGGGTAACCCACCTTCTTCCTGCCTCTATTCTCACAACCACATATATAATTCCTTGTGTCTTACTTCTTATGCATTGCTATTTCAATTTTCTTTGTCTTTCCCTATAGGGATAATGGAGTCTAATCTATGTGAGAATCAGTTAATAATCAACAGTATTTTATGAATACTCTCATAACACAAATTAACTGTTGAAAGCAGGTATTTTTCTAGTTCATACCTGAGTAGTTGAAATGTGAGGCTGAACGGATCTCACAAGCTGAACAGGTGGGCATATTATTTTCCTTGTCTTGTTTGTGTAACATATCTTGCAGTAGAGACAAGAAAATGGGCTCTTTTTAAACTATCCATATATCTATTATATGACATGGGACTTTTCTTCTTAAAGAACAATGTTGTTCCCAAATGTAGATGACACCTACTGGATCCAATAAGACAGTTTCTTTCTAGCTGGCTCTTTGAAAGGTCCCCAGTGCTTCATATCACAAAACCACCTTATTTCCTGACAACAGTTATGAAATAAACATACAAAAGGATCACCAAAACACTGAAAGCCTATTTATTTTTCTTCGTCAGATCTTTGTCTGTGTTCTGTTTTAGAATATTTACATGCCCTGAATAGTTAAGGGAGCTTACTAAAGATCCTAAGTGATTGGCTGTCTTTTTAACCAATTAATTAACTGATTACCTCCACTAAATGCAGAAGAGGGATCAGAAACACGGTGACCTTCATAGCAATAAGATCTTTAAGAGTCCAGAATCTCAGCATGTTTGTCTCTTTTCAACAATACGATAAATTTCAGGGGGAGGGAATATAAGTGATTTTAATCAATTATATTGACTAATCAGTTAAAACTGGCAGCCCTAGTAATTGTATTGGAAATGATATATGTCTTTTCCCCCGTCACTTAAAATATAGTAAGAAATAAATATAAAAATTTCTCCAATGAATTCTGTTCCAATGAAATCCATTTTAGATGATCATTCATTAAGGGATGATATGGAAAGAAGTAATACCATTACCTGTAGTTTTTCTTTTCGTTTTGTTTTGTCCTATGTCCATAAATTCTTTCCACTGAATAAGTGAAGATCAGAAGTCAAGCTAATGTGTGAACATTTTAAGATAGGGTACTTGATCATGATCTCTTTTTTATTTTTATTTTTTTTAAATATACATGGACATGATTATGTAGGTCAGATTTATTTCTCAGATTCTCTCTTATGACGGCAACTAAAAAATTGTGAATGACATAGTTATCAAGTAAAGAGAGTAAATAGTAAAGAATACAGAAAACCATACCACCCTCCACACTGATAGGGAAAGCTGCTGTACATAAACAGGGAGCAAACCCATAGCATTGATGCTGTTACCCAGGGACGTGCAGTCAGGGGAGGCAGGGGAGGCAGAGCCTCACCTCTCTTCATGAAATAATAGTATATAATATTATATACTATATATATATGTTTGTGTGTGTGTGTGTGTGTGTGTATGTATGTGTGTGTGTGTGTGTGTGTGTGTATATGTATATATATATATGTGTGTGTGTGTGTGTGTGTGTGTGTGTATGTATATGTATATACGTATATACGTATATACGTATATACGTATATACGTATATACGTATATACGTATATATATATATTATATGTATATGTATATGTATATGTAATGTATATGTATATGTATATATGTATATGTATATATATATAATATTATAATATTATATACATCCGTCCGGCCGCGCCTGGGAGCTGCGGAGGCAGAAATGTTTTCGGCGCTCCCGGATGACAAAGGCACGAAAGCAACTGAATATGCAGTCGCGAGGAGCGCGCAAAGTCCAGCAGAGGCAGGAAGGTTCTCGTCGTTCCCCAGTCACTTTCGAGGACTGCGGAGCGCGAGCTGGAGGAGCACGCTCAGGAAGGCGGGGAATGGGATCATGTGTGCTGGAGGCTGAGGCAGCCTGAGCCTCCAGCACACGTGGTCCCATTCCCCGCCTTCCTGATGACGTCACCAGCCTCACCAGCCATAAACCTCACCGCACGTCACTGCTGTTACCTATGTGGGTAATGAAACATTTGCAAGTAAGCAACCGAGCTCAGAGAACATCAAGAATTGCAGAGAGGGAAAAGGATGATCTTTAGGTAATGAAATCTATTACCAAGGGAACAAGTGCATAAAGATTGCAGAAGCCCAGATAAGGCAGAAGGGCTACAAAAAGATCACAGAAAGACAGACCCAAAATTAACTATGATAAAGGGGGGAAGCATATTAAGACTTGTGAGATTCTGTCACTTAATCCAGTTTTAGTAACTGTAGTTTGAGACACTGGAGGCATCTGTTTCATGGTCTGATCCATCTTGTAGGGCTGACATCAAATAACATTTAATGTTGAGGCTAGGAATTTCCATAGCTAATCTAACTCTTTAACTACTACATGCACACATGGATAAATGTATGGAAATAATTCATTTGAATTGTTGGTCTACCATTTCAACTTCTAACACCATTTTTTAAAATGTGTTTTCTGGATCACAATACAAACAAACAAATAGTAAATGGCCAACTGACCTCCTGCATCAGAGACTGATTATCTACCAATGCCTCAGATTTCATGTGTGCTCCACTTACATTTCCTTTTCCTTTCTATTCCTTATTCTGTTCCTGTTCTTTATTCTTCAAGATAAAAGGGTCCTTTAAAGATATGTTAAAAAGGAAATGTTCTGCTTCCGAAGGAAACTGTAAATCACCTTCTCTTTTACTTTGAGATCTTGCAGAGCAAACCCAAAGGCTAATTTTAAGTGATTTTGACTTGAAATCATCATTTGGGAGTCCTGAACCACTTTGCAGACAGGAATTATCTTGCCTCAGTATATGTAGCAGACTTCTTTATTTCCAAAGGATAGTACCAATAGTGAAATAACTTATCCCTGCTTGCTCTGGGTCCCCTTTAACTCACAGCTGATCTGTTTTTTAGAATACCACACTGAATTTTATCCAATACTAGCCGATAACCCCACGTTGTCCGGGTATTTATTTATAAGGGGGAAATGTCTGGACCAAATATAATTTCTAATGTTGGATTTTCCCCCCTACCAGAGAGAGCCCCCTTGTGGAGTACTGTGAAGCCTGCAAGAGCAACTTCTCCCTGAGCCCTGATTTTAGTGACCAATTGGTTAAGCCTGCAAGAGCAACTTCTTCCTGAGCCCTGATTTTAGCGACAAATTGGTTAAAAATATTTTTCCTGTGCTCCCAGAAGCCTAATTTCTAATGTTGGATTTTCCCCCTTACCAGAGGGAGCCCCCTTGTGGAGTACTGTGAAACTGTTACCGTGGCAACGCCACTGTGATGCACAATAGAATCCATTTTAAGGCACAACAGGCTGTATCTTAACAGTACACACACCCCAAGGTATGTTAGAGGTATTTTACCCCCAAAGTATTTGTTTCCAGAGAGTAAGTCATCTGTGTACCAAGTTTTGTTGAAATTGCTGGAGGCATTCCAGAGTTATGCTGGAACATACACACACACACACACACACACATAGAATCGAATAGAATTCTTTATTGGTCAAGTGTGATTGGACACACAATGAATTTTTCTTTGGTGCATCTGCTCTCAGTGTACAAAAAAAGCAATACATTCATCATGAATCATAAGGTACAACATTTAATGATAGTCATAGGGTACAAATAAGCACACACACACACACAGAGAGAGAGAGAGAGAGAGAGAGAGAGAGAGAACATCCTGTTTTCTTGGATACATCTCCTTCCCTTCCTCCCTCCCTTCCTCCCTCTCTCTCTCCCTCTCCCGTTTCTAACAGTAACCCAGGTTTTTCAATCACATCAACTTCATTAAGAGTGACTTAACCTTTAATCAGCATCCCAGTTATAATGGTCCTTTATATTGACCCGTATTTAATGGGCTTAGATTTTCCAAAAATAATGCCTACTGAAAATATTTGTCTAGTGAACTAGGCACATACTGGTGTGTACAAATGGGCATGGAAACAAGAGGATTTCCATGGAAACATATAGTTATAAAGTACAGAATAGCAATCTAAATGTTCAAATTTCAAGGTAATCTATTCACAGAAGAGTTCTGTTTACTTGCTTCTGACTGTCATGCATTCATAAGCCAACAAGCCTACAATGTTTATACCAGATTACAGCTGTGCAGACATTCTAGGGGTGACCTGTCCATTTTCTGAAAGTGTTGACTCTGAATGAGAAGTGGTTTGTGGTGTTCTGTGAATGATTTTTGCCCCAAGATATCCTGCAGCGTCTAGAACACAAGCAATGTGCACACCGTGATTATTTGGGGATCTGTTCCTAATTTGGAGGGTTAACTTTCAAACAGCTGTGGAACAGAACAGTTTTGTGGATATAATTAGTTTTGTGGATATAATCTTGACATTTTTATTTTCTTATGGATGCCATGGACCACATTCCAAGTGAGGGTAGGAAACATATATTCCAAAGTTTGTATATCATTCCATTTTATGGAACGAAGTGTGTTTGTTTCATATACTATTTTATAGCGATAATGAATAAGGTCAACCCCATTTTCTCCCCAACTCTCAACTGAATGTTATATTTTCCAAAATGATTGTAAATCTGTGTTCATATGATGAGACATGCATTTGCTTTCTGACAACACTTAAGGTATCTGGATTGAAATAGAATCAGGTGCACACCCATTTGGGATTAAAAGTAAGCAGCACAACTTAAACTGCTTGTAAAACTATTAGGAACAGTGCAGAGCTTCGTGTTTCTGTTAAGTGGCTTAAGTGCTGCATTCTTCATTAATTGAAGCTTGCAGACATTCTTGCAAAATATTGTTATGTAAAATATATTGCAATAAATGCAAGGCACATGGAGTTGCTATTCAGATTACCAAACCCAAAGTAATAAACCGTATTTTTCTGAGTATAAGGCACATCTTTTTCCCCCCTAAAAGAGGGTGAAAATTTGAGTGTGTCTTATACACTGAATTTAGCCCCACCCACCCACTGGCTCCCACCCTTTGGCCTCTGCCTCCCAGCAATTTACCTCCTTGCAGCAAATGGAGAAGATGGGTCTTGTAGAGGTGGCAATTAAGAGGCTGGTGCTGAAATTGAAAGTGAAACTTGCTGTTTGCTTCAAGGAGGCAAATTGCTGGGAGGCAGAGGCAGATTTTTTTTCTTCTAATCAGCTAAATTGAAGCAGGCTGTTTGCTGTTTGCTCTTTGCTGCAAGGAGGTAAGTCAATAACTGTAAATGCCTATAGAATGTTCAAATTATTAGACTTATTTTTAAAGACTGCTTTATTATTGTTCTAGACAACGTAAAATGAAGAAACTTTTTAAAATAAATGCTTGATCTGAAGAGGCCCAGTTCTATTGTATCTTCTTTTAAATAGCAGAGAATAATGTATACATAGAAAGCCACATCAATTTTAACAGCATCTGTACTAGTCTGAAATGTAACACCACACACAGTGTATAACTTCTGTACTGTTTGCTGTTTGGTGCAAAGAGGCAAATTGCTGGGAGACAGAGGCAGATTATTCCCCCCTTGTTTTCCTCCCCCAAAGCTAGCTGCGTCTTATACTTCGGAGCATGTTATACTCCAAAAAATATGGTAATTCAAAATGGCCACTTGATATCTTTACATATTGGCTATGATCTCATGATGAAGCAACTCACCTTTAAAGGCCAGCAGTACATAACAAAAGGTGCTGGGTTTATCATGCTACAGTCATGTTTTTAGGGAACAATGAACCATAAAGGCAAATGATGGATCTTGTAATTTTCTTCCTCCAGAGAGGGAAAAAAATATGGGATAATCAGGTTTTTTTCCAGGGTATCACTTGATTGTTGAGTCAGCTGGTTAGAAGTTGGTTGATGTGGAGGGTTATTTCTCCACATCACAAAATATTGAATTGGGAGTAAATCTCAATCTTTCTATATTGTGAATACTAAAGAATCACAATATTGTAGCTAAGATCAAGTGTAGAATTTATATATATATATATATATATATATATATATATATATATATATATATATATATATATATATATATATATATATATATATATATATATATATATATATATATATATATATATATATATATATATATATATATATATATATATATAATTTAAAGTATTATTAATCCAATTCTTGCCACTCATCTCAGAGAAATAATTCAAGACAGTTTACAATCCTTTTCTTTTCAATACATCACTTTTCATGGTTTTATAATTATTATCAATATTTAAAATGAATATGATACATTATTATACATTATAGTTTAATATGTTTCTGTTTTCTTAACGGCTAAAAGAATTGCAAGCACACAAAGAAAATTTGACTGATAGCCAAACCCCACCAAGTCCAATTTTCCATTTCCAGTCTGGTCTACTTGATGTAACTCAAGTCTACATGAATAAAGGAATAAGTATAGTATCAATGTGTTGGCATTTTCCTCCTTTTCAGTGACATATTTCCTATTGATTGGTTTCCTGTTTCCATTTAGCAGAAATAACATATACATTAATTTTTATCCAAAACAATTTACAGGATTGAGGATGAATTAAGGACACCATGCAGATCTCTTTTCTTTTGTTGTTTTAATCCAAAAGACATGCAGAAACTACTATCAGAGAGAAGAGTGCTACTTCAGGGAAAGGTAGAGTTAATCCCAAATCTGTTTTATAATTAACAATAGCTTTAAATAATTACATTTCCATTACTGTATGTGCTACTTGGCACTTTGATTACTATCATAAAGCGCAATAAAGGAGGACAACTTTAGGAGATGTTGAGATCAGGAGGGAAAGATTAACCAGTCATGATATGGATTGCCAGCCCCTCCCCCATTATTTTACATAAAAATAAATGAATATAAATGCTTTAATATTGGAGAAGATATTTTTTTCCTTCTGGATGACATAAATATTCTTTCCCATATCTCTTTCTGACACCTTGTTGTTGCTGTTGTTTTTTTCTCTCTACATAAAGCAGATTGCTATGGAAATGATGAATTGTTTTTGCCAGTGGTTTGCACTGATTGCTTTTAAAAGGATTGCAAGTCAGGCATTGGCCCTGGTGTTAGTATACACTAATCATCATGCTTCAAAAACCCTTTTCTGAGAACAGCAGGAGAAGGCTATAGCCATCATGTTCTACTTATGGGATCCCCAGAGGCAACTGGCTGATCAATGGAGAAACTGGCCATTGATCGGGTAGGCCATTTAAAGCAGAAGTAGGAATCAAGATATAGATATGGAGCAATTATAACCAGAACTTCCAATTTGGGTGGAGGTGTTCAAACTACTTTAAATTGACAATTCTGGTTTGGATTAGTACAAATCCAACAAACAGGTAAATTACTCAGAATTCTCATGCATTTGATTGTATGGAATCTATCACTCCAATGGAAAAAGTGCATTTCTTTTTCCAAGTCTTCTTATAGAACCCTGAACTGCAAATATGAGATGCAGTAGACTTGATGTGCCCCCAAGTGTTAAATACTTAACATCTCTAAGAAAACATCTTACAATTTAATTTGATTTTCCATAAGGATTATATATGAAAGCCTGCTTTCCTGAACAGTGAAATGTTAGACTGCAATAAAAGATTATAGTTATAAAAGGTTCTGACTGTCAAAGGCATCAAAATGGCAACAGTTATGAGTAGATTTAACTCAAATGCTTGACAGTCCCAAATGCTCACCGGTGCACTGAGCAATTCACTAATGATAGTGTACATATATTCCCAGGGGAGTCTGAGAGGAGATGCACAGATGCTTTGAGCAAACAGCTCAGTCCCAGCAATAGCAAGGAATTCTCCATTGACAAGCTTACGATTAATCAAAGGACTAGCTATCCTTTTATATAACATAGTTAACATCACAGAACTGAGGGCTTTGAAGATACTTAGTGCTCACTTCTGAATATTCCTAACAATTCCACATTCCTGATTGTACAATATATAATCTACTTCATTTTATTAATAATGAAGCTGTGGGATATTGCCTGTGTTAATAAGCACAGCCATCAGACTAACAAGTATGATAACATATGAAAATCTATGGTTGAGTAATAGGAGTTACTAATTGGTGCAAATAAGGCTACTTTACAGAATGGAAATTGTGCAATTTTGTTGGAATTATTCTATAATAATAAGCACTTTTGTTACTTTATGTGACCGGTTTAGTTACATTAAGGAATGTATATTTGGACCAAATTATACATTTGTCATCTACGCTTTTCTATTACGAGGTTGGATAACAAACCCAGGTTAAGTAAACCATCAGCCAGGGAAGATCAATGGGAGATTTTGGGTTGTTTCTATCTCACAAGACAAAAGGAAGAAAGATTCCTATGCAACTCTCGAAAATGGAGAAGATATTTTTCTAGCAAGAAAACTAACGAGAATAAATAAAAGTCATTATTAAAATTGAGTTAATTCTAACAAGTATCAAAAGTAGGATCCCATAGGGATTGATTATTGATAATTGATTATTATTAGTACACAATGGTATGATAGCAGATAATTAAGAGAGGATTTTCCTCCTACCCCCATGCTTTCTAATGAATTATTTGGCAGCTGCCTGTCAAAAAGAAAAAAAGAAAGTGGTTCCCTATAGACTATATAATAAGGACATGCCCATGACTTCAAAATACGCAGCCATTATTATTTCAATAACAATTTTCAATAGAGTTGTTTGGAAGTTGAGTCATAGCAACTGGACTTTTTTTCTTGTTGGTTCAAAACATTCCATGCTTATCCAAATAGCTTCTTCAGTCTGAGCAAGTTGGTTTTGGGGGAACCAACATATATGTCCTCCAGGCAGGTTTCATTTCTCACTTAAACTGGATAGGTTCATTAGATGAATAGACAAAGAGTAATTGTGATGTAAATGTTCCAACTCCTAAATCTTTATCCTAGGTGGGTTGTTAAGTGTGGCCTGTCTGGTGAACCCATGAAGTGGCCTTAATCTCTCTGGGGACTGATGAAAGAGCAGCGTAAAAAACGGGGAACAGGCTGTGCCTGAGGCACCTTTATTGGAGAAAAGGTTTTCCACTTTAGTTTAAATAGATTCCAAACTCCTCTCTCAAACCAGCTATCTTTCCTATCTAAAAATCTCTCTGGAAGACATATATGGGACCCCCTAAACAACTTGCTCAGACTGAAGTAGATATCAGCAAATGTTTCAAACCAACAAGAAAAGAATCCCAGTTGCCATGACAACTTCCAGACAACCATTATTACTTATTAATTGTATTTATTAAGAACATTTGTATGGCTGCTCAATTCACCCAGGGTGATTCAGGGTGACTCACAGAAATACAACCACAAATGCAAACCTCAATAAACTCTGGCACTCTACTGAGTGACAATAATGAAACAAACCACTTGATGTATCACCCTGGAATTTCCATGTCTGGTGACAAAAGAACCTTTTGAAAGAATATTAAGGTGGGGCCAACATATCTCCATGAGGATGATTTTCCATAGCCATCACCCCTCTTTTTCATTCCACTGAATACATCTCCTTAATATAGGCTGGACCTTACATGCCCTTTGTCCCTGTTCGGGTAGGTTGGGTAGATGTAACTGCAGAAAGGCAGTCCTTCAAATAACCTGGCTCCAAGCCATTTAGAGCTTTAAAGATGACAATCAGAACTTTGAATTGGATCTGGAAGCAAAATACCTACTCCCTCAAGGGGTCATCAAAAAGTGCAACTAATGCCATTTCCACCCTGTATACAGGTCTGAACTCTTATTGAAAAGAGTTTAGATAATCACTTTCATCCAGGAACTTCTGGAGCTGCAGTATAACTAGCTTCACAACAACTTTCCCAAGAAAGTTGGAGTCTGGCAATGTCTCTTAGGAAGTGAGTGGACCACAGCCTACTTAAAAGGCTATAGCACCACTTTCTTCGCTAGAGAAGCATTAATCACCACCAAAACCCACACACATGTCATCTCTTGGAAAGCTTTCAGAAACCAGTAGAGCAATGACATAGATGGTTGTGTTCATACTCTCTAGGATCCTGCCCACTTCCTTGAGAGCCACAGGATTAAACTGTGGCTAGATTAACAGAACCTGCCCCAGACATCTCCACTGGACAAGCACCCATGCTGATATTGAACCTGGAATTAACCCAAGCAACTTTGTATTCCAGAAAATTGGCAAATGCCTACAGATAGATCTCTCTATCCTCCTTCCACAGGAGGAAATTGGTCATCTTAAAGAGGGTTGCTGGTGACAGATAATTGCCACAGGCAGAATTTAACAATAGCTCTTACCTAAATTTGGTCAAATTCATTATTCATCTTCCATGAACAGTGCTCTAGAAGTCTCTTGATCCATTTCATCCCTTTCAAATCCTCCACATATATAATACAGGCCATTATATATAGGTTGGGAGTGACCACTATTTCTAACTGACTCTGGATGACTTGGGACATGGCCATGTGTCCCATGATTTCCATGAAATCTTGAGCTATCTACAACTTCCAACTGCTCCTCCCAATGCAAAGAAGGTAATCCACTGAGATCAGGGAAAGTGTAGGAGGAGTCCTCTGAAATTCAAGGGAACAAAACATTCATAAATCAACCACCTTCACTTTTGTCCATCCCTTTCCACTCTTCCCATCTCTCCATTCTTCCAATTCACTACTTTTCTGCCAATTCTGCAACCACTCATATAACCACTCCTTCCTACCTTCCTCTCAATGCAGTTGTCCACTTCCATAAACCAACCTCGAAATCCAAAAGCTGTTCAAAAAGCACCATCAACAAATATTTACACATGTATTATCAAAAGAAGTCAGCTATTATAAAGTGGGAAGGAATATTTTTATTAATGTTCTTTTGGGGACCAAAGAAAAAATAGGCACAGATCAAGGAAATAAATTCCTTTACCTTCCTTCAGAGTTTTTGTAATGTAAGCCCTTAGATAGCAAAATATCTGCTAGCTTTATTTTCTTAAAAGAAAGCAAGCATTTCTGAAGAAATTAGTCTCGTACTGCCATATAATACAGTTAAAGATGCTGTGGTTCCCATTTTAACAGGCAGTTCTCTAGAAGAAAGATTCCTATGCAAGCTGAGTGAGGATAGAATTCATAATAGTATCATGTGCCATCTATTATTTGTATACTTTGCAAATTACTATACTGGGATAAAAGCCTTTTGTGCAATACATTTTTGATATGGCACAATCTATGGCAAAAAGTGAAGGAAACTGGATACCTCTACAGTATTGATAGACATATCAAATGTTTAGTCTGCATTTAGTCTATGAGGTTAGACTCATTATTATACTATTTTGTCTCAAGCACTTGGGGACTTCATAATCTCTGAATTTTTGAAACAGATAATAACTCCCAGAACATAGGTTAAAAGTTTGCAGCATTTTTTTTTGCAGAGTTGATAAAACACATTTAAATTAATAGTCTCTTTGGGGTCCTGCTGTTATTGTTAAGTGTATTTTCAATTTTTATTCTATGTTCCATGGAAAACTATCCAGAAAGAATATTTTTACAGAACTAGCACTAGATAAAAATAATTTAATAATGCTTTAATATTCTTGTCTCCATGTTTTGGAATGGCCTTCCCTTATCTTTCAGTATTCTACATGTAATACTCATGTTACTTTAAATAAGGTAATATTTCTCATGTTATGTTTCTCATTTTTCTATTTGCAAGTTCATTTCGGTTCCTTCTATGAATCAGCTTGAAAACAAATGGTGAAATAATGACTCAAAGTCAGCAATCCATTTGTGAAGTGCAATCCTCAATATTGCTTTCAGCTACAGAAAGATTGATCTTGAACCTGAATTTTAGTAGCATAAAATACCCCACAAACCCTGAAATGCTGCTCAGTGGGGGAGGATACAAAGAGACAATCACATAACAGTGATTAATGGGGCATTAGCTTGAGAGTGGGGAGTGAGAGAGAAATAGTTCTGGTTCCTTTGAGAAATGAGAAGAGGGAACATCTCCCAATTCCTTCAGACAGTTTGCTTAATGGACCCTAATGGGTTCAAACCATGTCAAAAGCAGTTTGAAAAACCAGAAGGAACAACAAAAACACCACTTCTTTGTCTATCCTTTACATAATAAGGAGATGGAAATCCCATCTTTCCTCTCCCATTGGAGCTCTCACTAACAGAGATTGGAACCCTGTGTATGAATCTCCTTGGCTTTTGCATTTGTTCTCATTTTGTCACCAGACATTTCTGTTTCAATTGCTTAAAAGGATATCTCAATAACAACCCCGCTCTGCTCAAGGAGACAGAGACAAATGATGTGATTCCTGCTTTTTTTTTCTAGTTTTAGCATCTGTGTTTTCTTTAAAATAAAACTGTTAAAAATCGAATGCATGCTTGTGCCCATCCATGCACATACCCCCCAAAATTAAAAATCTTCTTTTCCACTATTTTAATAATACCTCACAGATTAAATACAGATTTTACAAAGGATCCCTAAGACCCCGTTTGAAAGCTCAGCATTTTACTAAATTCACTCTGAAGAAAAAGAAGGCAGCACAATATCTCACAACTTTTTGTGGTTTTCCAGCCAAACTAAAGGTTTTGGCTTCTATCTTTGCAATCTGTTCCATCCTTACTAGTGATTATCATAAAAATAAAGCACCCAAGAAAAAAAATATGCCATTTGTTCTTCATCTCATCCAGACAAGTCAAGACAAGCTTTTCTTTTTCAAATAGCCTCATAGAGGATACTGCACTCAACACTGCTTCTTGTATCAATACAAGTAAATTCAAGTAAAAGAGAGAGGGGGGAGAGGGAGAGGGAGGGAGGGAGGGAGGGAGGGAGGGAGAGAGAGAGAGAGAGAGAGAGAGAGAGAGAGAGAGAGAGAGAGAGAGAGAGAGAGAACAATCTCAGATATTCTTGCTTACATACAGTAGATCCATATGTATCCAATATCCATTAAACGTTTAGACAAGATTTATTTGGAAAAGGAAAGTGAAATGATAATGGCATTGGACTGGGTTGAACTGAGTTAGAACTCAGTAACCCTATGTTGCTGAAGTATGTTCTGAAACTTCAACTGGCATGGTCCATGTGTTGCTGCCCCTGAAACATACATGTTGAGCATCTCAATGAAGGAACTCTTAGAGCATGATTTCTCAATGTTCTGTTCCCTGGATGTATTAGACTGCAGTTCCATCATTTGTAACCAATTCAGGCAATTTGCTTGGCTATTGCAAATATAATAGAATAACAGAGTTGGAAGGGACCTTGGAGGTCTTCTAATCCAAACCTCTGCCTAGACAGGAAAGCCTGTACCATTTTAGACAAATGGTTATCCAACATCTTCTTAAAGACTTCCAGTGTTGGGGCATTCACAACTTCTGGAGGCAAGTTGTTCTACTGATTAATTGTTCTAACTGTCAGGAAATTTCTCCTCACTTCTAAGTTGTTTCCCTCCTTGATTAGTTTCCACCCATTGCTTCTTGTTGTACACTCAGGTGCCTTGGAGAATATTTTGACTCCCTCTTCTTTGTGGCAACCCCTGAGATATTGGAACACTGCTATCATGTCTCCCCTAGTCCTTCTTTTCATTAAATTAGACATACCCAGTTCCTGCCACTGTTCTTCATATGTTTTAGCTCCCAGTCTCCTAATCATCTTTGTTGCTCTTCTCTGCCCTCTTTCTAGTGTCTCCACATCTTTTTTACACCATGGTGACCAAAACTGGATGAGTATTCCAATTGTGGCCTTACCAAGGCATTATAAAGTGGTATTAACACTTCACGTGATCCTGTCAACCCAATGTTAAGGGTTGTAGTTGATACATTGGAAAGCTGCTAAGGTGAAGGATTTGCTTTATTTATTTGCTTATTTATTTAGAATGTATATATGTATATATGTATGTATGTATGTATGCATGCATGCATGCATGCATACATACATACATACATACATATTCCATCAAACAGCATGACATTAGGTAGCATGCAAAATCATTAAATAGAAATACAAATGAATAATACCACATACCACTAAAGCAACTGAAACAGTTAAATAGTGATTGGGAGTAAAATATATTATACTGTTTTTCACATCTGTATCTCACATCTCAGTTCTGATCTAAGTGCCCAGGGAAACAGCTAGGTCTTAACTGCCTTTTTTAAAGGCTTGCAGGGTCAGGGCCAATGTTATTGAAGAAGGATATATAGTCCCTAATTGTTTTAAAGAACCTTGAAAGGTTGACTGAGTTATAGTCTCTGCATACTCTGTGTCTGAGGAAAGGACATGGAAGACATCCAAGGCACAATTTTCACTCTTGAAGGTCTGCTGGCATGCTTGGACAGGCAGAGAATTGCAGAAATCACAAGAGAGCACTAAAGGAAGATGCACACGAGATCAGCTCCACGTGCGCTATATGCTCCTGGCACTATTATTCATTACAAGGTCTAATTTATAAACTCTACCCATGTTTATAAACTCAGCTGTCCTGATGGAAATGAAAGCACTAATACAGTCAGCGAATTCTTCACTTTCCAGGTTTTAATTAAAATCATAGGCGTTAAAGAGTGAAAGTGTCTTCATGGAATACAAGTCTAATGAAGTACTTCCTCACACAGCACAAATCTGTGTGTGCAGTCCCAAATCACTGACATTTGGGTGCCTAAATAACCAACCTCCTGGTAGCAGGGAGATCAAAATGTAGAAATTAGAAAAACAAATTAGCTTGCAATTTGCTACAAACCAGTTGTTAAGAAAGGACAGGAAAAATAATAACAAAGGAGAAAGGGGAGGAGCAGAATCTCGGAGTTACAAAATATGATAACTTAATTCACTAACTAGATAAAAAGATGAGTGAATAGCAGATGAAAAGAAAATGGCCAGCTGGGAATAATCAGAGAGAGGAAGGGAACAACAATTGATGAAAAGTACACATCACACAATTTCAGGAAGCTGTCCCTAGATAATGGAGTCTAATTCTTTCTACCATTTTCCCATTGTTGTATACTAGAGTTTTAAGACTATTAATGGAAATTGTAAACTGGGATTTTAAAAACAAAAAAACAAACATTCCTATACCTACATAAAATGTTCCACATCCTTACAAATATAATTTGAATTTGCCATTCATGGGATTTTTAGTGTAGTTTCCCCCAGAAAATATTTAAAAAGGAAATGGGAATAGTTTTAAATATAGACACCTTCTAATTCATTTTTCATCCTTAATTTTAGTTTTTATTGTTAAACTATGATCATTTTACTGCTGAATTTTAGCTGCATATTTATGGAGGTTGATAGTGGAAAGAAAGAACAACCTTGAGGAACAGAAAAAAAAAAACTGCAACCAAGACGACAATCAATAAATAAACTACTATAATCATATAATAAAAGTCATTTTAGTTTGCATGTCTTTGGTTCTTCATGTTAGTTAAGCTAAAAATACTAATACATAAACTAAGAAGAGATGTACCATAAATGATTATAAACTGCCTCCCATCTACTGACTCAGTAAGAATAATTTTTGGAATTTATGTCATTGGCTCTTTGACCAAAGTTCATACTGTCTTTATAATTATGATAGTGTAGAAGATCTGTCTATGCCATTTAAAATGCAACACAGCTGATTCTAATGCATATTGCCCTGAAAATTTGGAATATATATATATGTGTGTGTGTGTGTGTGTGTGTGTTTTATTTGTACTGATAAATAAATAAAGGGAGACTAGTATAGATCTATTTCGAGCTAATTAGCTCTCATCAGCTAGCCATACCCTTACTGGGATTTGAACCTGGGCTGTATTATATGTTAGGCAGAAGTCTTAGCCACTAAGCCACTAAGCCACTATATATATTCCAAAAGAGTATCTACCATCTGTAGTTTTTAAATAGAGAAGTTAGATTAATTCCAGATCTTTACTAAGTTGGTTTCAATCAAAGCCTATTGTACAAGATCACACTTCCTTATTTCAGGAAATGTTGACAAAACAGTGGCCACACAAAGACAATTCAGGATAGAACTATGAATTTCTCATAGTTCTATCCTGATGTTCTAACAGTAACAAGAAATTAGAAGGAGAATGGTCTCTAATTTTTCTGTTCCCAAATTTAGGCATCACAAAATAGGTTCTTTACCTTAGCACAGGGGTCAGCAACCCACTGCTCTGGAGCCACATGTGGCTCTTTCATCCCTCTGCTGCAGCTCCCTGTCACCGGTCGGCTCCAAAATTGATAGGCCTTTCGTTTAGGACAGGTAGAGGAAAAAGGATGCCCTTCTAGGAGGAAACTCTATGGTGGGTGAACCGGATTTCCAGTCAGCTCCAGAATTGAATTGGGGGGGGGTTCCATTTAGGACCTTTGTGGCTCTATGAGTGTTTAAGATTGCCGACCCCTGCTTTAGCATTACAGAAAACTCTATTTGTACTAGTATAAAAGAAATCTAACAAGATAACCAAATGGAACTTTATATCTTCAGGAGTAAGTCTAAGATGTCTTACTTTCCCCATGGGGAGGTAGTCGTAGAACATTTTACTCAACTATTTATGATCTTTATGATGTTTGAGTTTTTTCCTTGAGATATATTTATTCTGATATAAATATCAGTAAGTGTCAAGAGAGAATTAGTCTTTTCTGATGAAGAACATGAAGAAAATTCACTTGAAACTAATATAATCCAACAGAGCACAAAACAGCAGGGATCTGGATTAGCATCCTTAAAATCCAACTGTCTCTCTGAGAAAGTAGATTACATGGCAGTTCTAAGCCCTAAGGGGGTTTATGGAGATTTCTGCTTGGTAAATGTTTAAATATGCTACTTATGGTCTGTGTATGTGTGTATGTGCAAATGCATATGTATTCATATTCCTTTGGTATATTATTGCCTACTTTTCAACTGCCAACATGATAATTCTAGGTATATAACATTATTTGAATTTGAAGTTGGCAGGTATACTGACATCCACAAGGAAGTATTACTAATTCTCATTTAGTAACAGTATGACCTAGGAATAGCTTGAAGGAACACTGTTAGTACAATGCAATTTTTAATCAAGTACCCATTTCAAATATGTATTGTCCAACATTCTTTAAATTGGGACAAGGGGCAGGGGGACTCTCTCCAGCTATAAATCTTAGAACCTTTTGGTTTCTTTCCCAATGAATTATCCAGCCAAAGAGTAGGTTTATGTGGAAAACATTTTCACTGTAAAGCTGGAGATGGCTTTTTGGAAGACTAGAATTTGGCAGAATCTCTTGGGAAATGCACACTATCTATCTATCTATCTCACTCCCAATCCAGAAATCATGTTCTTTTATGCTTATAGCTATACAAATTAGAATGATCAGCCACTCTCATATTGTTACTTGATCAAGGATTCCTAATCAAGTTTCCATCCTAATTTTCAGTTGTTTGCAAAGGCTGATTACCGTATGTTCCATTTCCCAAAAATGCATCTATGTATATATTATATATGTTACAGTGAAAGACCGAAATCTGTAGAATGTCGACATTCACCGGTGAATATCAACATTCACATAGTTGCTTGGTGTATGTCCGAAATATTTGCTAAATACCCTTATTTATGACTTACACCGGCCAATGTCAACATTCACCAAGTACTAATGGTGAATGTTGGACATGTCGGAGATTTATATTTTCTTCTCCGTATTTCAGTGGCGATAAAATATCACAAGGGTGACGTAACTTTTTTGCCTCTCTCGGACAAAGCTGACTGACTCCCAGCAGAACAAAGGATTTGGCGGGAGACAGCCAGTCGCCTCTTTGTCGGCTCCTCTCGACACCTCGGCTCCTCTCTTTTCGACCTCCAAGGGGTGAAAGTCGACATTCACCAATTTCGGTGTTTCACGTGACTCCCAGCAGAACAAAGGATTTGGCGGGAGACAGCCAGTCGCCTCTTTGTCGGCTCCTCTCGACACCTCGGCTCCTCTCTTTTCGACCTCCAAGGGGTGAAAGTCGACATTCACCAATTTCGGTGTTTCACGTGACTCCCAGCAGAACAAAGGATTTGGCGGGAGACAGCCAGTCGCCTCTTTGTCGGCTCCTCTCGACACCTCGGCTCCTCTCTTTTCGACCTCCACCAGAGCATATCCGTGATTGTCAACATACACCGGTGAGGGTCCGAATGTAAAATAATGTAATGAAATATTCGATCTTTCACCGACGTATTTGGTATGTGTTGATATTCACCGGTGAAAGTAGACATTCACCAATTTCGGTCTTTCATGGTAACATATATATTTTAAAGCAATACCTTTTAGCTTTCAGTTCTTAAGCCTTTAAATTTGGTAGTAGCAATTCTTAAGAAACATTGTAGAAAAATCTGATGAGAAAGGGCACCACAAGGGAAAATATAATTTTGTGATGAGTACTAAAGTATACCAGACATTTTTTATTCTGCTCCCGAGATTTGATCAAAGAAACATATTGGTGAGGATAGTTTCATGTAATAACTAAGATATCAAGAGAAATAAATGAGGTTAATGTTTTTTGTTTTCTTTTAAAGAAATGGTAGCCAAATCCTAAAACTAATCAGGATTCAGGGGGTAGGGGGATAAAATTAAAATTTCCAACACATTAAAAAAACAACAACCAAACATAGAAAACGTCTGCTCCTATTTCAGTTATGGAGAATGTTTCTCACAAAGCAACAAATATTTGTTAAATGTTATGGGTATATCTTTTACATGCTTCACACACTATTTTCTTACATTTATACTATCAAGGAAATATAAAATGGAATGGGAAATATGGTCAGTTAACAAATGTGATTTCTTCTTACTGGGCAATTTATATATAGATAAATGTGTGTATGTGTATTTTCCAGCATAACTCTGGATTGCCTTCAGCAATTTCAACCAAACTTGGTACACAGATGACTTACTCTCTGCAAACAAATATTGTGGAGATAAGACACCCCTAAAACTCCTCAGGGTATGTGTTATGTTAAGATAAAGCCTGTTGTGCCTTAAAATGGCTTCTACTGTGCAGCGCAGTGGAGTTGCCATGGTAATGGCTTCACATTATTCCATAAAGGGGCTCCCTCTGAGGGAAAATCCAAAATTAAAAATGATATTTGGTCTGTACATTTTCTTCTATAAATCAATACCCTGGCAACACCGTGTTATCTACTAGTGTATTATATTTAAGTATTTAGTTTTTTAAAAAAAGTTTTATCTCAACAACTCAGAACTACTTTTATTAATTTTTTAAAATTTATATCTAGCATTTTTTTCTAAGACTTAAGGACTCACCTGCCTAATTTTAGTGCCCAAGCTAACATAGTTTGGGATTATAAGAATACTACAGCACAAAATCAAACAACTCTATGGTATGGCTAAGTGGAGCTGAACCTGACTTTCTATATAATATCTCCTACAGTATCAAGATCAGGAGAAGCCATCATTCTTCACTATAAATTCTGTGTTGGTTGTACCACAATTAAATTATTATGTCCATTCCTGGATATTATAAAGTGGATTGTCAAACTGGAGTTTTCATATAGAATGTCAACCTAGAGTATAAGGGGACCTCTAAGGACAAAAAAAACAGTTGTGATGGATGGTTGAAAACTTTAGGTATGTTTACCTGTAGAAGACAGCACTGAAGGAAGACAAATATTTGAAGAGCTGACACATAAACAACAGAACAAAGTTGTTTGCATTTATTCCAGAAACAGATAAGTAACAATGGGTTTAAGTTATAAATACGTATATTTTGGTTGAGGGATGTGGCTAAGATGCTGAGCTTGTTGATCAGAAAGGTCGGCAGTTCAGCGGTTTGAATCCCTAGAGCCACATAACAGAGTGAGCTTCCATTACTTGTTCAACTTCTGCCAACCTAGCAGTTTGAAAGCATGTAAAAAATGCAAGTAGAAAAAATAGAGACCACTTTGGTTCTGTGCCCTTTCGGTGTTTAGCCACATGACCACGGAGACGTCTTCGGACAGCACTGGCTCTTCTGCTTTGAAACAGAGATGAGCACTGTCCCCTAGAGCTAGGAACAACTAGCACATATGTGCGAGGGGAATCTTTATCTTTATATTTTGGTTGAATGACCACAAATATTTCTGAACAGTAAAAGCTATTTAACAGTGGAACTGACTGCCTCTGGACATAGATGAGTGATTTTTGCTTGTGGTATGGAAACAGGGACAAGAGATATGGTTGTAGATATTTGCAGTCAGTGAGTTGGACTAGTTTATCTCAAAGGCCTCTTCTTTTCCATTTGCATCAATTATACCAAGGAAGAACTAGACCTAAAAAGGTAACCTATGTCTGAATTCAGTACACTATTATAGAGATGATTAAAAATAGCAGAATTCCTTTTCCTTTATCCATTGTTCCATAGCAGTTCTTGATGGTTCCTGTCAGATTCAGCTTATGCAACTTTAACTATATACAGAACTGTTGTGAAAGGGTGTCATATTTTACATCTAAACAACATTTTCATTTTGTTACTATTTTCTTTAAAAGAAAATATATACACTATCTTTAAAATATATATTTGGTAGATGCTTGTGGTAATGATAGGTAAGGAAAACTATGTATATCAGTGTCTCTCTGTGTGTGTTTGTGTGTGTGTTTGAATTATCTACTAGATTACTAAGTGGTACCCATTATGACAGATTGTCTGCCAACACTTTCCTTGGGGCCTGATAACCTTTGTGGATTTATTTTTAAAGTTTATTTTAAATATAAAAGAAAACAATAATTTCATTCATTGTTATTCAGGCATATTCAAGAATCATTTTGTATGTTTCTCTTTTCATTAAGCCATTAGCTGAACAATGGACAAACCTAAGTGCTTTAGAAATATATTGTTGAATATCCATGAAGGCCACCTGTCTCTCTGAACTTCTAGACATATAGTATTTAATTTTAAATCAGTCTTTCAATCAGTTATTTTTCCTTCATTTATTAAAGGACAATCGGAGTAAGTGTAGAATAAACAGTTTATGTACTTAGCATCTTCCAACATCTCTGTTTGTTTGTTTGTTTGGTGGGTGTGCATACTAGGCTGATATGGTGGATATCTGGTCTAGTTTTTCATTCTGCAAAATACTCTCTGTAGCATCCAACTGTCCATTACATTATTGGATATAGATGCAAACTCTACAGAACTATGCAAACACAACAGAAAGTTTGCCATGCATGTTACATTGATGTGTGGCTAAGCAGACCAGAAAGCTGAAGTGAATCATAGAGCTTTGGGATTTTTCTGCTGACTTAGTTTTAATGCAGGCAAAAGTTCTATTTTACAAAATACAGATGAAATGGATATGGCTGTCGTTCTACAGTTTGTTCTTGTTGTTACTATGGGAAATAGGCAAACAATGTTACTCTATGCTAGGCTAAATAAAAACAATTCCCTTTAAGAAATTTGATGTAAGGACAACTATAAAACAGTGTTTCCCAATTCTTTCCTTCATTACCCAAAACTGCTATTATCAGACTCAAATGTAGGTAAAAAGGTCAATTTAAATGCCCCCGTTGTGCTTGTGTGACATTACATGAAGAAAAAACACTTTTATCTATTTTGGGTAATTTACCAGATTTGGGGAGCACTGCCCAGATTGTAAGGTCCTTTATAAGGAAATCAAATTATCTCCCATATCCAGGATGTTCACAATTGAGAACAAGCAAACCGTATCTTCTGAGATGAGAATAAAGGATCTCACAGTAATTGAACCTTTTGTATTGAATATATCCAATAGATTTAACGTAGTGTATTCTTCAAATAAAGACTTCTCCAGATGTGTCAACTTCAGTTCCCAGAATTCTTAGCAATGCCCATGCTAGCTGAATAATAAGGAAATGTGAAATCCATACATCTAAAGCACTCAATGACAATGGTTTCTTTAAAGTATCCTAATGCAAAGGGAAGCCACTGAATTATCTTGTTTTTGCTAGAAAATCACTTGCTTTAATTTCAGTTTGCGAACTGTATCAGGCAACACTAATATTATCCCAAGGGCACAGGAGTTCCACTTGTTTTAGCAAAACAAAGTTGAAAACCAAGAAAGAGGACTTTCAGGGGAAAAATAAAGACCACAGCAGAATGAAGAGTCAACAAGTTGACCTGCTCATCATAATGTCTCTCCAGATAAGGAGAGGATTTGAGATTACCTACTTACAATTGCTCCAGACAGTTGCTTCTCATGAGCAGACCATAAAATAGCTGTTTATGATGAATTTAGAGGTCTGGGACATGAGGGAATAGCCATCTTGCTTAAAAAGCATTTGGCATTTTTTTAAAAAAAGTTTGCATACATCATTTTCTAGTCATTTTCAAAAATTGCTTGTTAACTTCTTTTCACATTTTGGAATCCTTTGGCTCAACAGGTTTTACAATACCAGATTAATTTTCTTCAATCTTTAGCTACATTGTTAATACAGGTTTAAGGACATTTTTTCATTGGAAAAAACAGCAAAAGGGTGATTACAATTTTGACTTTAAAAAATTATAAATGAACTAAGGTTCCAGTTAAATTTGAAATAATGCTTTGGAATTCATTATAAAGAACCTTTCCTGTTAGAAAATACTTTTGTTTTGGATTACTAAAAATGAGACTTTAAAAATTGTACAGTAGACAGAACTAGAAGGAACTAAAATTACAGTGAAAGGAGATCACTCAAACTCTTGTACATAATGAAGCAAACCTTTTAACCTTGGACTTATGGAAGGATATTTTTGAACAATGGACCCAGAATTTAAGAGTATAGATCGACTATGTTTAAAAGATGTTACGGAAGAGCTGCAAGTATTACCTGACATAATGAAGACTGATTTGAAAGTGGATTTAAAAATGACAGGCTATAAGAATGATGTAGGAAAAGATGTTATACTATGGTAGTTATACAAAATAATGTAGCAACTGTCTTAATAATTGAAATATAATACAAGTAATAAGCCAAGAGAGTGACATGAATAATATTGGATTTACAAAAGAGGTTTGTTAAAGCTTTGAAAAATTACATGAGAAGAGACAAAGAAAAAATGAAAAGAAAACAAATTCTAGGACATTACCTGAATGGACTAATGATAATGGTTATTAGAAGTAAGTGGAATAGAAAATTAATTTATTTGATAGATATATTATTACTTCTAGTAATCCTTAATTCACTTTTGCAGACATCAGGACTCAAATGATAAGGTTTTATGGATTTATTTATAGGCAACAGATGGGATATGGGACAAAGAGATCATTTGTCATATTATATGAGAAGGTGACAAATTGTTACAATTGATTCTGCTTGTTATAATGATGGGGAAGTCAGTTTTTAATTTATTTCTTCACTGTACTGCATTCTTCTTTTTTCTTTCTTTTCTATTTTTTGTTATTCTTTCATCTTTTTTAGTTTGTATTAGTTTTTATTACTGTAAGTTGCAAGCTTTAAAAAAAAATTTCTATAAAAAGAAACAAAAAAGGGAAGAATTGTTTAGGTTTTCTTTTCCTTGAAAAGTAAAATATGAAAAATACCAATCAACATAAACACTAATAGTCAAATCGGCATAGTTATTAGCAACATATTGCTATTAAAATCAGTCCTCTGGTTTATCAGAAGGATTCTTCCTTTTCTCGCCAACATTCTTCCCTTTTCTACTCCATTTTCAATTTGCTTTTGAGTTTCTTTCAAACAATTAACTACTATTTGACCTTTCTTAATTGTTGTGATTGTTTTGGGTTACTTATCTCTCTCACTTACCCAACTTCGAAACTCCCCAACCAACTGAAGGTACTTGGGAAATTTTCATGATGATGTGCTTGACATTTGACTAAAGGGCCAGAAGCCAAGGAGCTTACTGACCATAGGAGAAATTATGTATAATGAAAGATGGGGCATCTCTCAACCAACTGGAAGGAATGCAAGGATATTTCACCCAGCATTGTTAATGTTATTGAAATGTTGTCTTTTTAAAAAGCCTTTTCTTCTCTCTCAAGTTGAATGAAAAGGGTTAAAAAATAAAACAATAAATTTTTAGCACAGTACAGGTTACAAGCTGGGCCTATTCAATGTGTGATTTACTAAACTGCAGTCCATGAACTGTGTATTATGATATGTAGAAAGTATATTCCTGCTGTTAATCCAGCCTCTAGCAAACAATTGAACAGTAAAAGATTTAGCTAGACCAGCACATGAGTTGGAGGTTATGAAGCAAGTAAATCCTTCCATTGTTTTTCGCATTTGTAGAAATGCATAAGTATGTTCCAAAATAATTTCCCATCTCCACTGCCTTCCCTTATCTGTCAACTCTTTGCCACAAAATGATTATTTCAGAAAATCAGCAGCAGCCCACACTCGTTCCATTTTTTTTCCTGGCATTGTTAGATTAAGTCTTGATAGTTTGGCTTTTTATTGGTTACAAAAAGATAGTGCAAAATGTGTTCTACAACATATTCCCTTTCCCTCTAGGGTTTGGTAAGAAATAAGGTTTTGCTTCTGAGTATAAAATAATCTGAATTTGTTCCTCTTCCCTATAAAAGTAAACATTCTCCATTCTGGCAAAACATACTAAAATCCTGTTGCTGGGATCTTTTTTTTCCCTATCTGCTTTAAAAGGGTGATTGCATTTGTTTTAACATTTAACAAAATATTTAGTGAAACATTCATGAATATAAACCAAAGCCCCTATAGAAGAAAGATTCCTGAAAATCCCTAATAATCTAAGCCATAGGACCCTATTGTTTTGTTGAATAGAGATATTGCATACAATGAATCTGCATACAGATGGGAGGTTGAACAACTAGCCTTGTGGTGCATCCAGAATAATCTTGAGCTAAATGCTATCAAATGGTAGAAATGATGGTATATTTTAGTAGAACCCCTCCTATACTATCACTTTTTACAATATTAGACAACACAGTATCAACAGAGACCTTCACGTTTCTAGATTCTATCATATCTCAAGACCTAAATGGACACCTAACATCAAAAATGTCATCAAAAAAGCACAACAAAGAACGTTCTTTCTGCGCCAACTCAGAAAGTTCAAACTGCCCACAGAATTGCTGATTTTGTTTTGCAGAGGAATTATTGAGTCTGTCATCTGAACCTCTATAACTGTCTAGTTTGGCTCTGCAACCAAACAAGACAGACAGAGACTTCAACGGATAATTAGAACTGCTGAAAAAACAATTGCTATCAACCTGACTTCCATTGAAGACCTGCATGAGTCAAAAAGGGGGCTGAAAATAACTACAGACCCCTCACATCCTGGACATAAATTGTTTCAACTTCTACCCTAAAAACGACATTATAGGGCACTGCACATCAGAACAACAAGACACAAGGACAGTTTCCCCCCCGAATTCCATCACTCTGTTAAACAACTAATTCCCACAATACTGTCATATTACCTACTAAGGCTATATTACTAGTATTCTTCCCTTCATTCCTGGTACCTATTTCTTCCCACTTATGACTAATCATGTTGCTTGTACCTTTAAAATTTACACTGTTTTATTTGTTTCCTAGTGTAATGTGATTGCTTATTAGTAACCTATGACTCTCATTAAGTGTTATACCTTATGAGTCTTGACGAATGTATCTTGTCTTTTTATGTACACTGAGAGCATATGCAGCAAAGACAAACTCCTTGTGTGTCCAATCACACTTGGCCAATAAAGAATTCTATTCTATCTATTGGGAAGATCAGGGTTCAACTGCATAGCCATGGGTACATCTTGATCCACTCTCTCCAACTGACTTCTCTGCATGAGAAGAATGGCCATGCCCTGTCTTTAAATATGTTCTTTATTTCTAAGGTGGGCAGCCCCAAAGGCATTATTGGACTGCCGGATTCCTTATCTCTTGCCACTGATAACACTGCCCCTATGAACTACAATAGCTGAAAGCCCTCCTATTAGTTACATCAGTATTATCTGAAAGTATGTGATGGAATATTGTATTTGCATATCAATATTGATACAGTGTTTCAATTTAAATCAGAGGTACCGGGGGGGGGGGGTTTCTACTGGTTTGGACCGGTTCGGGTGAACCGGTAGCTTTGAGTATCAGCTGGGAGTGAATTGGTTCTCTCTGACTTTCAGCTGGGCCAGCCTGCCCACCCCTGCGCTCTACTCACCTATATTCCTTTTTCTGAGTCTCAGCTGATAGACGTGGCAGAGTGCATTGACATGCCTCAGCTGTTTTCCTCCCCAGCTGTAACGTGGAAGGTTATTTCTCTGTAAACTGTGCACATGGCCTCAGCAAACCAGTTGTTAAACCAGTAGGATCCCACACCTGAGAGGTACATAACCTGTGTTATGTATAAAGGTTGTGGGTCCTTTACCAAATTACAATTGGAATGTGGCTGAAGAAAAACGATAAATTGGAAAATAATCTTAACTATGTTATATCCAATTATGTTGAACTGTAAATAAAATCAATTAAGTTTTTATCCTGGTTCAAAACATTATTTTTCTGGAATGATCCTTGATTTAAACATCAAGTTTTCAGCTCCCCCAAAAGTTATATGCCCATGAATTTACATAGAGTGATATAATGCATCGCTAACTATTAGCAAATCCTCTTTTGTTTTCTTTATGCAACTGGCCATGATACAAGAGTTAGGTCTTTCTGAGTCAGGAAAGAGCATGTAAACAAAATGAATGTGAGCTTGATTATGCAGTAAATTAACCATACAATCTTTTTAAATGTATTGTGAATGGAACTAAAATTGAAGTCACCCTTATGTGACTTCAAAGGAAGCTCTCCAAATATGTTGGAATTCATGCGTGCTGCCTTGCACAAATATACCATACTGTATCTTTTAATTCCTGTTGGTGGGTAATTTATTTATTATTTACTTATTTATTTCACTGGGCTTATATGTTATTCCAGTTATAATGAACTCTGAGCTGCCTCCACAATACTCAACAGTTTTACTTCCGTATCTTCTCTGCATTCATAGCCCCACCATTTTCACAAGGAATTTCTCAGAAGGAGGAAAGTGCAGCTGCAGCCTTTAAGCATTTAAACCAGAGGTGGTATTCAGCAGTTTCTGACCAGTTCTGGAGAACTGGTAGCATAACTTTTGAGTAGTTCGGAGAACCAGTAAATACCACCTCTGACTGGCCCCACCCGCATGAATTCTCTGCCTCCCGAGTCCCAGCTGATCAGGAGGAAATGGGGATTTTGCAGTAACCTTCCCCTGCAGTGGGGAGGGAAGGGAGATTTTACAGTATCCTTCTCCTGCCACGCCCACCAAGCCATGCTCACAGAACTGGTAGTAATTTTTTTGGGAATCCCACCACCAATTTAAACCTTTCCAAACCCCACCAGATCATGCTGCCATAATTCAATGCCCCATTGTCAAATGTCACAGGTGCTATTTCCTATGAATTTCCAGGAGGAAATTAAAAAAAAAAAATTGCTAGAGCTTTTTGAAAGGATTAGCATTCTTAGAAAACTTCAAGCCCAAACCATTCAAAACAAAAACAACTAAGCAAAGCTTTTCTCTACCATCTAACATAATGTAATCCTATTGTCCTCTTTACCTCACGCAAGGTAGGTATGTAGATACATATATAGCTCCCAGCTACCAAAAAAACATCTAAATAAAGGCTTTAATATAGATATTTCAGTAAGATTCTTAGTTAGCAGCCAGAGCCTCTTAAATTCATATATTCCACACTATTTAGTAATTCTGATTAAGCAGCAATAGCAGTAGCAATGTCAATAGCACTTTGATTTATATAATGCCCCACACAGTGTCAGTATATTGCGCCAAACAATCCTAATTTTACCATTCCTGGTAAATCTTGGTAACATTTTTTTCTTTCAAAGGCCATGATTTTCACCCACTTGTGTTTTTTTTTTTTTTCAGGGCCTTTCAGAATAAAACCCCAATACAGGTAGTCTTTGCTTAAGGACAAATCATTTAATGAATATCCAATGCTATGACGGATTCCCAAAATGTTACTTATGAACCATTATAAAAGTTCCAATTGTTTCACATGCATGCATATGTTTTCACATGATTGTATTTTGGGTGCCTGACAAACAGCTTGCATTTATAGCCAATTGCAATGTCTCGATTGTAACCTGCTGCATTTTTTGCTAATTTCTACCATTTTCTGGTTACCAGCAAATATGTCCATTTAGGAGAATGGGTTCGCTTAACATCCACATGGTTCACTTAACAACCGTATCATCATTTATCATCCACAGTGACTTATCACCCACAATTTTATAACCATCATAAAACAATTCTAAAATCAAACTAGGTCATATGACAGCTGATTACCGACCATGACAACTTACAACCAAAGCTCCAGGATCAATTCTGGTAATTAAGTGATTGTGGTAAGGACTAGATTTTTAAAAATATGCCCTTCAAATTAAATGAAGGGCCGGAAATAACTACTGATTGCATCAGTTGACTAATTTGGAAATAGCACATTACTCTTGTTAAACAGCCTTTAAAAGTGAGTTGGAAGCCATAAATAAAATTGAAAACCCTGACATAGCTACACCAATACATATTAACCACTTCACTGGAGAGACAGCATCTAAATTTGGACTTTTCAATTCCTATCAATAGTGACATTTCTTCAATATTTAATTTAAGCTTCCCATCAATATTTAATTTTATTTTATTTATTTTTTGTTTATTTAATTTTATTTCATTTATTTTATTTTATTTTTGAATTGGTTGGGTTCAGTTAGGAATGATTCACACTCACTTTGACTTATTCACATTCACTTTGCCAACTTCATTCAGTCCATCTCTGCTTCCCAAGTAGATCAGATAGGAAACATAACAAGGTGAATTTAACTCAATTCTTTTGTAAGGCAATATTATCAGAAATGTGGAAGTGTAAAAGTATATATCTTCCACCATCTTTTTTTGCCATCTAATAAATTAGGGAATTTTTTTTTCTCTGCCCCATTATTCAGCTGTAGCCCTTCACCCACTTTTTGTATCAGATCATCCCTAGACAGCATCTCTTCCCCTCATCCCCCAATTACAGAAGAACTCATTATGTCTACTGCAGGGGCCATTCCTCTCAAGTTGCCTGGTAGTCATTTTCAGATAGGAAACTATAAGTAGAACATTCAGAAGTTTTCACTACTTAAAACAAGGTTTTATGTACCTAGGACCAGTGGTGGAATTCAGCCAGTTCTCACCTATTTGGGAGAATCGGTTGTTAGCTTTCTAAGCAATTTGGAGAACCGGTTGTTGGAAGAAATCTCATTTTGTTTTTTTTCCACTTTACAGGGCTAATCCTGTAAGGAAGGCAGGATGGAAACATTCTGGTGTTATTTCTAGCCTAATCTTTATTGCCCTGCTTACAGAAACTGCCTCTCTCGTTAACCCTTATTACATTGTAAGAGCTAAGGCGAAGCGTCCATCGACGTGAGTGATGTTGAGTTGGCCACGCCCACCCAGCCACATGGCCACCGAGCCCCACCTACCCAGATGGTCATTAGGGCAGAGAACCAGTTGTTAAATTATTTGAATCCCACCATTGCCTACGATCTCATTATTATCTATAAGCCAAGACAGGGCAATAGTATTTGGGGTGGGGAAAAATAAATAGGGAAAAAAAGAGAAACATATTAACTTTTTTACATTTAGATTATACACCTATCATCACCACATGCAAACATGTAATATACAAGTGTCATGATAAATATTATAAACAGTAGACATAGCTTAAGGGCATAAAGTGAAAGCTTTCCGAGAAAATAGAAAGTGGCAAGTCTTTGTGATACGTTGTTAACGTTAGATGTAGATTAGCATTATCATCACAGCTAGCACCCTGGAAGTTTAACTGCTAATGTATGTTGTGTTAGCACATTTAAAATCTATATTTACAGACATTGGGATAGCATGTGCTTATTAATAAATTGCATACTGATAAATCATCCACTAATCATGGAAAAAGCACCTTGATTTTCTGATCCACTTTAAACTTTTCTGATTAGTAACACCTTGTTCCTAAATTAACTAATGAAATTAAGAATTAGCCCTACTTTCTCTCCAAACTTTTAAATACATTTCACAAATATACTATGCAAATCATTCTTCTTGAGACATTTTGTCCATCCCCATTCAAGTATATACAGACTCAAATTGCTTAGTATAAAAAAATTGCATTCATTTTGGTGGACTAAAGGAAACCCAATGTCATGTACGTGTTTCCTTAAATTGTGTGATGCCATCTAGATGGTCCTTTGTAAAAGAACATAAGATAGGAAAATTCTTGTTATTGCTTAGAAGGAACCTCTAGCTAACTGGCATAAATCCTACTGCAATTTTTTTCTTTATACAGATGTTTGTGGTTCTATAGATATTGTTGTTAGTTGCGAAGTCATGTCTGACCCATCGCGACCCCATGGACAACGTTCTTCCAGGTCTTCCTGTCCACGACCATCCTCTGAAGTCCATTTAAGCTCATGCCTATTGCTTCGGTGACTCCATCTAGCCACCTCATTCTCTATCGTCCCCTTTTGCCCTCAATCTTTCCCAGCATTAGGCTCTTCTCCAGTGATTCTTTCCTTCTCATTAGGTGGCCAAAGTATTTGAGTTTTATTTCAGGATCTGGCCTTCTAAAGAGCAGTCAGGGTTGATCTCCTCTAAGATTGACTGGTTTGATCTCTTTGCAGTCCAAGGGACTTGTAGGAGTCTTCTCCATCACCATAATTCAAAGGCCTCAATTCTTTGGCGCTCAGCCTTTCTTATCATCCAACTTTCACAGCCATACATTGCAACTTGGAAAACAATAACCTTGACTATATGCATTTTTGTTGGCAGGGTGATATCTCTGCTTTTTAGTATGCTGTCTAGATTTGCCATAGCTTTCCTCCCTAGGAGCAAGCATCTTTTAATTTCTTGGCTGTAGTTCCCATCTGTAGTGATCTTGGAGCCCAGGAAAATAAAATCTGTGACTACCTACATTTCTTCCCCATCTATTTGCCAGGAATTGAAAGGGCCAGATGCCACGATCTTAGTTTTCTTAATGTTGAGTTCCAAGCACTCTCATTCTTCATTCGCATCAGGAGGCTCTTTAGTTCCTCTTCACTTTTTGCCATTAGAGTGTTATTATATACATTTCTGAGGTTGTTGATATTTCTCCCGGCAATCTTAATTCCAGTTTTTGATTCATCTAGCCCTTGGTCTGGTACTCCCATATCTTTAACAACTTGCCACAATCAAAGGCTTTAGCATAATCAATGAAACAGAAGTAGATTATTTCTGGAACTCCCTAGCTTTCCCCATGTTCTATAGATAAAGAAGTGGTATTGCTGACGAAATGCACACAATTTCTAAAATAATTATATGTCTGATATGTTAAGAAATCAGGTGATTCTTGCATACAAGATGTTCCTTAAAAACATATATGCTTGCTTCCAACATCCTATTTAGTATTCTCTATTTGTATTTGAATTCTTAAAGTGCACAAAAAGAGCAATGTTTTTGTGGAGAATCTGTATTGCTTCTATTCATGGGGGAAAAGTGTAACAGCAATAGGAGGGGACAAGATGATTTGGAATGATCAAAGCATTGTGATGCATGCCATACTGGTTTTCTGTGTCAAAAGCACAAAGATCCTGCAGATAGTATAAGAAATGTGACATGTTGAGGAAAGTTGTTAAGGTATACAGTATTTCTTTCAATTGCACCAAAACAAAATCTTAGCATCAAGGAACAGGATTTCATTTCCACTCAAAGAGAAGAAAAAAAGAATGTCTCATCCTGAAAATGGAAATCCATCTACACAGTATTAGATTTTACCCTTATACAAATTTGTTGCTTTGGACCAGAAAACTGAACATTGCATTTTATCATTTTGCGACAGTTTTTGTAAAATCATATGTCTGTATAAGGATCCTTTGGCCTTTTAATCAAATGTGTAAATCATTTTTATCCTCAGGATTTTAGATCAAATCACGAAATCAATATTTATTGTGAACATAACCTATGAATGTAATTAATGGGATACTCTTTTTCATACTAGAATTACAAAACTTGTAGATTTATGGTTATGTTGTTGTCTGTCCATAATGGATTAATAGAGTTTCATGTTGAGCTCCCCAAATTATGAGATTCAAAATCATACATAATAGCATTGTTACTAGAGCGGGTTGTGCATTTTCACTTTATTACTGAGCAGTTTTATCTTGGACCACACTGTGCTTCAGTCGATGTCAAATATATTTAGTTCACCTTTGCCTTGTTAGTTTCTTAAAGGAATCCATATTAGAAAAAACCTGAACTGTTTGAATCAATATCTGATTCTCAAAGAGCCATAACCTTATGTTTATGTTATAGTTAACGAAAGCTCTTTGGCTCATAGTAAATATTGTTGTCAAGTCTAATGAAATATATTTCCAAAGATCTTTCATCCATCATGAAAGAAAATGTTTATTTTCATCGGAAGTAAATTTTTTCACTTCACTGTCACTTCAAAGTGAATATAATTCACTTCAGTGGCCCATTTGTAGGATGTGATAGGTGGGAGGAAAGAAGGAAGAAAAGAAAGACTAATGGATGAAGAAGAATGGATATTGATGATAGTGTAAATGGATCGTAGCTGCTCCAAATAGGTGATCTAATATTATGCTATGCATGGTTTAATACTATCCAATATATTTGCAGATCGGTTGCTATTAATATAACAAAATGCAAGCAATATCATTCTACACATGATTTGACATAAACATTTTTATTGCCTAAGTCAAATGACAAAATAACATCCCACTCCATATTCTAAGATTAACTTGACTGACAACAGAATCTTATTTCAAAAATAGCAAGACTATAGCATACCAAAAAGATCAGTTTAGCATACAGGTATGAGATACCAGTAATTCATGCTGCACATATGCTGCCTAAGGGAGATAGCATATTTATCCTTACATCTCTTTCCTTTTATGTTATTTTTTTCTCCAAACATTAACCCACTCCCCTGAAAATTTACTGCAAAATAGATGATTTTGCACCATTAGGAAATGAACTGCCCATGGCATGATAGAAATTTCTCCAAACACCATGAATTTCTGTACTGTCTCTGACTCCAAAGAACAGAACTTAAAATCAATCTAGATTAACACGTTGAATCTATAATCACCCTTGCAATGAGGCTAAGCAGGTTGAGAAGGAATACTATTATATAAGTGAGAGGATAATAACAGCACTGCCAGTTTATCCCTCATACCCAGCAATCTGCAAAATTAGTAATCTTTGTCAGATCATTGTCAGAATCCTCTGATTCACTGTTGTGACCCCCACTTCCCCAAAACCATGAGCATTATTGATGCACATTGAACAATCTGAAATCCAACTAGATTTATCTCACTCATAGAAATTCCCATTTCCTTAGCCAACACTTCCAAGGATGGATAACAGCATGGATGGTCCATGGTCACTGAAGATCTACTGATCAAAAGAAGATCTAATAATCTGGAACCTAACTCTGTGTCTATACAATGCACATTAATACTTTAATATAATAACATATTAATATAATTAATAACACTTTAAGTATTTGTAACTGCAAACATATATATGTATTAGGAAAATATAAAGGTTTCCCTCACACATATGTGCTAGTCTTTACTGATTCTAGGGGGCAGTGCTCATCTCCGTTTCAAAGCCGAAGAGCCAGTGCTGTCTGAAGATATCTCTGGTCATGTGGCCAGCATGACTAAATGCCGAAGGCACACCAAACACTGTTACCTTCCCACCAAAGATGTTCCCTATTTTTCTACTTGCATTTTTATGTGCTTTCTACTTGCATTTTTATGTGCTTTCGAACTAGGTTGGCAGAAGCTGGGATAAGTAACAGGAGCTCACTCAATTATGTGGTGCTAGGGATTTGAACTGCCGAACTGCTGGTCTTTCTGATCAACAAGTTCAGTGCCTTAGCCACTGAGCCACCGCATCCCTATATACATTATTATGTCTATATTGAATGCAAAATGCATCCTTTTTAGCCCTCTTTTTTTCTTCTCCACAAATGCTGACTTAACTTAGTGGTCCTCCGTTGCATCATATATTTGAACAGAGCTCAGAAAATGCACTATTGTGCAGGATTCACAATGTCATCTACATATATCTGCCCAAGGCAAAATATGATAAAATGATGACAATGAAAGATAACGCCAAAGAATAGTAAAACAGGTAAAAAGAAAATGTTGATAGGTATCCATTCTTTATCCTGTCAAAATATTTTATTTGTCTAGGACCAAAGAATACATACATGGTACTTTTGGCAAGTTGACAGTAAAAAAATAAAAAAAACCCTTCTTTCTTTCTTTCTTTCTTTCTTTCTTTCTTTCTTTCTTTCTTTCTTTCTTCCTTCCTTCCTTCCTTCCTTCCTTCTTTCTTTCTTCCTTTCTTTCTTCATCTCTTTTTCCTTACTAAATCTTACAAAACAGAACCCATGAGGTTTAATTTTTAGAATCAAGATAGAATCAAGATCACGTGAAGTGTTAATACCACTTTATAATGCCTTGGTAAGGCCACACTTGGAATACTGCATTCAGTTCTGATCGCCACGATGTAAAAAAGATGTGGAGACTCTAGAAAGAGTGCAGAGAAGAGCAACAAAGATGATTAGGGGACTGGAGACTAAAACATATGAAGAACGGTTGCAGGAACTGGGTATGTTTAGCTTAAGAGAAAGAAGGACTAGGGGAGACATGATAGCATTATTCCAATATCTCAGAGGTTGCCACAAAGAAGAGGGAGTCAAACTATTCTCCAAAGCACCTGAGGGTAGAACAAGAAGCAATGGGTGGAAACTAATCAAGGAGAGAAGCAACTTAGAACTGAGGAGAAATTTCCTGACAGTGAGAACAATTAATCAGTGGAACAGCTTGCCTCCAGAAGTTGTGAATGCCCCAACACTGGAAGTCTTTAAGAAGATGTTGGATAGCTATTTGTCTGAAACGGTATAGGGTTTCCTGCCTAGGCAGGGGGTTGGACTAGAAGACCTCCAAGGTCCCTTCCAACTCTACTATTGTATTGTATTGTATTAATACTTCCACATTTCAAAATCAAAACATTGACTTATGACTAGAAACATATGTAAGTAATGTGAAAAGGAAAAATAAATATAGAAATGTAAACAATAGTAAAATATTAATTCAGCATTACATTCTGAACTAATTTTAAATATTTCTGAATATTATGAATGTGTTTAAAATACATTACCCAAAAAACCCCAAAGAAACCATTTTAACCAGAATAACTGAAAGTAATGATAATTGCTTTAAATCATAAATGCACATTAGGCATATTTGTAAGTCAAGTCCCAGTAGTATCTCCAATTTGTGCATCTTTTATTTAGGATATTTTGGGTAGACCACAAATCTAACCTCTTTTGTTGTGGAAGGATACAAGGAAGGGCAAGAAAAAACGGCAGAAAAAAAGACAATTGCCAGGAAAAGTCATCATATTGTCTTAGGATGCCTAGAAATGATGCTTCTGAAACAAACTGAGAAAGTGAGTTGAGAATAATCAGGAGGTGCTTCTGATAACATTACTTAAAAAAGAGAAAAATTGAAAGGAAATATTTTGTTTCTACGCTTAGTCACAATATTAGCCAATCAGGAACTGTGTTCTGAACATGGATGATAAGACAATAGCAACAAGGTTTGATTGTGCTGATATCACCAGCAACATGCACAATTAATTAAACAATGTGTATGCATAAGTTACAATAATGTAATTAAACTGGAGTAGAGGTGTATTCTATTTTCTTTCTGGCACTATTTAAAATATTTTTATGAAAAATTGGAATGGTTCAGTTCTGAAGTAAAAAAAAAGGCTATAATAAAAAAATGAGAAAGAACTCTTCTTATTTTTATCATCTTCTCTGTAAGAAAAATCAAGATGATGTTGGTGTCCTTAGCAATAAGTTTGGTATCTTAGCCAAAACAGATGGGTTTTTCTATTGGTAACTGTAGTGTAAACAAGTAGCATGGGAAGGTTAATCTTTCCTTACTACATGGAGCACCTTGGATGAAAGCACCAACTTTGTTTTTGCATGCATGGTTTACAGAATAAGTCTCATATAATCAGTGCAGCCATTTGCAACTCAATGCTTAATTTGCAGTTATTTGTAGCTCAAAATGTGTCTTGCTATATAATTCTGCTCCCATTAGAGTAAAAGACCTGATTACATTTTGAGCCAAGCTTTTCAGTTGGTAAAACACTAAAGCCCCACTCTGCAAGGTGATGATTATGAGCTACTCCAACTTCATAACATAGAGGTGATCTGCATGATTTCAATTCAAGCAAGCACTAAGTGCCTCTAGTTGTCAAACTCTTTGAATAACAATAATAATGGCTACATTTATTTATTTGTAACTATTTGCATCTTGTCTTAATTATTTTTACAAACAATTCAAGGTGGTGAACATATCAACACACCTTCCTCCTCCTATTTATCCCACAATAACAACCCTATGATATGAGTTGGGCTGAGGGAGAGTGACTGGACCAAAGCCACCCAGCTGGCTTCTATGGCTAGGGCAGGACTTGAACTCACAGTCTCCTGCTTTCTAGCATAGT
This sequence comes from Natrix helvetica, assembly GCF_964273705.1. Lineage (NCBI taxonomy): Eukaryota > Metazoa > Chordata > Lepidosauria > Squamata > Natricidae > Natrix > Natrix helvetica. The sequence continues at coordinate 29,059,601 of NC_138550.1, read as the reverse complement.
GACTTACCTGCTTTAGAAATAATAAATCAAATACCTAATCTTTTTTTTATTGATGACTTTTCCTTTTCAAATATAAGATAGAAGAAGAAAAACAAAACCAGAAAACAAAATGATAAAAAGAATGAAAAGAACATTTTCTGACCTTTGGTCAGTTTGGATTCTAGTCTGAAGATGATGAGAGGATTGTGAGGTAATATACAGCTTTTCCTTTGATTAAGTCTCTTTCTTAAATTCTGAGCAAAGCTCAGGCAAATCAATGGTTGCTTAGCAAATATATTTGAAGCAGATACTGATTCAGCTACATTCCTCCGTATGCCAACAGAAGGTCTGAATAACGATAATAATCCCAAATTAATTCATATTTATTTAAAGAATCAAATGAATAATAAATGCATATGAATGAATTAGTAACAATTAGTAACAACTTTCTCCAATGTCAGACAATTTGTTTATTTTAAAAATGCACTTTTTTATATTTCTTTCTACAAGTCACTGAAGGCAATATGTAATAACACCATTATGAAACAAAAGTAAAGAAAGATTGTACAAATAGAATTAGGAAAATAAGCAATGAAATTATACATGAAAAGGTTATTTAAATTGCTTCAACAATTTCAATAAAAATAAGAGAAGCAGTAATCAATATCATCTTCATCAAATTAATAAAAAAAGACAGTTCTGCATCATCATGTTTGGAAGATATGAAGTGGTGGGTTCTGGATCTCGGTGCAACCAAAATGGTGCAGTGGGGCCGGGCGTCCACCACATGAACATGCGCAGTACATGCATATGTACTTACTGCCGGTGACACTCTGTGATGTCTCCGCGATGCTCCAGCTACTCAGCAGAGCATTGTGCAGGCGCCGTACACTCCGTGAGCGTGTATGGAAGACCCCAAAACCTCAAATACCAGTAAGCAGTACGGGAGGGCGGGTGGGCCCTCCGGAGCACCATACTGGAACTGTACCTAGTGTTCCTGGCAGGCACTGGTACACCCGTACGGAGGTGTACCAGTCATAACCCACCACTGAAGATATGAATAAATAGAATAGAACCATAGAGTTGGAAGTGACCTCAGAGATCTTCTAGTCAAACTTTTTGTCAAGGCAGGAGATATCATCCAAAGCAGTGTTGACATTCATTTTTTTTTACTACTGGTTCTGTGGGTGTGACAGAGGAAGGATACTGCAAAATCCCCATTCCCTCCCCATCCTGGGGGGAAGCATATTGCAAAATCTCCACTCCCACCCCAATCAGATGTGGTATTTGCTGGTTCTCCGAACTACTCAAAATTTCCACTACAGTTCTCCAGAGCCTGCCAGAACCTGCTGAATTTCACCCCTGATCCAAGGCAAATGGTTGTCCAATCTTTTCTTGAAAACCTCTACCAAAGGAGAACCCATAACTCTGGGAGGTAAGTTGATCCATTGATTAATTGTTCTTACTGACAGGAAATATTTCTTTAGTTCCTTTAACAAGTTACATGCCACTCATTGCTTCTTGTCCTACCCTCTGGTACTTCGGAGAATAAGTCAACCTCTTTCCTCTTTGACAAGAACTGGAAGACAGTTATGATATCATCCCCAAACCTTCTCTTTGTTAGACTAGACATATTGAACTTCTTTAATAACCACTGAGAGCACAATCTTATAAAAATCTTCTCAGAACAAAGCTCTGATTTCAGTGGGATGTACATAGGATTGGTATTGGTTGCAAGAATGGGCAATAATTGTTCCTTTCACACTTTCCTTATGGGATTTTCAGAAGGTTGTGCGAAGTTGAAATATTATTTGTCATTCATAGGATGCTAGGGCTGCAAAAATTCGGGGAACAAAATAATAATTTTCTTTCAATACATCTCCCCAACATAATGTAAAAGCACTTTAATAGTCAAAGTTTATTCTGAGTCTTAAATGTGGTCTGAAGAGTCTTTAAATTACTTAGGACAGATTGAGAATCCATTAAGCATTAGTTAAAATCAGAAGTAAGGTTGCTCTCTCAGTCTTAAGCCTATTAGGTCCTTTAGTCCTAGGATGATATACAGTTCACATTAAGCAAGGAAGAATTTGGTTGGAATCCCAGCTTATTTGTTTTGCAGTGAAATAAGAATGAGATCGATATAGCTGGAACAGTCCCATTTATCATGGTTGAGATGGTTAATTCTGTCCCACCATTTTGGACCAGTTGATTCTGATTCTATCATTTCAAACTGTCGATTGCCTTCTGTTAACATGGAAATGCAGTCCTTTGTTATACTGACTGTTGTTCAGTTCCAGAGGTTTCTTCCCCCATACTTCCTACAATGTCACAATTGTATTGTGCCTTTTAGCCAGGGCAATTGATGATTGTTGACATACCTGACATGTACTGGTTATAAATAAAATAAAATTGAATAGTGAATAGTGAGAGTGCAATATAGGCAATTTCAATGAAAGGTATTGCCCTATACACATGTTGAAAATGTAGTAGTGAATTCTGTGAAGAAATTAAAAAAATGATGAAGCTGCAGATACAGATAGGGTAAACATGGTAAGCCATGCTTTACCTATGCATTGACTCTGCACCTGCTTTAACATATATGCAACACATATGTAACAATATGTAACAACGATATCTGTTCGGATGACTGGAAAAATGTCAATATAATTCCTTTTACAAAGAAAAGGGAGTAAGAGTAAAAACTAAAGGGGATTGCTAAATTTGCTGTTAAATTGTTATCAAAAGGTGCAAGGCTGACAATGAGCAAAATTTCAGAAGTGCTATGTGAATTTAAATGTGAAAGATGGTGTTCAAGATAGTTTTTTCTCTTTCTTCTGAAGACTAATCTTCAACAAGTCACTGAGAAATGCCTGAATATGAGAAATGAAGTGTATTTTAATTGTGAATAGTTTAGTTTAATTCTTGTATGAATATGAAATGAAGGTTGATTGTTAAATGCAATAATAGTGGTATATGATAAAATTACCATATGATCAAGCATTAACAAATGGTTTGACACTAACCAGGGAGGAAGGCAAAGATATATAATGTTTCCTTTTGGGGCAATGTATTTATGGAATGATATACAAAAATGCTTATGATGACATTAGAACATTGTTGAATGTGAATGTATGTGCACTATTGTGCAGCCAATACAATGTTGACTAAGAACCTCAATACTTTTCAGGAAATGTGAGCGACTCAATGAGGAGCATGGATCTAAAACTTAATAGATCAAAAATCATGGTAATGTCACAGAAAATAAATTTAGACACAGAAGACAAAAACCTACTGTAGTTAGATAATTTGAGTATCTTGATAAAGGTTTGGTAAAGCTGAGAAATTTTGTAACATATAATGCTGGTAAAAGGGAGAAGATAGTGCAAGGGTCTATTCCAAGAAATACATGTTTATTTTAAAGATCATGCTCTTTTGAAATGTTTCATTGCTACATGAAAAGTTGTAGCTAGTTATGTCAAGAGAAGTATAAAATTCAGGAGGGATGGGTTACTCAAAGAGATGTGTGTGGTTAACTAGAAAAAATGGTGAATATCTGAATGAATGCAGATTGAATGCAGAAGAGATTGACTTGTGTGAAACAGGTAAACTGGGGTAGTGCTGATGATGAGATCTTCAGAAAAAAAGGGGGCAAGAAGTGGGAAGGGAAACAGAAGCTAAATATATTAAGTGGTGTATCGCTGTGATGGAAGCAATTATGGTTTCAAAGATGAAAAGTTATAGAGAAGGAAAATGAATGTTGGTGGTGGACCTGCCACAACTTAAATCTTTAAACAGAAATGATCCTTGGTTCAATTTGTTGAGAAAGATATAATTTTATTAGAGATCAAGTACATTGCAGTATTGCATAGCCCAAGCTGAGAATTGTGCATCAAAGTTTTACTTTTCTTTCCTTAACTGTCTCTCACTGCCACCCCAGTGAAACCAATTAGGTTCAGGCAAAATGTTTTCATAGCAGTCAGTTCAAGTGCAATTTGGTATGCAGCTCTCTCTTTTTTCCAACTGAGTGTGATGACCCAGGGCACGGCACAGAGATAACACAGGCAGCTGGCAGTTCAAACTATCCCTTTATTGCTCCAAATTTCCCCAAGCCCTCCCACATTTCTGGCAAGTCCCAGAGCCACACACACACACGCGCGCGCGCGCGCGCGCACACACACACACACACCTCAAGCAGCCTCTGTCTGCAAATAGTCCAACCAAATGCTGTGAGCACCACAGCAGCAAAGCAAGAAATCCAGCATGGCCAGTCGTGGAGTCCAGGGAGCAAGGAAGCATGGCAAGTAATCCAGAAATCCAGAAAGAATGCAGAGAATTCAGGAAAGTTCATGTTGTCACTCAACACTCCCTGAATTCAGCATTTGTTCCTGACAAATGCTCCTCCCTACAGTGTCTCCTCAAGTCTAAGTCCCCAGGTATGCCTTGTGAAGAGAAGCGGGGTGCTCTCCTCCCAAGTAGTTGGATCATCCTGCATTGTTCTTGCCTTCTCTCCACTCTCTGTGCTTGAGGATCAGGAGAGGGTGATCCTTGCTCATTGTCTGAGCTCTGTCTCTCATGTTCACTGCTTAGCCTCTCCTGGTCATCCTTCCTTCCTTCTTCCCTTCCTCCCTGTCCACAAGCCATCCCAATCCTGACTGGGCCTGATCCTTTCCATTTTCCTCCCAAGGCAACAAAGCCACCCCCTCAATCTCTGTCAGCTCCAGTTCTGGCCCATCTTCCTCAAGAGATTCAGGGTCTGATGGGGGAATGACACTGTGTGACCTTGAAGAGGCATCTTGAGGGGCCACAGAATTTACTTTCGTTACCCCAAACAATCTCCCTTCATTCCCTCTCCTCACAGCTCATGGTTGTCTGTCACCAGATAGCAGCAAAGCACAAGCAGGCATAAGGTGCCAGGTAACATTTGGTGTAGGGACTCAGTGGCTAAGACACTGAGCTTGTTGACCAGAAAGGTCAGCAGTTCAGCTGTTTAAATCCTTAGCGCCACGTAACGGAGTGAGCTCCCATTACTTGTTCCGGCTTCTGCCAACCTAGCAGTTTGAAAGCATGTAAAAATGCAAGTAGAAAAGTAGAAAAAACTTTGGTGGGAAGGTAACAGTATTCCATGCATACATGACCACGGAGACGTCTTCAGACAGTGCTGGCTCTTTGGCTTTGAAATGGGAACGACTAGCACATATGTGCAAGGGGAACCTTTACCTTACTTTAACGTTTGGTGTAAACTAGATTTAGTTATATTTTATTATTTATTTCATATACTTAATTTATTTACAATTTCTTCCATCATTTTTACACTTTGTGCAATGCTACTTATCCTGAAAAAGAAAATTATGGTGTCCATCTATATGTTTATACATATGTTTAGTTTTCGTATGAACAGAGCTATTATTTGCAAGCAGTTTTATAAAGCCCTAATGTTCTTCTTCTTACCACAAACAGCTAGCAATTACTATATGCTATTCATTATATATTATTAATGTAGATATTAATAATATATACATTATTTATCTGTGAAAATTCATTAAAACATGATTTTGTAAGCCCAAACCGATTGTAATTAATTTCTCTTTTTTTAAAAAAAAATCTTGTTAATTGTGATTCTGCTCATATTAGTAATAAACCTGGAAGAGACAATAATTAACAAAGAAAACAGATATTGCAGTCTAGGAGATAATTTGATTTTGCAATACTGAGAAAAAACCTCCACCTGCTACATTATTTTAGCAAGTGTTATAAATTCTCTCATTATTTTCTTATTTTTATTTATTTATTTATTTCTTAGATTTTTAGACCGCCCCTCTCCCAAAAAGGGACTCGGGGCGGTGTACAGTCAATACAATAAAACCAGTCATAAAATTAAATACATTTAAGCTACATTTAAGATACATTTGGAGGGGAGATAGGCTGTACTAAGAAATAAATAATTCTAATCCTAAAAACATCACAATTAAAACCCCAAACCCTAAAATAAAATAAATCCCTGGGAGGTAAAACTAAGAAAGTGCCAGGCCAGCTGATTGAAACAGGTGAGTCTTTAACTTTTGCCGGAAGGAACGGAGGTCGGTGGTAGTTCGAATGTCTGGGGGGAGGTCATTCCAGAGGGTTGGGCCCATCACAGAGAAGGATCTACTCCTAGGAGTTGCCCGCTGGCATTGCCTAGCAGACGGCACCAGGAGGAGCCCCTCCCTGTGTGAGCGGATAGGTCGCAGGGACGTATGTGGAAGGATGCGATCCTGCAGATAACTAGGTCCTCTGCCATGGAGCGCTTTAAAGATGGTGATCAATACCTTGAAACGCACCCGAAAGGCCACAGGTAGCCAGTGCAGCTCGCGCAGGAGAGGTGTTACGTGGGAGTAACGTGTACTTCCCATAATAACCCGCGCGGCTGCGTTCTGAACTAGCTGCAGTCTCCGGATGCGTCCCAAGGGAAGCCCCATGTAGAGGGCATTGCAGTAGTCCAGGCGAGACGTCACCAGCGCATGAGTGACCGTGCGCAGGGCACTCCGGTCCAGTAGGGGGCGCAATTGGCGCACCAGGCGAACCTGGTGGAACGCCCCCCTTGCCACGGCTGCCACATGGTCCTCCATTGACAGCCGGGCATCAAGGAGGACGCCCAAATTGCGCGCCCGCTCCACAGGGGACAGTTGTTCGCCCCCTATGGCCAGCGATGGGGTCAGCTGGCTGAACCGAGATGCCGGTAACCACAGCCACTCGGTCTTGGAGGGGTTGAGTTTGAGTCTGTTGTCCCCCATCCAGACCCCGACGGCTTCCAAACACCGGGACATCACTTCGACAGCCTCGTTGGGGTGGTTTGGGGTTGAAATATACAGCTGAGTATCATCAGCGTAGAGATGGTACTCAACCCCAAAACCACGGATGATCTCACCCAGCGGCTTCACATATGCGTTGAACAGGAGAGGCGAGAGGACCGACCCCTGTGGCACCCCACAAGTGAGTGGCCTCAGGGACGACCTCTGCCCCCCTGTCAACACACATTGCTTCCGGTCGGAGAGGTAGGAGCCGAACCACCGCAAAACGGTGCCTCCGACTCCCATCCCCTCCAACCGGCGCAATAGGATACCATGGTCGATGGTATCAAAAGCCGCCGAGAGGTCTAATAGGACCAGGATAGAGGAGCAACCCCTATCTCTGGCCCTCCAGAGATCATCAACCAACGCGACCAAGGCTGTCTCAGTGCTGTGCCCAGGTCGGAAGCCGGACTGGCGTGGGTCTAGATAGTCGGATTCGTCTAGGTGTCGTGGGAACTGCTGCGCCACCACATTCTCGACAACCTTCGCCAAGAAGGGGAGGTTGGAGACTGGACGATAGTTAGCTAGCTCCATTGGGTCGAGCGAAGGCCTCTTGAGCAATGGTCTCACCACCGCCTCTTTCAAGGCGGTTGGTAAGTATCCCTCACCCAGTGAGGCGCTCACCAGGCCCAGGAGCCAGCCTCGTGTCACCTCCCAGGCTGCCAGTACCAGCCAGGAGGGGCACGGGTCCGTTAAACAAGTGGTGGGTCGCAGCCGTCCACGCAACCTGTCCAAATCCTCGGGGGCAACAGAGTCAAACTCCTCCCAGAATGGTCTCTCAAGACTCGCTGTTGGCGGCTCGTCTGGTCCACTGACGGAGGTCCACCCGCTCCGGATCTGATTGATTTTGTCCTGAAGATATTCCCCAAACTCCTCTGCTCTACCCTGTAAGGGTGTGAGGCTGGGGGGTGTGAGCAGGAGAGGAATGGCGGCGACGTTGCAGCGTTCAGCGTTTGGGCGGGCGTGCCGGCTGAGGAGACAAGTGGAGCGATAGAGCAGCCAGCAGAGAGGCGGGGCAGCCGATTGGGAAAGGCTGAAAGAAGATGAAAGAAGATCTGTTTGCAGAATGCCTTGCCGTGCCTCTGCCAGGGGCCTTGCTTTGTCAGGGCTTCTTGCTGAGGCTCTTATCATCCTCTGGCGGCTCCCGGTGACTCCTGGAGGCCGGCGATGTTGGGAAGATACTGGAAGACCAACGCTTGGAACATTGGAACGCTGGGTGAGCACTGGGTGAGCCTGGACTACTGACCCCTCAGGTGGGAGCCAGGACAGAGTGGGAGAGGATGGTGGTTATGGTGGCTGAGGGGGCCTGGATCATCTGAGGCCTCTGGAAGATCTGGCCTAGGGCCATGGACCGGGCCCAGGACCATGGAGAGGCTGGAAGGCTGCCTGGGAGTACGGTTATTTCGAGCCAAGACTGCCCCCCCACCCACCAAGGACCCTGAATCTCTGTTCCTGAGCTTATCCCCACCTAGGACCATTTAAGATCATGGAGGGTTTTTTACCAGCTCTACTGCTCGGGCTATCACCCATTTTTTCTACCATCCTTTCCACCATTTTTTACCATCATTTCTACCATCATCGCCACATCCGTCTAATTTTACCATTTAGTCATCTACTCCCCCCCCACTTATTACTGAAGAACTATCCAGGACAATGCCTCCTACCCCCCACATGGATATTGACTTTTGGGATTAATGCCTTGTACCTCCCCCCCATATTGCCTTTTTTACCATCTGCAGCACCTCAGCCCCTACTGGAATTTTGTCAATAATAACGTATTCGAGGTTAGACTTGCTCCGCCTGCGGGAGGCCCCTCTCTCGCAGGCTTGGCCCTTGGCCCTTTCAAGGGCCCGCCTCGAGGACGGGTTTGTGGACCCCGAGAGGTGCAGGAACCGGAAGCTAAGGGGATTTTTAGTAAAATGTTTTTTATCTTTTTTAGGGGGTTCCAGGGTGGGGGGGAGGGTTAATCAGACCGGGAGGAAAGCCAGCGCCGGACAGACAGGTGAGTCCAGGAAGGACGGGGATGCGGTGGAGGGGGGGAATATAAAGGTCACAAAAGCGGAGGGTTGTCTTATTACAACGGTCGCGGGGAGGAGGGGATGCGAGGACAGGATAAGATCCCAAGGTCGGTTGGGAGACCGTGGCTGCTGGTTACGCCCGGTCGCTTGTACCAACCCCTGCAGTCTAGGTGGACAGGTGCTACAGAGCCAGGGCCTGCGGCTGATGCTTTGCAATGCAAGGTCTGTCACCAACAAGGCTCCCCTCATTAATGAGTTGATCTCAGAGGGGGAGCTAGACCTTGCAGGGATAACGGAGACCTGGTTGGGCCACGAGGGTGGTTTACCCCTCGTGGAAATGTGCCCACCGGGTTTTCGTGCATTTCATCAGCCTCGGGCCCTGGGTAAGGGTGGTGGGGTGGCGGTGGTTATGCGGGAATGTTTAGAGCCGAGGGAGTTCACTGTCCCTCAGATACCCAGGTGTGAGTCCCTTGGTGTGAGCTGGGGCCCAGGGAGGCAGTGGGGCTTGCTGATTGTATACTTGGCTCCTCGCTATGCATCAGCAGCCCTGCCCGAGCTCCTCGAGCTAATCGCAGCGACGGCAGTTGAGACTCCCAGACTTTTGGTCATGGGGGACTTCAACTTGCCGTCAACGGGAGCGGCTTCCGAGGTGGCTCGGGAGTTCATGGCTTCCATGACGGCCATGGACCTGACCCAATTAGTGCAGGGCCCCACTCACGAAGGGGGCCACACACTGGACCTCATTTTTGTATCTGAACAGTGGACGAGTGATCTGGGAATAGGGGATTTAGTTATCACGCCCCTGTCATGGTCAGACCACTCATCCCTCCGGCTGGACTTCCCTGGCGCTATCCCCCACCGCGAGGAGGCGGAACATATATTGACACCTATGAAATCTTAGGGTCATAGCAAGTAAGAGTTGAGGAATGTTAAATGCTTTGAGATCTAGCTATGGTAAAATGGGATTACCAAAAGGAACTAAATCTGAAGGTTTGTGGGAGTTGATTTGTTTACGCTTCTTTCTAGAAATTCATCTTCTATCCCTAAAGTCATGGGGAGATTAGTAGCACATAAATTTTAAAAAGGAAGAATTTTATTGGCTGAAGAATTTAGTACCTTGGAAGGTGTGGGAGCACACCAGGGGTGGGTTCCTGGAAGTTCTAACCTCTTCTATAGAAGAGGTTCCACAAATCTACCGTGCCATTTAGAACCGGTTCCAGCTCCCTCCCCTGCCCGTCCGCACTACACTTGCCCCTCCCATTACTCATTGATTGGCTGGCTCACCAATCGCCCTGCCCACCTCCAATAGTCCTATCCAAACCTTAAAATCTTAAAGCTGTCAAGTGGAATGTCTCTGGTTTTTTTTTCTAAAGGGTTAGGGGTGCAAGGGTCTTGTAACTTGACAGCTTTAAGACTTGCGTGCTTCAAATGCCAGAGTTTCTGAGCCAACATTTTGGTTGCTAAGCAAGAGCATTGTTAAGTGAATTTCACCACATTTTACAAGTTGGCCATGCCCACCCAGTCACATGACTGCCAAGCCACTCCCACTCAGTCACATGGCTGGCAAGCCTCTCCAACCTGGTCACATGGCCGGCAAGCCACTCCCACAAAGCAGGCCATACCTACAGAAGAAGTTCTAAAAAATTGAAACCCACCACTGGAGCACACACTCCTGAATTGCCAATTTTAGTCTTCTTCTGTCATTTGTGGGAAAGGGAAATGCTCAAAATGTGTAGATACAATACAATAGTAGAGTTGGAAGGGACCTTGGAGGTCTTCTAGTCCAACCCCCTGCCTAGGCAGGAAACCCTATACCGTTTCAGACAAATGGCTATCCAATATCTTCTTAAAGGCTTCCAGTGTTGGGGCATTCACAACTTCTGGAGGCAAGCTGTTCCACTGATTAATTGTTCTAACTCTTAGAACTCCTCAGTTCTAAGTTGCTTCTCTCCTTGATTAGTTTCCACCCATTGCTTCTTGTGCTACACTCAGGTGCTTTGGAGAATAGTTTGACTCCCTCTTCTTTGTGGCAACCCCTGAGATATTGGAACAATGCTATCATGTCTCCCCTAGTCCTTCTTTCTCTTAAGCTAAACATACCTAGTTCCTGCAATTGTTCTTCATATGTTTTAGTCTCCAGTCCCCTAATCATCTTTGTTGCTCTTCTCTGCACTCTTTCTAGAGTCTCCACATCTTTTTTACATCGTGGCGACCAGAACTGAATGCAGTATTCCAAGTGTGGCCTTACCAAGGCATTATAAAGTGGTATTAACACTTCACGTGATCTTGATTCTATCCCTCTGTTGATGCAGCCTAGGACTGTGTTAACTTTTTTGGCAGCTGCTGCACACTGCTGGCTCATATTTAAATGGTTGTCCACTAGGACTCCAAGATCCCTTTCACAGTTACTACTACTGAGCAAGGTACCACCTATACTGTACCTGTGCATTCCATTTTTGTTGCCTAAATGTAGAACCTTACTCTTGACATAATCAGCAGCTCTTTCCAGTCTTAACATGTTTAGAGAAAATGGAGGGAAACAAATCATAATTCATTTAAGTCTAGTTCTCGACTTAAAACGATTTAGTGACCGTTCAAAGTTACAATGGCACTGAAAAAGTGACGTATGATCATTTTTCACACTTATGACTGCTGCAGCATCCCCATGGTCACATGGTTTACATTCAGATACTTGGCAACTGGCATAAATTTATGACAGTTCCAGGATCCCAGAGTCATGTGATCACTTTTGCAACCTTCTGACAAGCAAAGTCAATGGGGAAACAAGAGTCACTTAACAGTGTTACTAACTTAACAACTAAAATGATTCAATTAGCAACTGTGGCAAGAAAGGTTGTAAAATGGGGAAAAACTCACTTAACAATAATCTTGCTTGTCAACAGACCTTTTGGCTCATCTTTGTTCATAAGTCATGAGCTACCTGTATTCATCTTTGCCACTCTGTATGAATCAAAAGTCAAATGTCATGTCTCTCTGCAATTTCAGAAGAACAGCTGAATGGATTTTCATCTTACTCCAAATGATATGGTATAAGGTGTTTTTATCTCGAAAAGATTTTTGACACTAAGGAATCAAGATGTCAACCCTGAATCTGGCCCAACTGTGGCCATTTTCTTTTCTGTAGCTTTCCCCTAAGGAGGTTTCTCTTCGCATTGCTTCAGGGCTGACACAGCCTGGAGCTAAGGGACAGGGAAGGGTTTGTGTGTAGAGATAACTGAGCTGTTGCAGCCAAAATAAAATTATTTCCTCTGGGAATCAAGGATGTTCATGCAGATGTTCCAAAACTAGAGACTGAAGTCACCTAGCAACTGTACTATATGCTGATTGGACCATGTGACTGGTGATGCTGGGGGAAAGTGACAAAGCTTTACTTCAAATTGGATGTAAAACCAACAGGAACTTGGAGCCAATATTCCACCAAGCTTGTGCCAATTTGATATGTCCCAATAAAACGTTCCAATAAAACGTCCCAATAAAACATGAGGAATATGCCTGCCTCAGAGTTCTCATTGTTGGGGATGTATTACTTGGAACCTTGACACAAGATAATGTCACATAGCAACTGTGGCCTTCTGGTGCTTCCTTCTGTTTTTTCTTCTACAGTGCATGCACAGCTGTGAGGAGTTGTAACTTGATGAGTTTCTTCCCCCAAGCTGGCACCTGCAATTTGGCACCACCATTTCCATTGTGTGGTGTCTCCTGTGTCATGGCATCTTTATGCAATAGACAACCTACATGCCTGCTAGTGGGAGCTCTATATTTTGCCATTTACACTTCATCCTACAACTCTGTTGAATAGGAAGGAATATAAATTAACACAAACAAACACAAATTAAGTCAGCAATTTCTTTTCCTGTGCAAAATTGGAGAACTTGTATAGTGGTTATACTTAACCATTTTACTAAGTTAGAATTCCCACAGGATGACTCTGAATCTATCATTCTTTTTCATCTGTCCTACTTCACAGGATTTAGGCATATAATTATTTTAATCTATTTAATCAACTTGAATTCCCAGAAAAATGTTATAAACTTAATGTAGCAACAATGATAATAATTTCCATAATAATATTGTTGACAATAATGTTACTTTTCTTTCCTCATTACAAATAGAAAACCCAGATTGGTCTTATCTATTGAGCTGAGAAATTACAACTGCAAAAATTTTCTACTTTCTAGCCAGAAAAAAAGACTGACAGCATTTGCTATGAAAATGCTATTTTCCTTCTTCTTTGTCAGCCTCTCTTCTATTTTGTGTTTGTCTTTTGGACTGTAAGCAGGAGAGCAGATATAGGTTAAGTACCGATCTTTATAAGCCATTTTAAGAGGTTTTCTTCCTTGAAGAAACAAACCCTTTATATAAAGTTTAAGCTGATACCTTGGGTCTTTTATGCACTAAAGTAGTAGGTGATATCTAGACATTTATTAGATAACATCCCAGAATGTCTATAACAAAACAGAAGTCATTAGAGTGGTGAAACGTGGATGGTAGCATAGTGCCTGGTAAATAAATATGGTAAAAGAAAAGAAAGTGAAGCATTTTTTTCTGATCACAATTTTTCTTGTGATCTTTTTTATACAGTCATAGATGTGTGAGTTGAATCAGCTAAACCAGGGGTGTCAAACTGGATTTATTCAAGGGCTGGATCAGCATTGTAGTTCTCGTGTGTGGGCTGGAAGGGAGGAAGAGGAGATGGGACAGATGCAGAGGTGGGTTGCTACTGGTTTGCACTGGTTTGAGCAAACTGGTAGTGGAATGTTGGCCTGGATCGCAGAACCGGCAGTGACCCAAGCTGGCTACACCTCCAAATTGGTTCCCCAGTCAACGCAGCATGTTTTGTTTTGGCATTTTTAAAATGTTCTGTGCATGTGCAGATCTATTTACAGGCAACTGCGCGAAGTGCGCGTCCACCAAACCGGCAGTAATGCCGACAGCAACCCACCCCTGGATGGACACCCCCTGCAGCACTTTGCTGGCCAAAATGGGAAGTAGGGAGGGATGTGTGGCCTCCCTGTGCCATGTTTTGGCTGGCAGAGTGCTGCAGGAGGCTGCCCAAGCTGAAAATGGGGTCAGAAGCAATGCAAGCTAGTCCTTGTCCTATTTCCAGGCCAGCCCTGCAGGTCAGATTTAAGCACCCCATAAGCCAGATCCAGTCCATGGGCCTTTAGTTTGACACCCCTGAACTAAACCATTGCTATCAAGTGTCCATTATTCTGAGTGTTGAGAATGTTTTCATTTGTCCTCTGTTGGTAGGTAAGAAAATAATTGCTTTAATTTGGCTAATGATAGGGCATCAAAGTTCTAGAAAAGGAGCATTTAATGGTTTTTTCAACATAGAATTGCAATTCTTGGGCATTTTTCACAACATATGAACAACCACCAAACATATTAATTTGAAAGATGTCTAGCTTTTTATCTGTCCTATACAAATGCTTTTCTTCTTTCACATTCAGTAGTGTTTCTGACCAAAGAAAAAATAGTGCAGATACAGAGTTCTCTATAACCTATTTCCTTAATTTTCCTTCACTGCTTTATTTCAATTTTTCTTTTTACTAGTTATAGCAATCCAAATGTTTTAGGAACTTTGTCTGCTGCTGACACTGACACTTATATATGACATATATAATAGTCATTTTCAGCCAGGAGCTGAAGGAATTGTTTGATAAATAATGACTTATTAACTAGATAATACATAATGGCTGACACTGTCAGGCCCAAGGAACCAAGAATGACGTGGGAGATTACTTCAGAGTAGTTTCTTTATTGATGCTTACCTATAAACATAAATTGCCAGTCTAAAGCAGTTATCTGCATCTGTTAGATGCAGACTGCAAACTGTTGGGGGTGGGCATCTAATTCATTCTTTTTCTGCATAACAAAGATTCCCAGCTTCTTTGTCTCTTTGCTTCTTGGGAAAGAGCCCTCCCACCTGTGACTCTCGATTACATTCTACCACAGATACCAACTATCTCTTGAACATTCTGGATAGATAATAATTTAATTTAAATAGTTTCCAAACTTTGTCCTGGGTCCGTATCAAAGTTGTTTTGTTTGTTTAGAATTAGTTTAGCATTCTAAATCCAAAGGGGGGGAAAAACATAGATATACCAAAAGGAGGACACAATCCAATTCAATTCTACTCTTACACTCTTCCTATTCTGAGAATGTAGATATTGCATTTTTGTGGGGATGCAGTGGCTCAGTGGCTAAGACGCAGAGCTTGTCAATCAGAAAGGTTGGCAGTTTGATGGTTCCAATCCCTAGCGTCACACAATGTAGTGAGCGCCCATTATTTGTCCCAGCTTCTGCCAACCTAGCAGTTCGAAAGCATGTAAAAATACAAGTAGAAAAATAGGAACCACCTTTGGTGGGAAGGTAACAGTGTTCCCTGTGCCTTCGGCATTTAGTTATGCCAGCTATATGACCACAGAGATATCTTTGGACAGTGCTGGCTCTTTGGCTTTGAAACAGAGATGAGCACACTGCCCCATAGTGTTGGGAACAACTAGCACATACGTGCGAGGGGAACCTTTACCTTTAGATGTTGAATTTAATTGTGCTGTCTCTCATATGCACACACTTACTACCCTCCAGGTTTTGACTTCCTTGTCTATTGAAAAGTTTCATCACAACTCTGGATTGTTTCAGCTGATAAACCCACAGATTCTGACCGGAAGTGATTGTGCTACAATAAGAATCACAGGGAAAATGTCAACTGAATCATTATAATGAAGGTTATGCTTCCCTCCCAGGGAGAGAAACAAGTTGCTCAGGGCTCAGCACAATTCAAATGTTATTTTGATCTACATGTTGACATGTGTTGCAACCCTATAACAAGAGCTCCTGAATAAAGAATGAATCACGATGAGGGAAGGCCAACTGTGGGAATGTCAAGAGTACACCCTTCTTAGCATAAGGCACTGTGGGAAGTCATGTGAAAGGCTGATATCAGCAGACACAGTTGCATTGAACCACATTCATGTCAGCAAATAAAACTGTTGCAAAAGTAAGTAACATTGCCCAAATGTTGTTGTTTCCGTGCCATGAGTAGTACATATGAATGAGTGAAGAAGTATTAAAAGGAAAGTTTATTTTTCTCTTTCAGAAAATAGATGGTGAAGTGGCACAATGGTCAGAGTGCAGTACTGCAGGCTACTTCAGCTGACTGCTAGCTATAGTTCGGCAGTTCAAATCTCACCAGGCTCAAGGTTGACTCAGCCTTCCATCCCTCCGAAGAGGGTAAAATGAGGACCCAGATTGGGGCAATATGCTGACTCTGTAAACTGCTTAGAGAGGGTTGTAAAAGCACTATGAAGCGGTATATAAGTCTAAGAGCTATTATTAGTGTTATTGCAAAAGTTGAAACATGAGGCTACTCTAGGAAAGACAAGAAGAACCCAATTTCAATTTATATCAATATGTAGCTATATGAAGTAAGAAAAAAATATTGGAAAAAGTCTGTCACATTGACAGAAAAATCTACCACAGCTTACATTTCCTTAAGGAATGTGCCATGAAATATAATGTTGGCATTTACCACTTCAATATTTTGCTATCTTAAATATTATCTTTAATAAATCAAAAGCATGGGAGTCATAATCTCCCATTAATAAACCTGACTCAATGATCATATCCTTGTAGTGCCTATCTGACATAGACCAAATACATATACATATTTGCCTGGAATAGCAATAGTAATCACAGGCCTAAATGTGGCTGTAGAACTTTCCTTCCAAAGCTCTCTATTCCACTGGTTTACATTTAATTTGTTAAAAGAAAGAAAAGTTGATATATTACAAGTTGAGCACCTCTAAGACTCACAAGCATTTACAGATGATTGCAACACTTCTTTGTTTGGAAGTGCATTAATGACAGAGATTTCACCTTATTCTGCAGATCTATTTCTTTTAAGTGCAATAATGTGGGAGAGGAAAGCAGAAAGAATTGTAAATCCCAGAATGAGTGCAATTTTCCTCTTGCTTGTCTCTAATACATTGAGACCTCAGGAACATGTGCAAGTCACACTTTCTCAGCCAGGGGTGGGATTCTACCGGTTCAGACTGGTTTGGGCGAATCGGCAGTTCTGAAGATCAGTTGGGAATGAACTGGTTAGCTCCTACGATCAAGCAGTGGCGTAGCGTGGGGGGCGCAGGGGGCGCCGGCCGCACCAGGCGCAACATCTGGGGGGTGCGCTCGCACTCGCAGCTCTCTGCTGTTGACTTGCATGTATTTCAAGGCTGAATTTGAATTGAATGAAGCCGAGGAACACTTCCCACGTTTAATACAAAAGAGACGCGAGCAGGTCTTCCCCGGGGTCGAGAGCACGAAAGAGGGCCAAAGTTTTCTTCTGCAGATGTGGGTCTCTTGAAGACTGCTGGGCAGGGCGAGGGACGTTAATAATGCAATACGTTTAAATTAGAGCAAGTGAAGACCTCGGGCGGCTTTCCTTTTCCTATTTTCCCAGAACCGAGGGAAGAAAATAATTCTGCTATAGAGGGCGCTGTGAGCTTTGCTAAGGAGGACGGCTGCTTCAGAGCTCCCTTCATGTCCCGAGTCCAGTGGTGTAGCGTGGGTTGCCACGGGTTAGGGAGCGCAAATTACTTGCCTTGCCCCAGGTGCTGACAACCCACGCTACGCCACTGCGATCAAGTGTGCCTGCCCGCCCGCCTGCCTCTGTTCTTTACTGACCTTTATATTCTCAGCTGAGTTGCAGGACAGAGTGGATTGCCATGCTTCAGTTGTTTTCCTCCCCAGCAGTAATGGGGAGGAAGCAGGAAGGTAAGTTTTCTCAAAACTGTGCATGCGTGCAAAGTGCGTGCTCAGCGAAGCGGTTGTTAAATCAGTAGGATCCCATCCCTGCTCTCAGCCCAACCCACTTCACAGGATTGTTGTTGTGGGGAAAATAGGAGGAGGAAGGTGTGTTGGATATGTTTGCCATCTTTAGTTATTTGAAAAAAATATCAAAGGTGGGATATAAGTAAATCAATAACTTAAAAATAAGCATGCGTTTATCATACACATGCTGTTCTGGATGTATACAAATATATTTTATTTTAGTCAATAACACAGACATTGGTAATATTTCCCACAAGAATTTACATGGATAACATCATTAATAAAAAAAGGTGAGTTAGAATAACCTTGAAGAAAGATTTAGGAAAACAAACAGAACTTATTTAATAGTAGAACAGTTAAAGATGACTTCATCACTTCTTGATTTTTTTTATCTTAAATATGCCTCTTTCTCTAAAAGAAAAAATATATAAAGAAGATAAGATGGCATTAAACTTTGAGAAAGCATATATTTCTATTAATGAGACAAGACTTGTTTTCACTAGTGTCAATAAACAAGGATTATATCTGGTTAGTGCTTAAATGAGGTGCCACAGGAAATATCAGGCTGAATGTTTCTCTATATCATGACAGAAAGAAATGGCAATCCATATCTATATTGCCAGGAAAGCCTCATGGACATGTTTGTGTATTAACAAGATGCTGAAATTAGGTTGAATGAGTGAGGACCGGGTGGTGGTGTGTTTTTGTGAGCAGAACCATTTACAATATGGAGATGCCAGGTTGTCAATTCCTGTACTAAATCTGGAAAGATTTGTAAATTCATCTGGGTGGTAAAAGAGATGTTAAGGCTATGCAAGGCTTAATAGGGTTGCTTCATTTGAATGAAGATGAAGCATTTCTTTAAAAGTGCTTTGCAATTTTCACCTGTACTTTTAAAAGGGGAGCAACCATTTTCATTCACCTTGAAGCCCATTTCAATAGTTCCACAAGTGGGAAGAGAGCTTTGTTTATGTACAGAAGTCTCTCCCAGCTACAGAAACTGAGAACAGTCTTTGAAGATGACATCAGTAATCTCACTAAGAGAAATTGTGTCACCTTTGTTACATGGAGTACTTTTGCTGAAGAAGAAGCAAGCTTTCTAACATCTTCCTGATGTTTGCTTGAGGTTCAGGTTTGTCTCATGTGAATACCAAAAAGCATAGAAAACAGATGTTTAAAACAAGTAACCCTGGATCAAAAGCTGCTTTTGCAATTGTTCAGAAGCTTAATTGAGAAATGGAATTCTGCTTTTATATATTATTTTCAAGATCTTTAGGATTTATTTTCAATTTTTTCTGGGCATTTTTTGAGTTTCATTTAGTGTACTAGTAACTATGTTGGTCTTGTTGATTCATATTTTAAATTTTTTCCATTCCTCCGAAGACTACCTAGCAGCCTAATGTGAAAAATATTATCCATCTTAAGTAGTAATTTTATTTCAATTTACTGCCATCATAGACTAGTCCAAGATACAGTCTATATTAAATTATACTAAACACTAAAATTATATTAAATGTAACATATAATATTTCAACAAAGTTATAATATCTAAAATTTAAATAAAGATTGGTCCACTGGATCTTCCATGATGCTGCACAAAATCTAGTTTCATGCAAAAGGTATCTTCTCCAAGGATAGCATCTGAGTATAGCCTGAATCTGATTGAGAGAAATATCTAATAATCAGAAGTAGTGTGAATCTGATTTATGAATCTCTTCATAAAAGGAGCAGAAAAGAAGAGCATGTACTATAGTTCCTTTATCTATACTGAAGTGCCCCATTATAGCAAACACAAAAATACCACCTTTGGTTATCACATATGGAGATGATAAATTGTTTTCCTACATGGTGGAGTTGAGTATGTAATTACAAATGCATTATCAAATATGCTATTATCAAATATGCTATTCATAAATTCAGTGCATTTTTAAAAAAATCATTTTTAAAAAAGATGATTGCTTTATTGTGTTGGATGAGTTCATAATGATTTTATTCTTGTTTCTTAGTTCAGTATTTCATATTTCCTGAATAAGAATTCCACTACTGATAATTATTTTTTTTAAAAAAAACAGATGCAGATTCATTTAAATATCTCCTGTTCAAACCCAAAAAATAAAAATAAAAAATCATTGGCTATTATTTATCAAATAATATGCTGATTATGGGGATCAAAATGATAAAAAAATCCAATTGGAAGAATATTGTGAAATAGTTATATCACGATTTCATACACTGAACTTAAATATCCTATTTTTCCTCTATTTTTTTTTTCTGAGTTGAAGTTATAGATAATGCCAGATGGTGCAACTGTGGTTTTAAGTACTTGCAATTTTAAACCAATCTTCTTTTTGTAAAAGAGAAAGATGAGAGACAGTACGAAAGAATGATTTCAAGTACATCTGTTGCAGCCTGTTAATAGTGCTAAGTATTTGGTCCTATTTATCTTTTATGAGGTTTTCTTTGGAGAAAGATTTGTGAAACAGCTATTGTAATAAATTATTTGCCATGCAGAAATTGGCATCAAGGATTTAATCTTGTCTTAGTTGCGAGGTAAAGGGAATGATCTTGAGGTAATTTTGATCTATACTCTGCTATTCTATTTGCAAGGCACAAAATTATTTGCAACAGTTTGTGTATCATTTTGCACAAAATCACACAACCAAAATTATTTTGACACTCTTGCAATCTACACTTTATAATTCTGACTGTCCCTTATAAATATATATTGGATAAATCAGTTTCAAAACTGATGTTTCAGTACCACAAATAAGGACCAAAATGAAACTACTGGGAATGAGTGAAAGTTCCTTGAGTGCTCTCCTACATTTGCAGAAGATAAAAATAGCCACAGGATAAACAATTTCTAGGAAAACCTGAGGCACACTAACAATGTTAGAAATATGTGTTTACTGTTAATTGAAAAAAAAAAAAAAAACACCATCAAGGAGTAATGTGGGGAAACTGACTTGCATCTAAATTAGTTGTAGAACCTTGGAAAGCGGTTGAAAATAATACCGTGTTCCTTCTTATCAGACCTGCTGTTCCCTATAGCCTGATTTCTGTACAAGACATGCAGGGATATTTCTATTCCTTTGTTTGTTTGTTTGTTTGTTTATGCCAGGAATGATTTCAATTTATGCTTGAGTCTTAGGCATAAGCATAAGACTTTTGAAAGATGATTAGGAAAAGAAATATAGCTAAAAGGGATGGACCTAATTGAATGGAATACTTTTCAAAATCTATAACCCCCATCTATCTTTTACCAAATTAAATGATATTTTTTAATGTTTCCAGTATTCCTTTTTCATACCTTAATGTATATTGAAGTCATGCAACAGGATTATTTTTAATTAGTGAAAGATTCAGATTTCCTGCACGGATGTTTGCTTTCTTTAGAACAGGGTTATACCATCATTCTCATAGCTCTTAGTCTAATGGCCTGATGACTCTCATTAGCAAGTTGAGATGTGATTTTTGTCACTTCATTGTTGCTTAGTTGCTCTCAGGCTGATCACTTCAGCCATCAAATAGACCTCCAGGGAATTCAATGAATTACATCTTCTCCAAGGAAGGGCACTAAAACAAGATACCAGCCAAGGCACAAGGCTAAGTATTTACCGGTAAGCCTTGGAATTCAGGACTGACTAAAGCATTTACTATTAGTTAAGTCCTATTGTACATTTAGCTTCAGTCTGTCGCTCTCAATAAAAGTCTTATTGATTAGCATGTGACTTTATTGTAGAGGGTTGGCTCCAAGACAATGACAAATCCAGAGGGAAGAAAGGAGGAAAGCCCAGAGAAGATGTATGGTTTTGAAAAGAGTAATTAATTCTAATTGTTATGGCCATTCACTAGCTTCTTCATAATAACAGAAATCAAGTTTGAGAAAAGAGCTACCTGGGGAAACAGTTGTCAGAGATGATGCGAAGCTAATTCTGTGATATGTGTATTAGGAATAGGGATAGTACCAAATTGCCTCAGTTTTAATTTAGCCAGTTCAATACATACATACATACATACATACATACATACATACATACATACACACACACACACACAAAAGCACACACACACATACACACACAAACATACGCATGCAGTATGTGCTCTAGAATGTAATTATTTTGTTCAACTCTACACACTTGTACAGTTTGCATTCATAAATCTCTGCATACATTTGGGGAAAGGGTGCATAAAATGTTATCAGTTGCATGGCAAAAGAAGAAACATATCATTCCATGCTGTTTTCAGGTTTAGAAAACTTATTTTTAAAATAAAAAATAAAGCTAATGAAAGCTTTAGCAATGAATGCCATATTGTTTTCTATATCAAATTAGAAAACCTTTAGTTTTGATATTTTCCTCAGAATGTATCAGTACTATCTGTACTACCTTATTCATGAGATACAGAGATCAGTATGCTGCCAGAATGTTAAAAGTCCAGATCAAAGATCCTAGTTTACACAGAATAACATGAGCATGGTTGGGAATAAAACTTAATGTTGAATTCAGTTATAGTAGCAAAATGTTCCAAAAGTAAGTCGTACACTCACTTTTGAGAAACATTTTGCAATATTCAACATAGAAAAAAATGGATAAATATAACTGCATGGTGGGGACTAGATGAGAAAGCACAGGAAAAAAAGGATATTCAGTGAAAATCTGTTTAGGAAAACATAGATTTTTCTTGGGAATATATATTTTAGCCATAAGGACTGAATAATAAAATATGAATGGTATGATTGTTTATGTTGAATGATTGAGAAATTAATGAATGCAAGACAGATCATAGTGTCAGAAGTGGATCCTGGTGAAAAAAAGCAGACATGGAAGAAAAGGAAAGTAATGAAAGAATTGTGACTGAAATTAGAATGATTATAAGAACAAGTTCTGTAGGAAAAAAAGGTTTTAGAATACAAATTATTTCTCAAGATCTGCCCGTTGCATAGTGCTCAGGTCTTAAACCTGGGCTTTCTAGCTGACAAGCTTAGTGTCTTTAACCGCTGAGCTATCACGACCCCACAGCACAAAAGATCAGACCAAAAAATGCATTTATTTAAGTGTACTGAATGTATAAGTATCCAGAATTAGCTTATAATTGCCTTGAAAGCCACACCAAGTAGAAGGCTCACTGTACTGTAAATGTTGAGATCTACCCCAGACAGTTCAAGAAACAAAATCATTGCTTAACAGAGATAAGCAGCACATTAACTAACATCAGCCCATTATCCTGGTCTAGCAGAAAGCCATGCAAATCTGGCTCTGTGATCTTGCTTGGAGTGCACAGAGGAGCACATGGCTATTGGGCTGGTTAGCACTCTGGAAAGTCTCCCTCACCTTTAATTAATGTTTAACATTGGTTGCCCCCCTTCTACATTTTATGTATGGTATTTATGTTTTTAATATTTACTTGTACACCACCCGGAGCCTCTTTTAAGGGTGCTGGATGGTTTTAAAAAATTGTTTGATAAACAAACAAACAAACATTATCCTAATGCTGCTGCATGAATATTCATTCAGTTACATCGTATTGGTGTAAAACTACAGTACGTTATTCAACAGATTGGGACTTTAACTGGAGATGCTTTCAATATCTCTTTATAGTATATTAAAATCAACTATTATCCAATGAATTCAACCATTTGTACAAGAGTGAGAACAACATCAGTTTCACAATCCAACAAAATATGCATTTATTGAAAAGTATGTATCCCTAAATAAGGCACAACTCTATTTTATATTTTTAAAAATGAGCATCCAAGATCAGCAAATTTGTCTCTCTTCGCACTTGACAGGCAAATTGTAGAGTGCCATTGCCCTAACCAGAGAGATGCCCTGGCACAGTTCAAGGTAGAAAAGCATCCAACACAAATGATGCTGTAGGGCAGACTGAACCATGTTGGCAAAACTATTTGCATTTTATGGGATGTTTGTCTATCCTCTTGTGGTTCTACAAAAACATAATAATCAATCATTCTTCATATCAGCCATTATGTAGCAGCATTTTTTATCTGAATGTGTTTGCCCCTTCTGGAAAATACAGCTCATAGGCAGATAATGATAAAGCAAGAGAGGCTCTTCTGGAAAGGATACTTTTTGTTTCCTCAGAAAGAATTAATGGAAAAACGGAAAAACAAAACAAAACAGAATCCAAATCATTTATTTGTCAACATGAAGCTTAAATTTCCAACCATGGGTAACAAAATGGCTGGCAAGAATCATCAAATGAAACCCTGAAACATTGTCTGAAGCTCAATTAGCATTTTCCTAGTTTTAGTCATATAAACAAAGGACCTCTTTCTTTTTGAAAATAATTTCTATAACTATTCCAGAACAAATATACATATACTGGAAATATATTTAACATTGGAATAGGGCAGTGTTGAAATGCATTTTTTTTACTACTGGTTCTGTGGGTGTGGCTTGGTGGGCATGGTGTGGCTTGGTGGGCGTGGCATGGGAAGGATACTGCAAAATCTCCATTCCCACCTCACTCAAGGTGAAGGATACTGCAAAATCTCCATTCCCACCCCACTCTGGGGCCAGCCAGAGGTAGCCAGTAGTTCTCCGAACTACTCAGAATTTCTGCTACTGGTTCTCCATAACTTGTCACAACCTGCTGGATTTCACCCCTGCCATAAGGGTACCAGAATGGATGGTCCAAGATTTTATTTCTTCATATTCCTGGATGCTTCAGATTATTATTCATACATATTTCTCTGATTCAGAGATTGCCAACTATACTATGAACTGTGTCCAATTAGGCTTAAAATAGGCTCCAAATAAAATTAACCAAAATCACCACAAACCAGTGGTTTAACCCTGTAATAGATGACCTGGACATTCTTCTGACTCTTTGGGTCTTAAGTTTGTGTATTCTTCCTCTGAATTTTTAAAAGCAATTTTGCCTCACCATTCCAAATTGTTGTACTCTCACAATCCTGAAATGCAAATGAAACAGCAGGCTTGGTTGGGTAAACACCAGGTACCTGTGCCAATTACTCTAGAGTGTTATGATGATGACACCATTAGCAGTGCTCTGCTTGGCTGCTAGGAGGTTAGTGTCACAAAACCTTATTCATTGCTGAGATAACAACCTTATCAGTGTTATTCTGCAACACGCAGATGCTTTTTAGACCAAAGAAGACATCATCGTCACTGCCACAGTATCATGGAAACCTACAATATCAAAGCCTGACATCAATAGCTTGCTGGCAGGATAACAGCAGAATTGCTGGGCGGCAAAAGAGCTTACTGGATTCCCATTGTTAAAGCCTATTTTCTCTCTTCTATACCTCTACTGAATATTCTTCCTTTTCTCCATGTGAATGTGTCATCTCCTATTTTGTCTGAATGTCTCTGCATCAGCCAAGGCAGCAAGAATCTGCATGTTGGCCTGGGATCATTATTTTCTGGATTTTCTTAACTTGCTGCATCAAAATACCATTGTATATCCAACCTACTTTTATCTCACGTTATGTATGTATTTTTAAGATTTGTATATAGGCACCCACCTTTCATATCATAAGCCTGAACACCTCAACAAGCATAAAACCAACACAAAACCTTCCAGATAACACATTCCATACATGTGAGAAGGAACTTTCATGGGGTAATCCTGCAGGCAATCCAGAAATTGTCTTACTGGTTATATAAGCAATGTTTCTTGCTTTTTCCATTGTTTTCTCACTTTAAGAAAGAAGTTCAAAGAAGCAATATGTAAATGTACGTCGGTGACAGAATACTGTCAGTTGTTATTAGTCTAAATTCAAGAAGATGACTAGCAGGATGAAAATTGTCTTTCTTGACTTCCAAATATTGCATGTCAACTTCATGCTGCAAATGTGCAATTTCTATATAACAGAAGTCATGGGTATGTCACACCTGGGTTCCACAGAACTTCTAAATAACAACTATGTTTTTCATGCCAGAAATATGATTCTATGAAAGGTCTCTAATATTCACCAAATGATAACAGACAGAAATTCTATGTTCATGAGTGTCAGAAGTATATAAGCCTTTTTGTAGATAATAGGATTTCTACCTCTTCCACTTTATCCATTCCCCACCCTCCTTCTACTCATTTTCTTTACTGTTATCCTCCTGCTGATTTCCAGTGAGAGCACACGATTTTCTTTACTTCCAGAAGTTTATATAGCTTTAAGTTCCTTCTATTTTTTTCATCTTTCTCTGTATTGACCATTCTGTTGTGTGTACTGAGAAAACACAAGGAAGAAGGAAGTAATTTTGAAGCAATGTAATTTACAACTGCACAAAGAATGTATTTGGTGCACTCCCACATGTTGGTAAAATGACACACACAAAGAATATTGATTCACTGAGCGAGATAAATGGCTATATAAATATGATTAATAAGCAAATAAATATTATGTATTAATATATAATAAGAACTATTCCCAATCAGACCAATTTGGTATGCAGCCCTCAACATATTATGTTGGAAGAGAAATGCAAAACACACAGAGACACACAGACACAGACACACAGACACCAATCAGGCACCAGATTCCCTCTATCTCCAAAACCCACAAGAATGGAAGAAATAAAATAAAATGGGCTTCTGACTGGATGCAGTGATAGGAAATAATATTGGAGACTGTAAAGCTTAAGGAACAAAATTGAAACTGTCCCAGAAAATGACTGGAAGGTGCTAAATGCATTCAATTCACTTCTTGCTCCTGGATTCAGAAATGTGTCTATACTCTACATCATTTTAGAATTCCACCTTACAAAGATTGGCACAGTCTTTAAACCAGTGTTTCTCAGTCTCATTGACTTTAAAATCTGTTGACCTCAACTCCCAGGCAAGCATTAGATTGAATAATAGTGCCTTAGCCTGATAGCAAATAGCACTGTCTTACAGTTATATACCACTTTAGAGTGCTTTACAGTCCTCTCTAAGCAGTTTATAGAGTCAGCATATTGCCCTCAATTTAGGTCCTCATTCCAACCTCAGAAGGATGGAAGGCTGAGTCAACCCTGAGCCTGTCAGGATGGAAGCAATAGAACATTTCAAAAAAAAAATGTGTGTTTTTCCAAACATTTTGTGGAAAGTGAATATAACAATATGTAGGATGCAGAAAAAATGTGCATTAAATTTATATATCTGCATAAACTTGTAATAAATCTAACTAAAGCAAGTATAAATTTTCAAAATGTTTTCAAAATAGTATTATTAAGTTGAACTCAGTATCTCAATGCATTCCTACATTTATGTATCCATCCATCCATCCATCCATCCATCCATCCATCCATCCATCCAATCACATTGGTAGGGCCACCTATCTCACATAAAATGATTCTGGGTTTTGTACAATAAAATGACGATTAAATTAAAACATTACAAAAAAGACTTAAAACAATTACATTAATTAAACATAAATAAGATCAAGATCACAAGGGGGTTAAAATCAGAATGTTATATGTTATTCAGACAATATAAGGGCTCCTTGCTCTCAGGGACTGCCTAGTCATGATAAAAACAAAAACAATTTTGAGGGCTTCATACAGGTCCC
Source organism: Natrix helvetica (assembly GCF_964273705.1). Classification (NCBI taxonomy): domain Eukaryota; kingdom Metazoa; phylum Chordata; class Lepidosauria; order Squamata; family Natricidae; genus Natrix; species Natrix helvetica. The sequence goes on along the minus strand of NC_138550.1, from coordinate 29,032,386 downwards.
AAGGCTTGTCTCTGATTCACCTAAAAAAAAGAAGATAATGTTCCAAAAAGCAGCAGAAATGCCTCATCTGCTATGTTTTGTCAGGTCTGTTTGTTTATTTCTTTGTTTATTACATTTCTGCACCATCCATTTCACCCAACTGACTCCTTAGATAAAATGAGATAAAGAGAAATGAGATATGAGATATGATAAAATAAAGGAGATGGAACTTCTTAGCAGACAGGACCCACAACATGCCTCTCCTGCTGTACAGATTGGATGGGTACATGTAATCAGTGAGTGGCAGGCCCTCAGTTAGCCTGGGAGGCTGTAAAAGTCAAACCAGTACTGGAGGCAAATTGGTAACCATTGCAACTCATGCAGCAACAGAGTTGTAAAGATAGCCCTCCAAGGGGTACACATAATTGCTTCTGCATTTTGTACCAGCGAAGCTTCCAGAAACTGTTCAAAAAGAGCTTGTACTGTAGACCATTTGGGAGATGACCAGGACATAAATGAATGGAAAAATAAAAGACTTACATAAGAACATTATCCAGTTAATATTTCCTTTTAAAATGCCTTTAAAAAAAAACCTTCACATTTAAAATGCTGTGGGGATGGGTGAAAAAGGAATAACCAAAAAAAGCTGAAGTCTGCATCAAACAGAAATCCATTAAATTCTGTTCGACACATGGGCATTGAATGAATAAACAAGCACATCTTAATTTGAAAATAACAAGGTAATTTGGAAGGCCATAAGTTAATAAAAAATTGTGTTGGATCTTTTTTTAAAAGATAGATAAGCTTTTCTTTGTAACATATTTTTTTTTATTTAAGGCCAGGGGTGATGAGACTGCCTGTGGAAACTGCTGATCACAGTAAAGAATAGTTACTAACAACCCAATTTTAAGTAGACTCATTCATAAGGATTTATGCTCAAATTCGGAATTGTAGCCCCAAAATGTACTAGCTAGCCTCATGGAAGACAAAAATCCGCACAGTCTTATAGAGCTATTCAAACATATGTGGTCCTTCAGTTTCCACCAGGCCTTCCTGCCAGTGTTTGGATACTATTTCTCAAATCTGTCTGTTTTAATATACGATGTCCTTCAAGCCATGCTGATGGCAATCATATATATGATTTGACTAATGCTTGGAAACTAGAAAGCTTCTGCCTGGCTCTGAATCCTTGAGATGTGCCATGGAATACATCTTAATTAACAGCAGGATCAAGAGCTCACTTTGTGAGCCAGCATAGATAAAATACTGTATAAACATAGAGTACACGTTAATCTTCCAGGACAACTAGGAAAACAAAAGAGCATAGGATTTTCAGGTGCAGGAGGAAGGAAAATGGTGCTTTTGGATTAGACTGAAATTCAGAGCAATTCCATATTCCAGACACATATTTTGCAGCTGGAACTTTTACTACTACTTTTTACTACTAAAAGCCATGACATACGGTACATATTCTTTGAATCTTGAGCAAATGGACAATTTTATAACACAGCCTTTCTGTATTATAATATTTCTGGTCTACACAAGTCAGTATAAGGATGAAGAATTTCTGCCTTCTGTTTGTGATAAACGTAATGACTAGGGAAAAAAAAGAAATTGGACAAAGGCAAAATGCTGGATGTTTGTTTACTGATTTCCTCTGTTTTAAATGTGGGTATACTGTTCAGCTCATTAGAGTCACTGACAAGAATATTACAATCAATAGCAGATGGAACAAAAAAACAGTATAGTTTAAGGTGTGTGTGTGTATATATATATGTATGTGTGTGTATCCCTTTTTAAAAAAAACACAATAATTTCAAGATTATTTGTAACAATGGCAAATATCTCTATATCAGCAAATCCCTCATCATTTATGAACAAAGCTGTTACATTACTATATAATAATAGTAGGGTATTATAATATTTTGCATTGTTGTCTTTTAAGAAAATTGTCCAGAATATACATCAGATCCAATTCCAGTTTTAAGTAATAGGCACTGCAGCAAAGTATGATATAGATGGTGTGCAGATAAACGCTTGCTGGAAACACTGAAATCTCGACACATGTCAGCCTTGCAGAGGGCAGTTATGCAAACCCTGAAAAAGAAAGTTGTTTCAAATTGTTTCTAACAGAAGCTACATGCAAATCCACAGAATCTCAGGATAAGGTTCTTTAAAAAAAATCTGGATTGCTGCATGGTAATAAGGAATGTTTCTTTATTGTTTAACAATTCTGGTCTATAATCAGAATTACTATTCATAAACAATGATAATTATAACTATTTTTTAAACACACAATCGTTTAATATGTTATACAAATTAGGCCCCTATCTCTACAGAGCATTAAGTACATCACAATATACATAAATGCAACACAAGCTTGCTCAGGTAGAATGCTATGTTTCGTAGTCAAAAGGCCCAAAGGTTATGCATTCCTTAGCCCCAGATATTTTTATTGATAGCCATGAGATTCTTTTCTGTCCTCTATTGAACCCCTTGCTGTACTGTATTGGAACTGGATGGCCAACATTCAAGTAGATATACATTGTATTTTTAGAATAGCTTGCACTATTGTGTTGGGTACTACCATACACCAAATTCTTCTATTATAAACTCTGCCACATTGGTTTAAGAGTGTTAAAACAGTTTATAGGAGGAGTAACCTGCTTCCAAGCACAATATACCTATGGAGAAAGGAATAAACCAGCAAATCTTTTGGATAAGAAAGCTGAAACCTTTAAAAATAACTTGGGTAATAAATGTCTAGATAATCTAGTATTTGCCATTGGTAACAAATGTTTTTACATTTAAAAGTCACAAAACATTTCCATGCTTAATTTCACTACCAGTATCCGTGTTGTCCCCTCTTTGATAGTTAAGGAAATCCCATGTACTATTTGAACTATATCTTAACAATTGATAATTGATGATTATAACTATTGATTCTGTTGGAAAAAAAGAATCAAATTGAGGAATATTAAAAGAGAGAGCGAAAGAGAGTGCGACAGAGGGAGGGAGGGAGGGAGGGAGGGAGAGACAGAGACAGAGACAGAGAGAGGGATCAAACCATCCAGTTTTTGAACCACAGAAAAGTCAATTAGATGGAACCAGATCTCCATTAACAAGACATAAGAGAATATGTGCTCCCTAGTGACTGATATTTGGGATAGAGAGGCTCTAATTCTGAAAACTAATAACCAGGACCACCCTCTCCTCTAAGAATTTGTCTAAATAGTGGACATCTCTGCCTCTAAGATAGATAATTCTATAATTTAAAAACACATACAATTAAACAACAGAATTTGCTGCCAATAATTATAAAAATAAAGATAAGTTCAGAAGTTTTAAAAGAGGACTGAACATGTTCAGGATCAAGTTATCAATAGTTATGAATATTAACAGTTGTTTACCATATAGGCAGCATGCCTTATAGTCTAAGGACTGAGAAGTTTTGAAAAAAAATTGTGTTTCTAAATGCCCCATCTGTAAAACAGAATGCAGGATTAGAAGGACCTTCGGAATGATCCAGAAGGGCTCTTATTACAATTTAATATTGTACACAGAAATGTGGACTTTTATTTTGTACACTTATCACAATTAGTAAAATTATAAATGAAAATACATGTTTCATTGTTATTAAAATTCATATTGGAGATACAAATACAGAGTAATTCATTTCAATCGATCAATCAATTTCTATTTGGTCATTGACCATCAAATAGTGACACACACACACACACACATATTGTACACACTTACATACATTAGATTCTGTATGACATTTAAAATGAACTAAATGTGAAACATACTTGCTGTCAGGGTTTCATATAACACCCCCAACAAAAGAAAACTCCGAGGCTTGAGTTTCCTCAAAATTCCATTTTATTAGAGATGCCATATTGGTGCACGTCTGGGAAAACTCAAATCTGAAAGCTTCCAGGTTTTCCCACCCAGTTGAAAGTTCAAGACCCTGCCCAAACACCCACAAGTCTATCACATGATCCAATCACTCATTGTCACAAAGGAAGATTCCCCCATCCAAGATTCCCCCATCCATTCTGCCCCATACATCCCTACGACCAATTCGCTCTCACAGAGAGGGACTCCTCCGGGTGCCGTCCACCAGGCAGTGTCAGAGGGCGGCGCCCAGGAATAGGGCCTTCTCTGTGATGGGCCCAGCCCTTTGGAATGACCTCCCCCCAGATATCAGGACAACGACCGATCTCCGCTCCTTCCGCACGAAACTCAAGACCCACCTGTTCCAACTAGCCGGCCTGGCTTAACTAGAACTTTCTAACCTCCCTGGCAATTTTAATACTTTAATATTTTATACGTAAATTTTGGGGTTTAAACTGTTTTAATTGTTTTAATTTATTGTTATTTATTTGAACCTAGTGGCTTCCATTTGTATTTGACTGTTAAATATTGATGTCACCTCCTCCATGCCACACTTGTATTTTGATTTAATTGTACGTCGCCCCGAGTCCCTTTGCGGAGAGGGGGTGACTGATAAATCGAAATAAATAAATAAATAAATAAATATCCGTCCAGGTGCAGGGACAAAGCAACCTTGACTTTCTGAGAAAGAATGTTATTATGGTTACATATCACCACAGGTGATACTCAGCAGGTTCTGACCAGTTCTGGAGAACTGGTAGCGGAAATTTTGAGTAGTTCAGATAACTGGTAAATACCACCTCGGACTGGCCCCCATCTATTCTCTGCTTCCCGAATCCCAGCAGATCGGGAGGAAATGGGGATTTTGCAGTAACTTTCCCCTGGAGTGGTTGGGAATGATGATTTTACAGTATCCTTCCCCTGTCATGCTCACCAAGCAACCCCCACAAGCCATGCCACACCCATCAAGCCATGCCTACAGAACCAGTAGTAAAATTAATTGAATCCCACCACTGCATATCACCCATACTCTGCATAATCCCCCCTCCCATTTTACAATATAATACAATAGCAGAGTTGGAAGGGACCTTGGAGGTCTTCTAGTCCAACCCCCTGCCTAGGCAAGAAACCCTATACCATTTCAGACAAATAGCTATGCAACATCTTCTTAAAGACTTCCAGTATTGGGGCATTCCTAACTTCTGGAGGCAAGCTGTTCCACTGATTAATTGTTCTAACTGTCAGGAAATTTTTCCTCAGTTCTAAGTTGCTTCACTTCTTGATTAGTTTCCACTCATTGCTTCTTGTTCTACCCTCAGGTGCCTTGGAAAATAGTTTGACTCCCTCTTCTTTGTGGCAACCCCTGAGATATTGGAAGACTGCTATCATGTCTCCCCTAGTCCTTCTTTCCATTAAACTAGACATACCCAGTTCCTGCAACCATTCTTCATATGTTTTAGTCTCCAGTCCCCTAATCATCTTTGTTGCTCTTCTCTGCACTCTTTCTAGAGTCTCCACATCTTTTCTACATCGTGGTGACCAAAACTGAATGCAGTATTCCAAGTGTGGCCTTACCAAGGCATTATAAAGTGGTATTAATACTTCACATGATGTTGATTCTATCCCTTTTTCTGGGGGAGAAAAATGAAAATAGAAAGACAAATTTTCCCACAGTAGAAAATGTGGCAGGCCTGAAATCCAAAAAAAGTACAAGATAGCTTCCAGGTCTGACACTTGCAGTCTTGCAGTTTCTAGATTAACAATATTGGATGGTTGGACTGCATTATTCTGTTTCATAGTTAATATTCAATGGCCACAGATAACTACAGAAGTAGTGATGTCCCAAATATCTATCTATGATTGCTATATTTGGAGATGTTTATCCTGCATTCTTTTGGTGTCATGAAATGTGATGGTACTTCTCTAAACTGGCTAATAATTGGTAGCTCCCAAATTGTGTTTTAAGTTTGAGGACCAGCTGGCATCAGAAAAGCTAGCTTAATCTAGCTGTATCAGAAGGTACTGGACAAGCTTGTTTGGAAGAGACACAGAGAATAAGACATTTATTACATTTTATTGCTCTCATGAAGTATGATATGTCATTATTCATTTGAACTGCAGGATGCTGGTAAGTACCTAGCAATATTCTGTAAGTTTAATTCCCTTACCATTGCCCACCACAACTGGTACATCATTGTTTCAAATTGCATAAACATAAGCAGTATCCGCACACATGATATTAACATAAGAGAGTGAAATAAAACACAAAAAATGAAGGAAGAAATGAAGGAAGAAATGATGTTAACGATTTCATAAATAAGTCTATTTCCATTCTAGTACCTCAAGTTCTTCGTTGCATCATTTTGGGAATTACGTTTTTCCTGACGAATTTGCGTAATGTTAGATGGTAAATTTAATTGCTAGAAACTATTTTCTGAAGGACATATTTTATTTCCAAATCCAAAGTGGATTGAAAGTGAATGCTATATGAGCACACAGCATAAATATAAAAAAGATTTAAATCACACACCTTTAGCCATCATTGGCCCCATAGATATCTCTTTTATCACCTACGATGCCCTCCGTCCCAAGCTATGTTTTAATTTTTTTTAAATTAACATTTAAGAAAATTAAAATTACCATGGCGGCAAGCAAATCATCCATTTCCAGAATATATATATATTATTTCAAAGAATGATTCTGGATTCCATATAGAATCTATGGAAAATGTTGATACAAGTAGTGAAGGCAGATGTAATCATGTGTGGGGCAGGAGTGTTGTCAAAAAAGATGGCGACCATGATCACATGACTGAAGCTGCCTTTGATTGTAAGGGGGCACCATCTCGACCATTTTGAGCTCCTCACACAAACACTCTAATTATTATAGGCCTGTCAAACTGGCGGCCCATGGGCCAGATATATCCCTTACAGACCATGCCCACACCAGCTCTGCAAAGGCAAAAAACTTCACAATATGTCATGATCTGGTCCATGATACAATTGAGCTTTATATCCATGTTCCCCAATATATCATCTCCCCAATTGGGGCAAAAAACCCTCCAACAATACAGAAATTGAGAATACATAGTGAGTTTCCTCAGGATAGTGAGCTGAAATGACAGGGAACAGCCTTAACAGTTTGCTTTTGGACTATTTTGGACTGGACTATTTTTATAGGCTGTAGTCATCTTGTGAATGAACAGGCTGATTATGACATTCATTTTTAATGCAGAAAATGTTCTCAGAACTGATGGGTTTTACATATTAAACTTGTGCATTCATCTAAGTTTCCCATAAGACAGTAGTTTTTTTGCAAATGTCACAAGGTCTGCAAAAATGGTTCTGAGTAAGCTTTACCTGACTTGAGTCATTAATTATAATACTATTAAATATTTATTTAAATATTTAAAGAATACCAAGTAAGGTTTCTGCATTTCATTGTGATAATCTATAAATATATCAAATTCTAGACTGGCATTGGTATATAATTGTGCCTATTTAATTGTGCCTAATCTCTGCTTAGATTGACAGAAAACAAATTTTCTATTTTTACCAAAAATTACTGAATGGTTAATAATGAGACAACCTAACTCTTCTTCAAAGAAACTCAAGTGTTTGTCATACATCATGTCCCAGAATCATGTACTATCTTTAGAGGTTTAGTGGCAGATGCTTAGTGGCTACTTGCCAGCTCAGCTGATGTAGGAACTTTGAGACAGAAAGCTTGAAAGCAGCTGATATACCCCAGTTATCAGCTATCAGTATTGTCAAATGCTAAATACCAGAGCATGTCAACTATCAGATGCTGCCAATTCTTGAAATCAAATGTGTCAGAAGCAAGCTGGAATACACACATCTCTATAATTTATTTTATTACTGGCATCCTATCTCTGGAAAACATGCAATATATGTAAACAAAATACAGGCATGTTCATCAAATGATGACATGTTTATTTCACATTAGGTAATACAAAAACATTTAAGGATATTTAGCACCCTGATTTAATCAGACCCAGAGCTGTTGCTTTAGATGCTTAGCATCTATGAAAGTGTCACGTGGAAAGTGCTAACTAGGTTATGGCTGTAGTTTTGCATCATATAAAGTCCATAATGTGATGTTGGTTTTGTAAATGAAATTTGAACCCAGAAATTATCTAAGCAAGCAACAATTATCTGCATACATGCATTAGCTTGCTTTTACCTATTTAATGAAGCATACTTAAGGCAATTTAAATTAGAGAATTCTAAGGGTCAAAATCCACATATTTGCAAGGAACCCAGGTTGAAGAAGATTGGTTGAAGGAAACATTGTTCCTCCTTCTGTTGTTCTTCAATTGTGGCTAATTCTTCCCCAGTACTGATAATTCTGCATTCTACCATAAGTCACAAAGAACTTTTGATTTTGACTTTATAATGCCTTGGTAAGGTCACACTTGGAATATTGCATCCAGTTTTGGTCATCAAGATGTGAAAAGGATGTTGAGACTCTAGAAAAAGTGCAGAAAGAACAACAAAAATGATTAGGGGACTGGAGCCTAAAACATCTAAAGAATGGTTGCTGGAATTAGGTATGTCTAGCTTGATGAAAAGGAGGACTAGGGGGTGACATGATAGCAGTCTTCCAATATCTCAGGGGCTGCCACAAAGAGGGAGTCAAGCTATTGTAAAAAGCACCTGAGGGTAGGACAAGAAGCAATGGCTGGAAAATAATCAAGGAGAGAAGCAACCTAGAACTAAGGAGAAATTTCCTGATACTTAGAATAATTATTCAGTGGAACAACTTGCCTCCAGAAGTTGTGAATGCTTCAACACTGGAAGTTTTTAAGAAGAGATTGGACACCATTTGTCTGAAATGATATAGGGTTTTCTGCCTAAGCAGGGGGTTGGACTAGAAGACCTCCAAGGTTGTTTCCAACTCTGTTATTCTACTTTGTAGAGAGGAGATTTATGTACTGAGAGGCAGGATTAGACTAGCTGTGGGCTTCTCAAACTGTCTGGTGTAACTTCCTTTGGGAGGTGAAGATAGAGGCCAGGGGACTTGTGAGAAAACTAGTTTTACATTGTTACAATATTATAATCTTACCCTTCTCAAAGTTTCATTGCATTGTTTTCATAGTTTATTTATGCTCATTTTGGTCTTTTGATATTTAGAAGAAGTGTGTACATTAAAGATATATTAAAGGAAGTTGTGATTGCAAAAATTTGAGGAACTCCCTGGGTAAGAGGATTTCCAAGATCACATTGCTTATTCAATAATATAGTAAGCTTATTGCTTCTTTGTGGTTTCCCTGATATGAAGATAATATTTTAGTTTTATTTTTCACCAAAAGGTTAAAAAAACTTTAAAGAAGAGTTATAACTCTTATGTGAGGTTCTGCACTTTCTCCTGTGAACATTTCCATTCAAATATTTGAAAAGGAAGTGCTGTTACCAACAAGCAGAAATGTGGCAAAGAAATATGTTCCTAAAGCAGCTTCTTATGTAGCTAAATTGTACCTTAGATATGTGGCTACCAAGACATGAAGCAAGTGATATACGTATATCAAATCAGGTGATTTGTAGGTGCTAAATTTTCATAAAGACAAGATGAAAGAGCTCTTCAGGAACTGGGCTGTAAATCAGTCGTCACTTGTAATCTTGGAGACAGGTCAGGCAGGCATTTCTGTTTTTAGCCCTTTCAAAAGTTGTATCCAACACAGTATGGAAAATTTAACTTAGCTGATGAGTCTAGAATGTACCTACTGCTTTAAATAAATAGTACTAGCCAACTGCCTCCTAGAAGTAAATTTTCAAAAAGCTGCAGTTCAGAAACAGTGTAATGCAAATATGCTTCAAAAGATGATCTTTCTTCTTTTCGTCCTGACAGAGAATAAAAATTTCACTGCACATTAAACGAATGGGGAGGGGAGAAGAGAGTGATTGATTGATTTGGAAAACAAGGCTGCAGATTTCATTCATTGCTGGAAATAAAGAAACAAGCCACAAGAACTCAACTGAGGCCACAACCTTTAACCTTATTTACACATGATTCTGTAAGGCATATATTTTTCCTTGCTGTCAGTCATTACATATAGCCAATGGTACCATCAGGCAGGGTTTGGAGGAAGACGCATGAACAGAAAGTTGATGTCCACATATCTTAAAGTTGCTTGGCTTGAGAAACACTGCTCTAGAGAATCCTAATATTTTCTCCTGAATCTAAAAATCTGGAAGGAAGCCACAAATTTTAAAATCTGGCTTTCTCTATATTATTAGTTAGTTGATAACCCCGCATTGCCAGGGTATTTATTTATAGGGGGAAAATGTCCGGAACGAATGTAATTTCTAATATTGGATTTTCCCCCTTACCAGATGAGCCCCCTTGTGGAGTACTGTGAAGATGTTACCATGACAACTTTACTGTGCTGTACAGTAGAAGCCATTTTAAGGCACACTGGCTGTATCTTAACAGAACACAAACGCTGAGGGTTGTTAGAGGTGTCTTACCCCCACAGGGTTTTTTCCAGAGAATAAGTCATATGTGTATCAAGTTTGGTTGAAATTGCTCAAGGCATTCGAGAGTTATGCTGGAACATACCAACAACTAGCAATGATATATGTTCATTGTTCTGGGCAAAGGAAGTAAAAATCTCAATTTGTCAATAGCCTCCTAGTGCTCCTAGCCTCCTAGATTTCCATACTAATACCTGCAGTAATAAAATCTTCCTTTTGGAATTAGAAATTAAGGAAAGTATTTCTGAAGGATCTTCCCTTTGGAATTAAAAATGAAGGACATATTTCTATTTCAGCTGCATTTAATTAATGTATGTATGTGATGTGATGTGTGTGTGTGTGTGTTCACACATACACTCACATACATATCACATCATCTTGGGTTAATTTTGTTTTGTTTCTGAAAAACCAAAATGAAGTCTGAAATAGTTGGTATTATTAGATCAAGATGACATGTAGGTTAAGCAAGCAGCATTCTAGCACAATGTTCGTTTACAAGAGTGCCTTATAGGTATCCTTAGAAATTAAAGTAGTGGGTAGCTACAGTCAGACTATTTTTCTGCAAATTGTTTACTAAATTGTTTTCCCTACCAAAGTAAGAGTGGAAATAACAATTTCTTACAGTGCAGTTACTTTTTCAACATCTTATACAACTCCTTATTGGAGAACAAGGCATAAAGGAAACATTCTATAATTGTAGCCAACACAGATACTGAATATCGATGAAATTTAAGCTACAATTCAAGTAGTATTTATTCATTCTTCATTTGCAGGACATTTGGAGAAGTAAAGGAAAAGCTGACTAAAAAAAGGTTATGATTTTGAATTATCAAATTCTGTACAGTTAGCAGATCAATCTCTGTGAGTAAATGGAATAAACACAGTCTTGTTTAAATGAAAAGAGTTGGAATGGGATTCACCTTATCTCCTAAAGAAACATGAATAGAATTTAAGAAGAGTAATTGAGTTGGATTCTGACATTTGTAAATGTCAATCTATTCTGTGTTGCTAACACTTATAATTAATAGAAGAAAAAACAAATGTTAAAGGCTTCTTGCTGCATGATTTGTTGTTTGATATTAATTTTTCCCACTTCATCATTTATGTCATCTAAGTTCTCATTACACTAATGTAGTATGTGGTAATTAATATCTTTTTTCTTACTTCCAGAATTTCCTATATAAATGTGATTATAATCACAAAGACAAAAATCCTAGTACTCTTTGCTCTTCTCAGGATACCACTTAATGGCTTTGAAATGACAAGTTACTGAAAATGATTTCTTCATAATATTTTTATTGCATTTCCTCTCTGCTTTGAAACCAAGAGAAGAGGCAATCAATATCTGTGGTTGTTCAGAAAAAAAAAATCTAAACTCCTTTGAGTTTGTCCAGAATCTCTTGTTTTGTTTTGTAATCAGTCAAGCAACTGACATTTATTGCAGAACTTTCTTTAGAAAATTGTACAAATATTTAGCAGCATAAGTATTTTAAAACACTTGACATTGTTATTGTCAGGAGAATTTTGATTATATGAACTGGTCTAGAAAGTGACTGGCTATTAATTTGTTTTTAAACTGCCACCATATAACTAACAGATTCATATTCTCCTGTGAATTTAGAGGTTCCTTATTCAGAATCTTGAACCATAATTCATATTTGATTCAGACTGTTTTTGTTAACAGTCCCTTGAGATTTTTTTTTATTCTTGTTTTGTAACATAATTTATTGTACTGTAATCAGTTTTAAAGAATTTATTATCTATATTCTTATGTATAGGCTTAGTATGCCATTTGATGGAAAGTGATATAAATGTTTTAAATAAATAAATACAGAAAAAAAGAGATCCACTAAGGATTTTGGTTGTGTTTGATGTGCATGAACTCTTAATCATGTGGCAGATAATAAATATTGCTAATATATTTGATGGCTATTTCCAATGAAACATTGAGCTACATTCTGCATGTTGTATTAGATGATGTTTTGTGTTGAGTTTTCTTGTTACCCCAAGCCAATTTAGTGGAAAATAAGAATTCACTGCTAAGTTGCATACTCCCTTTTGACTTAATTTTCTCTTTGCCCGTATTAAATCAATCATATGGAAACAAATCAACACACATGAACACCAGGTGATGATGTACTAATAAGATCATATTAAAAGAGTGATCATATAAAAGACAGGGGAACACAATATCTAGAAAAGAATTAAAGCAGCTGTCAGCACTAATTAGATATAAATCACTTTTGATACATGTATTTTACATTTAATAAGTAACTACTAACTTCAGCTCTCAAATTCTGAAATTGTTTAAGTTGTTTGCAATCACAGAACTACATGATACATTTTTTATAATTATACAGAATTTTTAACTTACAGAATAGAACCTGGAAAGGCCTTGGAGGTCTTCTAATCTAACCCCTCCCCCTATTCAAGCAGGAGACCCTATACCTGTGATGGTGAACCTATGGCATGCATGCCACAGGTGGCAGTAGAGCCCTCTCTGCGGCTCCACAAGCCATCGCCCCAGCTCAGCTCCACTGCACATGCACCTGTGCCTCTCACCGGCCCGCTTGTTTTCAGGTCTCTGCCACATAATCATGGAGGGTGGGGCACATGCAGGAGACATGCCTGCATGTGTGGGAGGTGAGGGAGTGTGGGAAGTTGCATATGCATGTACAGGGGGAATGAGGCACATGCAGGTTTGCACATGCAGTACCTTATGGGTGCATGCACGCACTTTCAGCACGTGGCGATGAAAAGGTTAGTCATCCCTGCCCTATACCATTTCAGATAAGTGACTGTCCAGTCTTCTCTCTCTCTATGTATATCCAGCCTATTTCTCTCTCTAGGTTATGGACATGGTATCTCAATTAATTTCAGCATATTATTCCCTTCCCTCTCCTCCAAAACAACATTTCTGCAAAATCAGAATTAGCAATTTTAAATTACAGAATTAGCAATTACAAATTACATTGTAATCTTCCTAACATGCTTAATTTCTATCTTTAGGGGCCTTCTTCTTAATATGGGAGAGAATTGAAGCTATTTATCTCTTCTATAGTAGAAAGAAAGCGATATAGACCTACACATTTATCATATAAACCTCCTGCAGTTTGGCCTTTAGATTAAAAACTAGGCAACAACAAGCTGAGAAAGTGCAGATGTATGCATCAAGTTCTAAGGGGAACAATTATAAGTCAGACATTACAATTAATGCATTAATTAAATTTGGATTCTTGGGAAGAAGGAATACAAGCCAAATCCACCTACTTTAAACATTTTCACCAGCTTTCTCTAACAAATTCCTGGTTTCCAAAAGTCAATTCTAGAACTTGGAAAGCAAAGGAAAACAATTTTAATTTTCCTCTAAAATTTTAATAGATTTCTTTTTTCACAGAGCATCAGTGGCTCACTGAGATATATAATTTGCATGCCACATATTTTTCAGTTTGAACTGGAATATTGATTTATTTGTCTTCATATTATCAATCCTAACCCAATTTAAGTCAAAGGACAAGATAGCAGAAGTAACAGGCATCCTAATGATCACTGTTATTCAACATTATTGAAGTTGCCAACACGTTTAATCCAAAGTTGGATGTTGTTGTGAATATGAAAGTTTTTACTTAGGCACAATTTATGGAATTTATATAGAAGTGTGAATAAAAGTTTTAATAAGATGCACCTATTTCTCAGGAAATTGGCATGTGTTGTTCCATATATCACTTGACAGTAAGTGGGGAAACTGCTGCATTTCTTTGGAGATAATCATTATTTCTACCCTGAAAGTAACATATGAACATCCCTAAATTAGATCGGAGCAAATTATCGGGAGTCATTCAAATCCTTGTCAAGTTTCACTGTGGGTGTGAAAATCACCCTGTATAGCTGTCAGTGGAAATGAATGTACTGCATGAATGGTGCGATATTTTTGTTGTTGTTGTTTGCTTCAGTTCTTGTACTATATTTAAATCAAATGTTTTACCTGGTTTGGCAATTAAGAAAGTAGCACATTTATATGTTCCAAGCACTCCATAAATGTTTTGATTCAGAACTCAAATGTTTATAGTTTAGCCTTAAAGATCTCAAAATTTCTGTCTTGGAACAAACATCTGTTGGAGTCTCTTATTTGTCATGAACAACACAGAAACTGACTGCAATCAATTGGCAATCATATCTCTTCTAAATTAAGAACATAAGAGTTCATTCTGGGCATGCCCATGCATTTCAAAGCAAACAGAACTTAGCTGATGCAGGGAAGTCAGATGTACAGCCTAATAAGAGACTGCACAAGAGTAGTACAGAGAAGGAAAGGGGGAGGGAGGAAGGGAGGAAGGGCGGGAGGGAGGGAGGGAGGGAGGGAGGGAGGAAGGAAGGAAGGAAGGAAGGAAGGAAGGAAGGAAGGAAGGAAGGAAGGAAGGAAGGAGGGCCTGGATAAAAACTTACTTACTTTCAGGGCATAACACAAATTTGAATCTACTTCCCTCCCCCATCTAACACAATATTATTACCACCACATCAGATTTTTTCCCCTGCTGCTTTCTTTTGGCTTCTTCATTCTGAGGCCATCACAAGACCACGGTTGCCAGCCAATGCTATTATAATGGATTAAAATGTGATTTTAAAGGGCACTGCTCTCAAGGTAGGAAACAGGAGTATTGTTATGGCCGATGAGTGAAGGAAAATTCTGTTTTCTCAATGCTCTTCATATATATTAGCACACTTGTATTACATTTGAATGTGGTATAAAATTATACTGAACCATCAGTAGTCAAGGAGATGAAGAATGTTCCCTCTTTTTAGTTCTCCTGATGCCACCAAATGACTAATGTAAAAAAAAATAGTCAAGGTAACTTGGGATAAACAGACATTGGACCATGAAGCATAAAAACTAATAGAATAGAATTAGATAAATACTTGAATAAACATTGATATCTCTGAGTTTAAGAACATGGTATAGTAAAGATAAAGGTTTCCCTCATACATACTGTATGTGTTAGACGTTCCTGACTCTAGGGGATGGTGCTCATCTCTGTTTCTAAGCCAAAGAGCCAGCGCTGTCCAAAGACGTCTCTATGGTCATGTTGCCGGCATGACTAAACACTGAAGGTGCACGGAATGCTGTTACCTTCCCACCAAAGGTGGTCCCTATTTTTTCTACTTGCATTTTTATGTGCTTTTGAACTGCTAGGTTGGCAGAAGCTGGGACAAGTAACGGGAGCTCACTCTGTTATGCAGCGCTAGGGATTCGAACCACTGAACTGCTGACCTTTCTGATCAACAAGCTCAGTGTCTTAGCCACTGAGCCACCGCATCCTCTAACAACTTGGTATTTAGTATCAATATCTTCAGTTTTATATTTTTAGGAAAAGAGAAGGAAACCATTCCATAACTAGTATCTATATCATGCTAGAGAAATATAATCATCTAAATTTGAGAAGAATGTCTGCAGTGATAGACATAATCCTATATTCTTCCCTCTTGTCTTTTTCTTCATTACACACACAGATACACAATCACCACCATATTTTTTTGTTTCCCTACCTGTTGTGTGCACTCTTTGCCAACTATTGGAACACCCGTGATCAATAAAAACCTTCACAATGTGCCAACCAAGAAACTCAACTACTCAGCCCTGTTTCATTTATAACATCTTCTTTCAGATTCCTACACTCTACCATATAGTTCATTGGTTGCTTCATAATTTATAAGGGTTTGGCAATCTGAAATCTTGTGTAATAAACCAATTTTGAATTCTTTTACCTACTTTTAGGTAATAATATTGTACTCTCTTTTACCCACCCCAAACATAACAGTGTATTTTTCATTTTCTATTACTTCTTATAGAAAGACATACAAACTTCAAAATTATCTCACTGAACTAGAAATTCTTACATTAAACTTGCTAGACTAGTAAGAGCAGGCAGCAGCCCAATGAAAGGTCTCTGCCAATTATTCTACAAACTATCACTCATTTGACTGAAGGAATGCAGTTACCCCGACTGAGGGTGAAACCAGCTGTCAAATGTGATTTTGTTCATCTTAATACTGTTTGCAGATTGCTAATACAGATGTAATTTTATTTAGAGAAATTATAATGAGAATATTATTTAGGAGAAAAAAAATCAGAGAAACTTAAAATTCCATTTAGATGGGATAAGTTGGAAGAGGTAATAGCAGATATTCAAAACAAAAAGCAAGAGTTTTTTCTAAAAAAAAAAAGAATTGAATAAAATATAAATGAAAGTGACAGTCATAGATGAGAACAAACAAAAGCCACAATTAATACAACATTCCACTTTGGGTATTACAGACATTGACATTTATTTATTTATTTATTTATTTATTTATTTATTTATTTATTTATTTATTTATTTATTTATTTATTTATTTATTTATTTATTTATTTATTTATTATTTATTTATTTATTTATTTATTTATTTATTTATTTATTTATTTATTTATTTATTTATTTATTTATTTATTATTATTTATTATTTATTTATTTATTTATTTATTTATTTATTTATTCATTCATTCATTCATTCATTCATTTTCATATTTCCCTCTATTTATTCCAAAATCTTTTCTAAAATTCCACTTTTAACTATGGATTATAAATGTTTAATGTGCAATGTAAATAGAGCAAATAATGCTCTTTAAAATATTTCATTGTTTGAAGAGTTAAAAGGTTCTGAAGACAAAATGAGAAAATCCTTTTAAAAAAGAAATATAAGTTAAGGGCATTTGCAGATGATTTGGGGTTAACTTTGGAAGATTTGCTAGAGGAAGTAGGAATATTAACGGGAAAATAAATGGGTTTTTTAATGTTAGCAGGTTCTAAGATTAATAATCAAAATAAGCAAAAATGTTAATGGAAATGATACAAAATACTAGTCACAAAATTGAGAAAAAAAGTAATATTACTATGACAAATATGAATTGTACATTCCTTCAAAATAATTATGTTGAAATGAAATTAAAGAAGACATGTTAAGATGGGAGTAATTAAAAGACTCAATGTCGAGGAGAATATCTGTCACAAAAATGAATGTTTTGTCAAGAATATTTTTGTTTCAAACAATATCTGTTTGACAATTAATGTTCCATTTAAACAATGGAAGCATGTTACACCTAAATTTATATGGCAAGGAGGAAAATGAGTTAAATATAAAATTTTACCAGATGCAAATGAAAGAGGAGTATTGAATTTACTAGATTTCAAATTGTATTTTACTGCTTGTTGTTTAGTCTGGATGGATGTATTGTACCTAATGTGCAAGATAATTTTAGAGTTAGAAGATCATGATCTGAGGTTTGAATAGCATAAATAGTTGTGATAAAATTTATAGATACCTATAGACAAGCCATATTGAAGATATAGAATAGATAAAAATTTGTGCCTGAAAATGACTTTCTGGATCTCAGCTCAAGAAGCATTTCATAGAAAAGAAAGAACAAAAACAAATGGTTGAGGTCCCATGAAATTTTGGAAAACCATCAAAGGGAATTTAAAATTAAATAGAATAATAATAATAATAATAATAATAATAATAATAATAATAATAATAATAATAATAATAATGATGATGATGATGAAGAAAATCAGATGGTCAAGATCCTGTGGAATTTTCGTATACAAACAGACAAAATACTAGCGCATAACACACCAGACATCACACTGGTTGAGAAAAAGAAGGTTACAATCATAGACATCGCAATACCAGGTGATAGCAGGGTTGAGGAGAAGGAACATGAAAAAGTCGCGAAATACCAGGACTTAAAAATTGAAATCCAACGATTATGGCACAAACCAGCAGTGGTAATTCCAGTGGTAATCGGCACACTGGGTGCTATTCCAAAAGCACTGGGATTACATTTAAAACAGTTAAAACTTGACAAAATCACCATCAGTCAAATGCAAAAGGCCGCACTGCTTGGATCTGCACGTATATTAAGAAAATACGTTACGACGTCCTAGGCCCCTGGGTGGGGCCCGACTAGTAATCAATGCCAAATCCGGCGAATCAACTGGCCGCTGTGATACAATCGAATAATAATAATAATAATAATAATAATAATAATAATAATAATAATAATAATAATAATAATAATAATAATAATAATAATAGTAATCCCACATTACCTTAACAGTTCCTAGGTCCTTTGTTAGGACTCAAGCTGTTGAGCTACCCACCAGCCCCAAAGGCTGTGAGTCTCAACAACAAACTGGTGGCAACATAAGCCTGAAAAAGTCACCGAAAATCAGATGGTCAAGATCCTATGGGATTTTCGTATACAAACGGACAAAATACTGGCGCATAACACACCAGACATCACACTGGTTGAGAAAAATAAGGTTACAATCATAGACATTGCAATACCAGGTGATAGCAGGGTCGACGAGAAGGAACATGAAAAAAATCGCGAAATACCAGGACCTAAAAATTGAAATTCAATGATTATGGCTCAAACCAGCAGTAGTAATTCCAGTGGTAATCGGCACACTGGGAGCTATTCCAAAAGCACTGGAATTACATTTAAAACAGTTAAAGTTAAAGCTTGACAAAATCACCATCAGTCAAATGCAAAAAGCTGCACTGCTTGGATCTGCACGTATATTACGAAAATACGCTACGACGTCCTAGGCCCCTGGGTGGGGCCCGACTAGTAATCAATGCCAAATCCGGCGAAACAACTGGCCGCTGTGATACAATTGTATAATAATAATAATAATGATGATGATGATAATAATAATAATAACAACAACAACAACAACAGCAACAAGGTTTTCTATTAAAGTGCATAAAATGGAAGATGTGAAAATAAAAAAAAAATGGTGCAAAGGCAGTCAAGAAAAGTAAATAATTGGAGTGCACCTGGACCAGATGAGCTACATGGTTTCTGGTTAAAGGCACTTACAAGTATTCACGAAAGATTGGCAGCCCAAATGAACAAGATCTTAAAAACATCTGACAATGATGAATGGATGACAACTGGAAGAACATTTTTGATCCAAAAAGATAAAGAAAAAGGAAAGGACCCTGGAAACTACAGGCCAATCACCTGTTTTTGCCAACAACATACAAGCTCCTTACTGATATCATTGCAAACCAAATTTACAGATACTTGGAAAGAAATGATTTGCTTCCTGTAGAACAGAAAGGATGCTGCAAAAATTCAAGAGGAACAAAGGACCAACTGCTGATTGAAAAGCTACCTACAACACCATGACCACGTTGCTAAGATTATTCACTGAAATTGTGCCAAAAGTTTGGATTTCAGTACAGCAAAAACCACTGGGACCATCAGGTTGAGAACGTTTTAGAGAATGAGAAAGTCAAGATCTTGTGGGACTTCAGAATCTAGACTGACAGCACTTGGCCTACAACACACCTGACATAACAATAATTGAAAATTCGCTATTTGAAAATTCTAAATTTACCTGACTTGAACATTCTGACTCTACAAAAAACCACCCTACTTGAAACAGCTTATATCCTCCGACGTTACCTTAACAGTTCCTAGGTCCTTGGTTAGGACTCGAGCTGTTGAGCTAACAACCAGCCCTAAAGGCTGTGAATCTCACCAAAGATCATCATCATCATCATCATCATCATCATCATCATCATCATCATCATCATCATTATTATCATCATATGAATCAATGGAAAATATATGCTTAAGGGGTTGAAATTTACATTGTGTTGTTAGCTTAAAATGAATTTCTACAAAAAGTCTGCTATAAGTTAGCCCATTTGAGTTACCTTGGTTCAAAAATGGTTGCTCTATGATGGAATATTTTGCCCAGCTCATTACAATGAGAATTTTAGGTAGTTCAGGTAATCCTTGACTTACGACCACAATCAAGCCCAAAATTTATGTTGTTAAGCAGGACAGTTAAGTACATTTTGTCCCATTTTATGACCTTTTTGAAACAGTTGTTAATGAATCATAGTGATTATTAAGTTAGTAATCCAGTTGTTAAGTGAATCTGGGTACCCCATTGACTATGTTTGTCAGAAGATTGGTAAAGGTGATTACATGACCCTAGGTCATGTATGATGGTCACATTATGATGTGACCATCATAAATACATGCCAGTTGCCACACATCTGAATTTTGATTACACAACCATGGTGTGGTGGTCTTAAGCATGAAAAACTGTCATTTTTTCAGTGTTACTGTAACTTTGAATAGTCACTAAATGAATGATGGTATGTCGAAGATTACCTTTATAGATAGCAAAGATTATAGGAAGAAGAAGAATGAGTTGTTGTTTTTTTAAAAAAATCAAATCTGATATGTTGAAATGATTTAAGTCAAATAGGTTTGTCCTGAAATCAGATCCTATCTTTCCCTGTTTTAAAATTTGTATTAAAACCTTTAAAACAGAGAAATGTAGGATCTCATTTCAGGACAAACCTATTTCACTTAAATCACTTCAATGTATAAGATTTGATTTTTAAAAAAAGAACTTATGTATGGGCTGTTATGAATAAACACCAATACTCCTGCAGCTGGTTTCCTTTGTTGCTAGTATGAGATCAATGTGACATGAATGGTAGTTTCTCTATAGGATATTAATCTCGACAAGTTTAATCTTGATACGTTAAAATTTTCTTATTACATATATGAGATGGATTTTCCTTTTATTGTTATTCTCCATTTTCAACGTTAACTATCATTCAAGTATCGCTCTGCACTACCTGTGAAAGTTATAATTTAAGACATTCATCTAGCACTGAACCATAGAGCAAAGCTTGAATATCTGCATAAACTAAGTATTAATGCATAAAGAGCCTAGCATGAATGAAATGTGTGAAAACATAAAGCCAAGGTAGAGAATAGTCATGCAGTTATTAATCAAGTCAAACAACATTAACTCTATCTGAGCCAAATACAAGAAATACAAGAGTTGGGCTTTTTGCTTAAATGTCTTACCAGACCAAATAGGAAGATATATGATTGTCATTGTCACTCAAGTCACATGAACATCTGAATGAAGTTTAACCCTAATACCCCCAAATATTATTGCAATGCTCACAATAGACATGCTACACCACTACAGCAAACTCTGCCATACCTGATACTTAGGAGAAGGTTCAGAGGATGCTGAAAAACAGTGCAGTGGAGTATGCCATGATTGGCTTCTACCTCCTATCAGCAAAATTACCATACATGCTTTGGATGAGTATCTCTGGGAGTAATGCTACTCCTAAAAAACCATTTAACTCCCAGCCACCTGCCAAATTTCATTTGGCTCCAACAATCCATTTAGTGAACGCTGTATTGATGGCTTTCATATGTAAGTGTTGGAAATCTTCCCACATCACTTTCATTTTGGGAAGCAGCTGCCGATTGCCAAGTCCCTTTCATGGTTGCATGAAAGAAGCAAGCCCGACTCAGAAGCTCTTCAGGAAAACAGTTCTTGTCATTTGATCAATTCTAGCCAGTATTATACAAATCTGCTTTGGTTAGAATTCAGCTGCCGGAATGTTTTCTATTCTTCTCTCTGACATCCAGATTCCTTATTCCATTACCCGTCTAAAACAATTAATTTTTATTTCCAAAAAATGATGGAAACTACTCTATACTCTCAGGACAGGGGGGGGGGGGGACTTCAAACAAATCCAAACCAACAAACAAATCAATATTTTGGAATATTTTAGAAAATGAAAGAAAAGAAAATTTCAACCTATAACATTAGAGTTTGAAGATTTCAGTTTCAGATCATCTATCTTATATAGTTTCACCACCTTTAGCTAGAAGTATCCTATCCTTTAAACATAAAAGTATCATCATGGAAGAAGACAAATTATCTAGTAGTTCTGGAGTTAACAAAGTATCATTCACAAAATGACAATACGTAACAATCATATCCAATGGAAGGAAAATTTGGTATTTTCTTTATGACTTAAGTACCATGTCTCAAACAATTTAACAGGTAATTTTGTCATAGACATCTTTGAATCTGCTAGCATTTGGTTTATGTTTAATAGCTTCCCTTTTATGTATCTGTGTGTATTAGAACAGAACAAACAGAATAAGAAAACCGTAAGGGACCTTGGAGGTCTTCTAGCCCAACTCCCTACTTAGGCAGGAAACCTTATACTATTTCAGTCAAATGGTTGTCCAATCTCTTCTTCAAAACATCCAGTATTGGAACATTCACAACTTCGGATGCAAGTTGTTCCACTGATTAATTGTTCTAACTGTCAGGAAATTTATTCTTAATTTTAGGTTGCTTCTCTCTTTGATTAGTTTCCATCATTGCTTCTTGTCCTCCCTTCAGGTGCTTTGGAGAATAGTTTGGTTCCCTCTTCTTTGTGGCAACCCCTGAGATATTGGAACACTGCTATCATGTTCCCCTAGTCCTTCTTTTCATTAAACTAAACGTACCCATTTCCTGCAACCATTCTTCATATGTTTTAGTCTCCAGTCCCCTAATATCTTTGTTGCATTCTTTCCAGAATCTCAAAACCTTTTACATCGAGGTGACCAGAACTGGATGCAATATCCAGTGTGGCCTTGCTAGGGCATTAAGCGGTATTAATACTTCATGTGATCTTGATTCTATCCCTCTTTTATACAGCTGAGAAATCTTTTGGATTTTTTGGCAGCTGTAGCATACTGCTAGCTCATATTTAAATGGTTGTCCATTAGGATTCCAAGATTCCTCTCACAGTTACTACTATTGAGCAAGGTACCACCTATACTGTAACCTTTGCATTTTGTCTTTCTTGCTTAAATGTAGAACTTTACTTTTTCACTATTAAATTTCATTTTGTTAGATAGCACTCAGTGTTTAAGTCTATCAAGATCCTTCTGTATCTTAAGCCTATCTTCTGGAGTGTTGGCTATTCCTGCCAGCTCGGTGTCACCTGCAAATTTGATGAGTTCCCCATCTATCCCTTAGCCCAAATCATTGATGAAGATATTGAAGAGTACTGTGCCTAAAACAGAGCCTTGGGTACTCCACTCCATACTTCTCTCCATGTAGATATAGTTCCATCGAAAACTACATTCTGAGTGCTCAAGATCCATTCCCTGCTCAGTGTAAGTAATTCACAAGAAAATTGGAATAGATGATTCCCCAGCCTCTGGTTGAAGTTTTTCAGATAAATCACTAATTTTCTATTGTTGAACACCTCCTGCATATTTAATCCAGCAATTTATCCCCACAGTGACCAAATCAAATATCTTGTTTATGACAAGTACTGCAATTATCCCAACCTTATTATAATAATGTTCTCCTGTAACTAGAATATCACCTTCCCAATCCTGTTGCCCAATAAATGGTATTCAACTTGATTGACAATGACAGCAGAAACTTTAAAATAGATTTTGGTTTCTTTTACAAAATGCATACTAAGACTGTAATGAAATGGATGGCACATATAGAAAATAAAATTGAATCTGGGAGGAAAGTGATTAGTCCCATTTAGAAAAAAAATAATGTGAAAAGGGTAAAGACAACTAAGAAGGGAGAAAAGAAATGGTGATTAATACATATGTATGAACTAATCCTTACTACAGTATATCTCTTCTTTGATAGGAGATGCTACAATATGAGAAAATTTCTTTTCTCGGGCTCACACCCTCATTTGTAATATGAGAACAACACTCATGTCCATCAAAAACCATATCTGGATGATACTTTTATTGGTTGTGTTTATAGTAAAATAAATGCAAATATGTATATTCTTCAGAACAGAGCACTGGTGATAATTTTATAAAAGTGAAGTGAATCAGATACTCTGAATACATTAAATGTGAAAAAGTTAATTACTCTTAAAAATGTTTGGTGTAGATGGCACTGGGCTGCATTTGGTTATTGGTTATTTTGTTCCCTGTTGCAGTAGCATTACCATTAAATCTTCCTGTGCTTCTGTAGCATATTGGGCAGCAGCAGAACTCCAGCATTTTGGGTTTATGGTGAGTACTTTAACATGATGGGTCGGACATACTTCGTAACTAACAACGACAATGACAAATTTAACATCTTCCCCTGTGATATTTGGAGTCTCTAACTGTCTTCATGGAAGACTTAAAGACCCTTCCCTGTTTCAAGCAGTTCATAATCTAGAATTTTAGACTAAAAAAAGAAAATAAGGAAAAACGAGAAAGAGGGGAGGAAAATAAGACAGTTGGTGAAGAAAGATTGAAGTACTGCTCAGATCATTTCTTAATTCTAAAATTGTCAAACTGAAACCAGCTGTGTTCACCTTCTTGTTTATAAAACTGGAAACAGACTAAATTTAACCTAGGATGACCAATGAAATGCTATTTATTTTCCCACCACTTTCACTATTCTTTTCTTAAAAGAGAAAGAACAGAGTGAGGTGTGATAAAGGGCAATTGTAAGTACTGTAACTGTGTACATTAATTCTCTCTCCATTCCATTAAGAATCTACAGAGGGATAGCACATTCTTACACTGGCATTACATCTATTCATTTTATGGATTTTTGCATGTATATACATAGGTGTCCCTTCAAATCAGTGTTGACCCTTGGCAACTGTCTGGACAAATCCCTGCAATTTTCTTGGCAAAATTTTAAAAGTGGTTTGTCATCATCTCCTTTCTAGGACTTAGAGACAGCAACTGGCGCAAGGTTACTCAGCTGACTCTGGGCCTAAGGCAGTACTCTCCTGGTCTGCTGGTTTCTAGCCTGGTGCCTTAACCACTACACTGAACTGGTTCTTCCTGAATAAATCAGAATTATTTGGAGGATTGAAGCAATCTGCTAAGGCAGTTGATGTAGAAGATGAAAAAACTTTTCTTCAGGGCATGGAACTTGAAGTGATATTTGTCTTCTACAAACAAGAACGCTTTCAGGATGTTTTGCTTAGGAGAAACACAGAAATGAAAGTGACAGATATGCTTGCAGAAATATCAACACCAAAGCATCCAAGAGATATGTTTTTTTTTTTTAATATGCAAAATTAAAATGTTAGGGGCTTTTCAGGTTCAGGTATAGTTTTGGAATATAAATCAAATATTTTTTTTTTTAAAAAAGGTAAATAGATTAGCAGTTCTATTCCGCTGCTTCAAGTACAATTATATGGAGAGACCACTTCATGGAAACAAAATCTCTGCAACTTCCTTAGTGCGTGTAACCCAATAGTTTAGTTCAGTTTATATGCAGAAACTGAAAATGTAGACACATTATTTCTAATGCTCATTGAAACTGAAGAGTAGAGCAAGCGAAGAGGTCTGCAACTACTTCAACAGTAAATATGAAACATTTATGAGACTGTGCTGTCCTTGGTGTTCTCTGAGCTTGGTTATTTGCTTGCAGATGTTTCATTACCCAACCAGGTAACATTATCAGTGTTAGTGAATATGAGGTTTGCTTACTCCTTACATACAATAACTTGCACAGTCAGTATTGGTCTGGTAGTGATTTTCACCTTGATAGTTCCTTAATTATTGTTTTCTGCTTGATTGCTTGTCTGGTTTTAATCTCTGCTTATCTGGGTATTGGTTGATGGACAGGATATGTTCTCATCTTTTTGTTTCTTTGTTAGCTATTATTGTCTCTTCTGAATGGTGCATAAGTGGGCTTTATGTATCCATTAATGGCTGAATGTCAAACTTCCAGGATTTCCGTACCATTTTGAATTATGTTTGATCTATGATGCTCACAGTTTCACAATTTAAACTACAGTTGAGTTTGTCTATGTATTGTGAAACTAAGGAGTTTTCATTGTGTCTTTCTGACTTCTAGTTGGTATTCATGGATACGCTTTGCTAGTCTTCTGCCTGTTTGTCCTACATAATGACTGTTACAGTCCTTACACTGTATATTGTAGATGACTCTTCTACAATAGTTTTCTTCTTGAACTATTTTGAGCTATTTTCTTCTCTTCTATTGGACATTCATAAGAGTAAAACAATAATTTACAGTACTTATTGAATTTTATCTATGTTCATTTATATTTCTATCACACAGTTCTATCATTATCATAAAGAATATTCAGCACATAGCAAATTAACCTTATGTGTCTATTATGTTGGTAGATGAGGTAGCTATCATTAATACTAAGGTCTAATTCTCATCAACTCCAGTATTTGAAGAAAGCTTGAATGGAAGAAAATACAACAAATATTAGACACTTGGTCTAATTTTGGTATCCTGATTTTGATACTGGAGAAGGCAGCTTTGATAGCAAGAGTTTTGATTTTTGTGCATTTAATTTGCATTTTCTTGTTAGATCTCACTTCAGATTCAATTCTATTCTTCTGGATAAAGGTTTGGATTCTAAAGTGATAGGAACATTATTTCTGGGCTGATCATTTCCTTGGCAAGTGGTATTAAGTCTATTCTAAAAGAGCCTACGTTCTCATTAGGAATAAGAAATGCTATTTGAAAGTGGTTTTGTATCCACCTCTGTGACTTGGTGATCTGGTGATTTTGATGGTTAAGAGCTTCTTTTACAAGTTTAGGTTAATAAACCAGTTGTAAAGGTTTCCCCTACCCAGTCATGTTCAACTTGGGGGAAGGGGGTTATCTCCATTTCCTATCTGAGGGAGCCAGCATTGTCCAAAGATGCTTCTGTCATCATCTAGCCAGCATGACTATAGATAAAGACGCACAGAATGCTTTTATCTTCCAACCAAAGTGGTACCTAATTTTCTACCTGCATTTGTATGCTTTCAAGCTGCTAGGTTGGCAGGAGCTGGGGCAAGAACCAGTTGTAAGAGTTCCAAAATAAATTATGAAAATGTACTTTATAGGGAACAGGGCCTTCTCACATGTGACACTACTGTGACACTACTGTGACACTAGTTGTAGAATAACCTCCAATAAATGCTCAGATGTGCATTAACTCTCTGACAGCAATCTCCCTCACAGTCACTCATCACAATTATTTCTAATGCTTATTCAAAACAATGTAAAAGTTTGAATGAATGATTTTAGATTCAGCAGCAATTGCCACCTCCACCAAAACAAATATTCCTTTTTATATATTCCACTCAAATACCTATATGATCCTGGATAAATTGAATATTATTTACTTTTTATTTATTATAGCACTGAACACCAAAACAAGAACAGTTTTTTTCCTGAACACCATCACTTCCCTCAACACTGTCAAACTATTTACTAAGTCTGCATTACTATTGCTATTAATCTTCTCATTGTTCCTATCACCCATCTCCTCCCACCTATAACAATATGACTGTAACTTTGTTCTTGTATCCTTACGATTTATATTGATTGTTTCTAGTATGATTTAGTTGCTTATTTGTACCCTATGACTATCATTAAGTGTTAACCCTAAGATTCGTGATGAATGTATCTAAACTTTTATGTACACTGAGAGCATATGCACCAAAGAAAAATTCCTTGTGTCTCCAATCACACTTGGCCAATAAAGAATTCTGTTCTATTCTATTCTCTTTGTATTTCAGTTATATCCTATTTTTCTTTCAAATGCACAAGTTAATGTACATATAATTTTTCCTCCAGTTTTTCTCCACAATAATAGCCCTTCAATGTAGGTTGCAATGAGAGACAGGGACTGGCCAAGTCACCAGTGAGCCTCCGTGATTGAATAAGGGCTTGAGCATAGTTTTTTTTTTAATAATCCTAGTTTATAAACTTGGCATGGACTCATTAGGGATGATAGGAAATTTGGCCTGCTTCTTCAAAGGTCTGGACAACATTGCATGCTCACATTGGATTTTGTCATTGTCAAGTTTCTTTTGGACATGCTTGAAGGGAGCTGTATCTGTTGGTAGAATTTAATGTTGAAACTGTAAATTATAACTGTAGATACTCTGAAGAGAGGCTCAATTCACTTATCTGATTATGAATATTTGAAGGAACATGTGCTTGTTTGTTAAAGCCATTTTCTGCTTGTTATGATCTGAAGGGCATCTGGCACTTTCAATGCCTCAAACCTCCATTCTAGAACTTCATTTATAAAGAAATTTAACTAATTCCCTGCTTTATGGCCATTATGTATGACGTAGAATTTTACATTTGAGTAATGGAGTTCAGTCATGTTAATACTTCAACTGACTCTAGCTACAATTCAGTAGCATTCCCCATCAGCTTAACACAAATCAGTTTCTGAAGCCAAGTTACCACAAAAAGGGAGCAGATGCTTTACAAACAATGCCTACAGTGTAAATAACTCCAGATGCTTCAAGCAACCCAGCCAAACCACTGAGTTATTCCAAATTTAATAGTCTGTTGTGATATATATCATAATTCCCAGTATCCAATGACCACTCAAGTAAAGACACCAGTGTTTAGACATTTGGCTCATAATTCAACAAGCCAAAAAATGTTCAGTCAAAAACTGCCACAAAAATGAACACTATACATTTATATTCAGACTTGTTCCATTGGAAATTTTCAGAACTGCTGTGACTTTTCTATATAGTCTTTTACCCAAGAGATTGTTAGTGCAGGTAGACTACTGTCTTATTTTTTTAAAACAAATTTTCATTAAAGTTGATGGAAGATAATTTGCTTTGAAATTATTACCAAAGAAGAAGAGAAATCTGGACAAATGTTTATCAGGAAATAAAATGTTCTTTATTATTTAATTGTAAGTTAACTCTTTGTGCAAGAACACTAGCCTCCCTTGGCATCCAATGTTAAATGTCATGAAAAGACATAGTTTACCACATTTGTATGTAACTACACATATGATTATCTTTGAACACCCAAAAACTCAAGAAACCATGAAATTTCCTTATGAATCAAATTAATTATCTGGTATGAAAAATTAATGTAGGCATGAGACATTAAAATTTCTAGAATCAAATATGACTGTACAATGATATGATCACAGATATTTCATAATGAGAAAAAAGTATTTACAGACATTGAACTGAATATTAGAACAAATAAAAAACAAAAACAAACAATTTGGGTGGCTTCTGGTGGAGTTATACAATAACTCTTGAGGTGCACCCGGAGACTGCAGTTGGTCCAGAATGCAGCCGCGCGGGTAATTATGGGGAGATCGAGGTTCTCCCATATAACACCTATCCTGCGCGAGCTGCACTGGCTTCCTGTGGTCTACCGGGTGCGCTTCAAGGTACTGGTTACCACCTTCAAAGCGCTCCATGGCACAGGGCCTAGTTACCTGCGGGATCGCGTCCTGCCCCATACATCCCTGCGACCCGTCCACTCACACAGAGAGGGACTACTCCGGGTGCCGTCCTCCAGAGAGTGCCAGAGGGCAGCGCCCAGAAGTAGGGCCTTCTCTGTAGTGGGCCCCACCCTTTGGAATGACCTCCCCCCAGACATCAGAACTACAACCGACCTTCGCTCCTTCCGTATGAAGCTGAAAACCTACCTGTTTCGACTAGCTGACCTGGCATAACTCTACAACCTCCCCAGCCCAGGGCATTTTTAATTGTAATTTTAGTTTTTAAGGGTTAATTTCACTGGGGTTTTAACTTTTTAAGTATTGTAACTTATTTATTTATTCTTACCTCCTCTATACGCTATATAATACCTTTGTACGTCGCCCCGAGTCCCTGTGGGGAGAGGGGGCGACTAATAAGTTCAAGTAATAAATAAATAAATAAATAAACTCAGTAAAGTCCAAGTTTTTATAGACTAGTTCCTTCGAACCTCTCCAGATAAGAAGAGGACAATTGAGGTTTTAAAATGTAAAAGGAAATAGAACAAATTATAAATAAAAAGAGTCATCTGAATTTACAAAGGGGGCTTGTTAAAGCCTTGAAGAACTCTGTACAAGGAACAAATGAAGATAAATCAATTCCCGTGACAATATTTGAATAAACTGAGGATCAATACTATTAGAGAGAAAAGGAAGGAATGCAAAGTTGGTTTAGTTGATAAGATTAAAATAAGATATATTGTGGGAGAAGCAGAGGTGGGTGAACTGGTAGTAGCAGTGGTTGGAGGCTCTGCCCACTACTGGGATGCTTTTGTGCATGCACAGAAGGGTGGCGCAAGCAAACGAACCAGTAGTAAAAAAAATTGGGAACCCATCACTGGGGAGGAAGCCAACATCACTCTTGATTGCTCTCATTCCCAAGCCAGGCACTCTCTCCTCTACTTTCTCTCTTCAGAAAGAAGAAAGAGGAAAATAAGGGGAACTGGGCTGAAGAATAATTGACCATCTAGGACACCACAAAAACATCAGAATAAAGTTGACTGCATTAAAGCTTGTTACAAAAAGCAGTTAACATGCATAAAGATATTCCAATATTGTAATATTAAATATAAGCACCAGCTCACTGCAAGAAATTAACTAATGTACAGCACAACTGCATTTATGAGTGAAGATGCAAAATCAGCAAATAAGGAAAAGAGCCCAAAAAGTGCATCATCAAAATGGAAGATTAGATATGAAAATAACATCAGCATGCTAAGATCAGATGCAAGCAAGCTAAATCAGAGAAGAAGCTAAAGAACAAGGCGACTAAAGGATACCTAATCAAGAAATACCATCTACAAACATGGAAAATTAAGGAAACACTGGAAATAATAAAACAAATAATCACAGCCATAGCCAAGAAAATTAGCAGATGGGAAGGTTGAATTGTACACCACAGGCAGACTTTTCAATTTCAGTTGAATCAGAAACGTTTTTACCAATCCATCAATGGAGACAATGCAATGAACTAGCCAATACCTGACAAAGAAGATACAATGAAGTTAAGGGCATAGCTATAGGACAATAACAAATTCTACATATAACAAGATTGTAACTTGGATAAGGTGGTGGATAAGGAAACAGCTTAGGTGAAATAACTTGTAATACAACAGAAATGGTGAATTAAATGGCAAGGGATAAGAATTAGTCAGTAGTAGTAAAGAGGAACTGCATGGTTTTGGGATGAAATTTCTGAATGGTCAATACTCATTCATTGCCAAGCAGTTTAACAACATACTGCAAAGAGATGAAAGGTTGAAATGTTGAAGGAATTGAAGGTTGATTAACATCTGGAAAAATGAAATGATAATTTAAAAAACTAACAAGAGTGCCCCAGACCTGCTTAGCAACAACTTTCACATTGCTAACTAGCATGGTAACTGATGTCGTTCAACAGCATCTAGTTGAAAACACACTCTTTCTATCTGAGCAGAAAAGAAACTACAAAAACTGAACAATTACTAATTGACAAGGCAATTGGAAAACTAAGAGAAGGAAGACAAACATGAACATAGCTTGGATTTATTATAAGGAGCATTCAATTTCCATATGATTGGATATGAAGTGCCTAGAAATAACAGGAATCAGTAGAAACATCAGAAGCTTGGTGCAAAAATCAATGGCACAATGGAAGATACAGTTGCTTGTCAATGTTGACAGACTGGGAAAGGTTAATGTTGAATGACAGGAATCTTGAAGGAAGACTCACTATCTGCACTACTCTGTCAACAATACTGAACAAGTCAGGTCATGGCTATCAAACATCAAAAACATGTGTCAGACTATTACATCTCCTTTATGGATGATCTGAAGCTGTATGGAAAATACCATATGAAATAAAAGCACTACTCAATATTGTCTGAATATACAGTTAAGATATTGCAATGGAGTTTGGACTGGACACATTTGCCACCTCCACCATCCAGTGAAAACTGAAAGAATAAAGATGGAAATAACACTGAGAGTCTGAATGAAGAGGAGCACTACAAATACCTGGTATATACCTCAGGCTCACAGCACCATGCACACTGAAGTCAAAAAGAAGGATAGTAGTGAATACATCAGAGGAGTATAGAAGATATAAAGCCCAAACTAAATGATTGAAACACCAATAAGAGAATTAACTCTTGAGTAATTCCAGTATATATACAGCTGGAATAATGATGTGGACTCAAGCAGAACTAGAACAGGGAAGAAGGAAGGACAGGAACACCAGAAAAATAATTACAATGAAACATTCCCTTTATTCAGGTAGCAATGTTGACAGACTCTACTTAGGAAGGAAAATAGGTGAGTGTGGAGTATTACAAGTACACCATATATTTGAAGAAGAAAAAGGAGTATTGAAAGAATATCTGAAGGACATTGAAGAAAATGCATTGAAGCTAGTGTACCAGGAAGGCTTAATGAATACCAAAGAGACCGAACAGTCTGCTAAGAAAGACAAAATGAAAGTTAGAAAAGAGACATGGCAAGGCAAAGTATTACATAGTCAGCACACTAAAAAATGTATCAGGAGAAGCAGATATCAAGACCTGGCAATGGCTAAGAGCAGAAAAGCTGAAAAAAGAGAGAGTGGCTAATTCTGGTTGCACAATGCCAAAGCTTAAGAATAAATATACATTTAATAATAAATGTATATAAAGCCATAATTGAGAATACAGTGAAAGATAGAAAATATTTCTGCAAAAAAACCTAAAAAAAAACCAGTGGACCACTTAGTTAGTTTCTGCAAGAAGCGCATACAGAATAATCACAAACAACATCATGACAAAGTAGCAACAATAGTGTATTGGAGTATCTATAAGAAATACCATTTGCCTGAAAGCAAGAACTGGTGACAACACAACATATAGAAAGTTATAGAAAGAATGCAAAGTGCTTTGGGACTTTAGAATTTAAACACATAAGCACCTGCCACACAGCACCCTAGACCTAATGATTATTGCTAAAAAAGACAAAGAAATATGAATAGTGGACATTGCAATACCTGGAGACAGAATAAAAAGTCCTGGAGAAAATAACTAAATATAAAGGCCTGGATGTTGAACTTTTCCATCTTGTGATGATACTTTTATTATTATTAAAAATCACCATCTGGTTATTTCAGGTTTTGGGAAGGACTTGATAGATGGGCAAAATGCCAAATCTAGTCTCAACATTTGGCTGTGAGACTAACATAAAATATGATAATAATGTCACAAATTCAATTTAAGGTACAATGTTTATAATAAAGCAGTATTTGGAGCACTATTTGACACAGATCTTTGGCTAAAAGTACTTTCATTTTTATTTGTGCAATTGGTTTCGCCATTTTCTTTACAACCATAATATAAGCACAAAATGGGACATGATGTATCTACATACTACCTTA
This sequence comes from Natrix helvetica, assembly GCF_964273705.1. Classification (NCBI taxonomy): domain Eukaryota; kingdom Metazoa; phylum Chordata; class Lepidosauria; order Squamata; family Natricidae; genus Natrix; species Natrix helvetica. Next base: position 28,998,984 of record NC_138550.1, on the reverse strand, counting down.
TCTCCCTTAATGGTCCTCCAAATCTGGAATGGGATGGATAAGATGTGTTTTATGGTTCATAGAAATTTAATTTGTTGCAGATGGAACTAAAGCAAATTACTTTGATTGTATTGGATTTCAATGAATAACTTTATGCAAGTAAGAAAGAAGAGTTTATCTATCACATGGAAATTGCCAGTTGTGTCTATAAGGATGATTATTCTAGCTTCTCTGTAAGTTTTGATGCTCTTTCCTGTCTAAATAAATACTTCTGGGATTCAGTTATAAAGTGCTGATGCATGCAACTTTTTAATTTTTTCATCTCTTCTCAAATTCACATTATATATATATATATATATATATATATATATATATATATATATATATATATATATATATATATATATATATATATATATATATATATATATATATATATATATATACACACACACACACATATATATATATATATATACATACACACACACACACACGTGTGTGTGTGTGTGTTTGTTGTATTTGTACTGATAAATAAATAAAGGGAGACTAGTATAGATCTATTTCGAGCTAATTAGCTCTCATCAGCTAGCCATACCCTTACTGCGATTTGAACCTGAGCTGTATTATATCTTAGGCAGGAGTCTTAGCCACTAAGCTAACCACAATAACACACCTCCTGGGGAAACCACTATATACACATATACATATACGTACGTACGTACATACATACATACATACATACATACATACATACATACATACATACATACATACATACATACATATATATATATATATATATATATATATATATATATATATATATATATATATATAATGATTTAACAGCACAAACTACTAGCTTTCCAAGTTTTAGATTGATGAACTGAGAGTACATTTATTTGGAGTCTTGGGACAGGTCCAAATATGAATCTTTGGACAAATTGACTTTATGGGCTTACCCTGCATGTTCTTTGATGATAGCAGATGTTCACTTTACTGATTACCTCAAGCTTGCTGTAATCAGCAGGTCAAATAGAGTGGGTCCTTGCTCTTTTCAGCCATTTTTTTTTCCTTTCAGTATGTTTAAATCTCTTACAGAATTCGGAGGACTTGTGGAGAATATATCTTACCCCTTTCCTTCTTCCATCCATGTTTTTTACGAATATGCTCTGCATTGCTGCTTCAACTAATAGCACTGACAGTGGCGATCAATGGCTTTAAAAGAGATTTGTATGAACCCAAAAGAGTCAAATGCTACCTCTATGGAGATAAATGCTCCTTTTGCTCTGCTGCAGCAACTCACAATAACACACCTCCTGGGGAAAGGTTTTACTCTGTACCAAGTTTATCACTTAGAGGGAGCATGACTTTAGCACTTTTCCAGGAGGAAGCACAGCCAGGCTTCATTTTACAGCGGAAACTCAATGGTACAAACAGTTTGTGAAGGGAAACTATTTGTTACCTGCTGAATATTGCAGCTTGGTCAATTCTCCTTTGCATGTTCTCTCTATTTGTTTTTTTTTTTTTAAATCCCATTTTTCTGTCTGCTAACATCCCAAAACCTATACCTGATATCTGGGCTTTTTGCCAGTTCCCTCCAGTTTCTTGTCAAGGTATATGTCAGTCCAGTGAATACTTTTCAGATTCTTTCACGGAAAGATTTAGGTGGCTATTCTGCTACAGGTATGGTAGAGACTCATAGGGCTTATAAAACAGCTTGAGATGAAGCCTTTAGAACAAAGAGGTTGTCATAAGCTAAGTAGAATAAGAGTGGAGTAACAGAGTAATGATAGAAAATGCCAGACAGGAATGAAAAGAATTCTAGATACTGTGAGGTGATTGATTTCCCCATATGCTCCAAAATCAGGAAGTAAGATTTTATTTGATTAAATTGTGTAGGTACTCACCTAGAATGACCTACAATTAAATAGATAGCAATATCAGTTATAAAAACAAGTAATAATTATGTTGGTGCTTGAATATCTGAATGGTTATTTAAAGTTAAAATTTATCTCATCAACTTCTATGGAAATGAAGTCTGCACAATTTCAGGAAAAAATTAAGTGCTTTGTTTTTTATTAGTTTATTGATTTATTGTTTCTTGGCTTTATATTATTTAAGGAAAATTCATTCCTCAAGAAAACAGTGATGTACCATATTTCCAATGAATAAACTCTGACCTTTATGCACAAGACTAATAATTTCAAATTGTATTGACCCAAAAGCATATAATATTTGTTCTAAGCAACTGATATGCAAACAACTTATAGCACGCATTTGGTTTTCCCTAAAAAACCATAAAATTTGCCCAAAAATTAATCAAATCTGAGAATGGGGGTAATCTATTTCCTCCTTACTTTTTCCAAATTTGTGTGACCAAGCTATCTATATCTACATCTATATCTGCATCCATTTATCTTTGGACAAGACAGTTCTTTTTATTACAAATAATGAATTACAGTTTTAAATAAAGTATGTTTTATTCAACAACCATTTAAGCTACAAAAATGAAATGGAAACAGGATTGGAAAACTGAAAACTGGCAAACAATGGCAGAAAAAGTAAAACTTCAAATAAAGAAAAAATAAAACTTCAAATCCAGTGTTTTCCAAGCCAGCACATTCTATGCTCTGCTATATCCCATAACCAAAAATAAAAGCATTTTGTTTGAGAACAATCTTGTGCATTGATTGTATTATTGTAAATCAATCAATCAATCAATCAATCAATTCTATACCATTTCCTTTCCACAATTTTTTTTTACTATATGGAGAGCTTGGAAATAAATGCATCCAGTTTTAGAGAAAAGCACTCTATTAAAACCATTCCCCTCCATTCAATCATGTCTAATTCTCTGAGACTGCCTGAACAAATTACTGCAGTTTTCTTGATTTTTCAGATGTGGTTTTCCATTGCCTCCTTCCTAGGGCTGAGAGAAAGTGACTGGCCCAAGGTCACTCAGCTGGCTCTGTGATTAAGATGGCACTAAAATTCAGGGTCTCCCAGTTTCTAGCCAAATATCTTAATCCCTACACATCAATGGCTCTCAGTAAAACCAAAGCTATCTCCTGATTTAATTAAAACTGCAAAGTCAAAGATTGCATGATTTGATTTAAATCCGTTTTTCAAAATTGGATAGAAATTCACTTCAAGATGATAGCATCGTCCATTTGAGTTGTCAAGATATGTAACATTACACCAGAAGGGCAAAAAATTTTCAATGGTCCACATTGAAAAAGCTGACTGTAAGGAAATAAATAACCTAAATAACAGAGGCCTTGACACCCCAAACAAGTTCTATAGGCAGAGAATTTAATGAGAAAACGTAAAAACATCGATAATAAATAATAAACAAAACAAACCCATATTTTTAACAAAGTCATTGTTGATGGACAACAATCTTCAGGAAGGTAGTTGAGTTTAAGCAACTTTTACTTCAGGGGATAGGCTGTTCAAAGTACAGGGTTCCCAGCAAAGAAGGAACTTTCTATAGCCCCAGCTCCAAGATTGTATGCTGTAGAAATGCATAAAGACTGTGTGCTGACAGCTTTAAATATGTTGCCTATAATGGAAACAGGACACAGATGATATGATGCGGCACAAAATGTTTATTGGCACTCCTTTGGAAAGAAATGCACAGTGCTGTTTTAAATGTCTCTTTACAAAATCTTTATCTGCAGCACACCTAAGCATTGCCAGATGCTCTGAATTTAAAAAAAAATCCAGAGATTGAGGGTGTAGCACAGTGCAGTGTGCGCATTACACGAACCCTTTGCTAGGTTGGATCTCCTTAAACCAGCAAACTCCTAAACTGTATGCTACAGGAAAACAATAAGGTAAAGGTTCCCCTCACACACATGTGCTAGTTGTTCCGACTCTAGGGGGTGGTGCTCATCTCCATTTCAAAGTCAGTGCTGTCCAAAGACGTCTCTGTGGTGATATGGCTGGCATGACTAAATGCCGAAGGAGCACGGAATGCAGTTACCACCAAAAATGACTCCTATTTTTCTACTTGCCTTTTTACGTGCTTTTGAACTGTTAGGTTGGAAGAAGCTGAGGCAAGTAACGGGAGCTCACTCCGTTACAGGGCACTGGGGATTCAAACCACTGAACTGCCGACTTTTCTGATCAACAAGATCAGTGTCTTAGCCACGGAGTCAAGCCACTGCATCCCACTGCGTCAGAAACAATACTGAAGTATTATTCAGGCTATGTACCTGCATAATCTTTCCTTCCTTCATTTTCTGATATGAATTTACCAAAATCATTTAAACATTCATAAATAGGATGAATACATTGTTTCAAAAATACATGGGGGAAAACATAAAGCTGGTGGATCATCTATTTTTAGGAAAAATGCCAATTTCTTTATGAGAAATGAAGTACTGGTACATAAAAGCTGATGGAAAAACCTGCTCTCCTATTCATAATCAAAGTTATCTAGGGATTTCAAATGTGATTTCTTTCTTACTTTTACTTCTCCAGACTTTTCTAGAAATGGCAGTACCACATCAGATGTGATCAACCACTTATCAAACTGATCCCACCCTGGAAGATAATTATCCAACAGAAGTAAGACTATTATTATATCTGCATGAATTGCGATTTGAGTTTGCTTCCTTCAACCAGATCAACTCACTAACTCTTCTAGAAACAAACAGTGTGTAAAAATTCCACTCTTGTAAAGGAAGAGCTACAGAAAACATGAATGAGATGGGGGGGGGGACTCTCTTTTCTCCAGATAATTGCTGCCACACAAAGTAAGAGGCTAGATATATTAATAGCCTAAAAGCCATTTACAGAATTAGGTTTTCTCTATTTTAATAAACATGATGTGAACAGAAACATAATTCTTGAAAGTATTGTTGTTAAAAGTACATCCTAAGCTGCAGTGGTTAGAGTACATTACTGCAGGCTACTTCTGCTGACTGCAATTTAGCAGTTCGAGTTTCACCAGGCTTAAGGTTGACTCAGCCTTCCATCCCTCTGAGGTGGGTAAAATGAGGATGCAGATTGTTGGGGGCAATATGCTGACTCTGTAAAATGCTTAGAGAGGGCAGTAAAGCACCATACTGTGGTATATAAGTCTAAGTGCTATTGCTTCTGACTTTTATATGGGTTGAAATTGAAATACTAGAACTAATTCTAGATTAAGTACAATGTATTATATTTGGATTAAAATTTGCATTTAAAGGCATTCACAGCTGTTAACATCCCTCAGATATACACTTTTAACAATTCACATCTAGTAAATCCTCCACTTCATTCTGAAGTCATAGAATAAAGTCAAACACCATTTTTCTTTGCCTTCAGCAATGTGAACAAAATTACAATAATCATCCACCTGAATAAACCAAACAACCAGGAAGCCCACTCATGTTCATTTACATTCTTCCCCTCCCCCTCTCCCTTTCTCATTTAGCAATTATAGGAAAAAAATAATTAAAAAGTTATGTAGGCATTTTAAAAGAACAGAGTGCTTCCTGTTAATTTAATTCTGTCTGTGATTGTCAAATTGCACCCTTCACAACTGTACAACCAAAGGACTTAAGGTACCCTCTGAGAATGCCTGAGGAGATGAAATGTGAAGAAAATGACTCATGAAACCCAACAAAGAGGGAAAGGGCTCCTTCAGTAAAGGAAATAAAAGGAAGCCTGCAGAGAAAACTTTACTTAATCTGTGATTGATATAATACTGATGAACAGAAGTTAAGGCAAGTCCTTTATTACTATTTATTTAATTCATTATTTAATTCTCCTCCCCTGAAGGCAAAATATTTTCAGAAGCATTATGAACAAACTTCTGGTTCATAAAAATCAGGGCTTGCTCAAGGAGAAAAGAGAGAAGGCATTCAAAAGTATTGGGACATGATATGCAATTGAGAAAAAATAAATAAAAAAAGAAGGGTTAAATCTTCTTCCTGGGCAAAACAAGGAGGAAATATAGCCTGTCAAAAAAAAAAAAGGTCAAAAGTTAATATGTCTTTGAAATATTGAAAAAATATTTAGCTCCAGTTTTCTTTCTAATTTTAGGAGATACTGTTTAAAGGTAAAGGTTCCTCTCCCACATATGTGCTAGTTGTTCCCGACTCTAGGGGGCTGTGCTCATCTCCATTTCAAAGCTGAAGAGCCAGCACTGTCCAAAGACATCTCTGTGGTCATCTGGCTGGCATGACTAAATGCTGAAGGCGCATGGAACGCTGTTACCTTCCCACTAAAGGTGGTTCCTATTTTTCTACATGCCTCTTTACATGCTTTTGAACTGCTAGATTGGTAGAAGCTGGGACAAGAGCTCACTCCGTTATGCAGCGCTAGGGGTTGGAACCATCAAACTGCCAACCTTTCTGATCGACATCTTACCCACTGAGCCACTGTGTCCCTCAGATAATCCTTAGGGTATAATATATAGGAGATAAAATCCTATATAACAAATTGGCATATTTTATGTTTCTTTTCTTTTAAATAATGCAATAGTCAATTATATAGTGTTTATTAGAGAATATTTTCTTGAAGGTAGAAGGTAAATTTAAAATGAAACAAAGACACTCATGTCTTGTTTCAAAAATGGGCATTATTCTGCTGTCCAGGGTCCCTAATTACATATTTTATGGCCAATAACCCCAAAATTAATGGAACCATATCACGAATGTTTCTTTTCTTTTAAATAATGCAATAGTTAGTTATGTAGTGTTTATTAGTGGATATTTTCTTGAGGGATAGAAAGTAAATTTAAAATGAGGGGAAGCCATTCATGTCTTCTTTCAAAAATGAGCATTCTTCTGCTGTCCAGGGTCCCTAGTTACATATTTTATGGGCATCAATCCCAAAATGAATGGAGCCATAACGCAAATGTATGCAGGACTAGGGGGGAAAAGGCACTTGGAGATGGTGTCTTTTTGTTTTCAAACCATGACAGCCTGTTTTTGAATTTACAGTACAGTTTATATCGATAAAACTATTTTTAACATAGTCGTGAATATTGCAACACAGTTTCCAGCCTTTTTAGCATACCAAATTAAGATGTACCTTTGGAGGGAGATGTGCTTTTCAATATGGATATAGTGACCTATTTTATAGGAAATTTGGATTTCAAAATATGCCTCAAAATATTTTAGCCTCAGGCACTCCAGGCGTGACAGAACTTTGAAAGACAATATCGTAATGGAATGCAGTACTGTTGATAGAAGCTTTATGATGCATTAGCCTTGGTTGAAGGCCTTACCCAGATTAGGATTAGCTTTTACTTTTGTCCCCAATGTCCCCTCATTGATGCCCTATACTGACACACAGACCATGACTGCTTGCAAAGAAACCCTCATAAGCAGCTGTTCATGAATAATGAAGGATGCTGGCTGGGCATGCCAATGCCTAAACATTAGCTCCTTCTACATAAAGGTTATGTTGCAAACCATAACATAATTTATTTCCTGACCATTTTCTCCTGCCACAAAGGAAGACTTTGTTTTCCCTCAAAGCTTTCTTATTTATTTAGAATTTTAGGCGGTTATTTTAGAATTTGTTTTGCTCTTGCCTGATGGTTGGGAACGCTAGTTGTTGCTCCTTTTGTTTTTTGTTTTGGTCACTATTTTTGTTCCTTACCTACCAAGTCTCTGACACACATCTGAAGAGTTCTGCCACAATATATATTTCTTCCAACTTGTTAAAGAAAGAGAACCTGAAAACTTCTGAAGAGTTTTGGAAATGAAAACAGGATACTCCCACGTATACCTGCATCAACGTGTACCTAAGTACAAAAAAAAACAAAACACCATACTCTACCATGAAAAATATCACCAGGCGTTCATCTTTAAAAATCACAAGAAAAAATGTATTTTCCATCAAACAGAATAAAATAGCTTTTTATTGAGCAAAATAAGTATTCAGGCACAGCTATGCAAATGGAGATGTTGAACTTTGGGGAAATAATATTGAGAACAAGTCTAAAAACGTAATCCTCATTCTGCTTCAACACAGTAACGCCATTATGTGTGCATTACGCAATGCCAGAACTTTATTATGAGTTTTATATACATATCAACATCTGCTTCACAGTTTATGATATAGGACATTAAAATAGATGGGTGCAGAGTGCTGGTGAAAGCTGCAGGGAGGACAAAAACTTTTTTTCTTACTTACTTCTTTGAAATCTTGGTGCGTCTTATACCCTGGTGAATCTTATAGTCTGAAAAATACAGTATTTAATTATTCTAATCCTAGCTATCTGCGGGATCGCATCCTCCCACACACATCCCTGCGGCCAATTCGCTCTCACAGGGAGGGGCTTCTCCTGGTGCCGTCCACTAGGCAATGCCAACGGGCGACACCAAGGAGTAGGGCCTTCTCTGTGATGGGCCCAACCCTCTGGAATGACCTCCCCCCCGACATTAGAACCACTACTGACTTCCGCTCCTTCCGACAGAAATTGAAGACACACCTGTTCCGACTGGCTGGCCTGGCATAATTTTAACGTCTACCTCCTGGCATACATATTTCTTACTGGTTTTTTAAGGGGATTGCTCTTTTAGACTTAATTTTATAGGATTTTGGGGTTTTAAATGCTGCACATTTTAAATTATTTACTTAGCAGTACAGTTCTGTATATCTTTTTATCCTCCTCTTATTTATGTATTTATTCACTTAATATTTTAATTGTTTATTATGATGTATTTTGATATGGACTGTACACCGCCCCGAGTCCCTTTCGGGAGAGGGGGCGGTCTATAAGCGCTAAGAAATAAATAAATAATAAATAAATAAATGATGACATTTTACAGGACTACAGTAACCTATTGCTTCATTTGACTCAATATTGTTAAATACTATTTATTCATTCGTTTTAAATCAAATTGTCTATATTTTGGGGATTTCAAATTTACTAGGTTCTGGAGTAGGCTATTCTGAATATACTTAAGAATTGAGGGATTAGACCAGCGATGGCGAACCTTTTTTGGCTCGTGTGCCATAAGTGGGGGGAGCGCACATTTGCAGGTGTGCTGCACCCATAATGCAATGCACGACACCTCCCCAGTGTGCATATGCACACTACAGACACGACCCCCTCATTTTTGCATGCTTTTTTTGCCCTCCCCCGGCTCCAGAGGCTTTATAGGAACATGGGGAGGGTGAAAACAGCCTCCCTGCCCCCTGGAAGCCCTCTGAAGGCTTCAGGGACCTTCAGGATGCTTCCCTGAAGCCTCCGAAGCAGTCAAAATGACCCTCTGAGCAAACCGGAAGTCACTTCCAGTTTGCTCGGATGGTCATTTTGAGCGCTCCGAAGGCTTCAGGGACCTTCAGGAGGCTTCCCTGAAACCCCAGAAGCAGTCAAACGACCCTCCGAGCAAACCGGAAGTCCATTTCCGAACTTCCAGCTTGCCCATTGGGCAGGTTTTTTGTGCTCCAGAGGCTTCAGGGAAGCTCATGAAGCCTCCGGAAGGCCTCCAGGGTGGCGGGGGTGGCTCCTTCCTAGGCTCCTATAAAGGCTCTGGAGCCTGGGGAGGGCGAAAAATGGCTTTAAAAAGGGTGAACCCAGCTGGCCAGCACGCATGCGTGCGCTGACAAGGCAAAGCCTCGTGTGCCCTGACAAATGGCTCCGCGTGCCACCTGTGCCACAGGTTCCCCATCACTGGATTAGACAAAGTAGAGTAAAGGGTTAGTGTTTTAGATAATTTTCACCCAGTGTACTATAGTCAGTCTCCTACTCCAGGAACCAGTAATATCCGGACATTTGGATAGCTTTGAAAAAGAATCAGAAAAAAAAAAATGATCGTCTCAATAGTCACAGCAAGCATATGTGACCTTCAGTACAATGATATCAGTTGGTAAGGAATCTGGTAGGAGCAATAGCAATAGCACTTGGACTTGTATACCGCTTCATAGTGCTTTTACAGCCCTGTCTAAGCGATTTACAGTCAGCATATTGCCCCCAACAATCTGGGTCCTCATTTTACCCACCTCGGAAGGCTGAGTCAATCTTGAGCAGGTGAGATTTGAGCTGCCAAACTGCAGCTAGCAATCAGCTAAAGTAGCCTGCGGTACTGCACTCTAACCACTATGCCACCTCAGCTCTATAGGAGGATGATACTTGGCTTGCTTCACTTGTTTACCTATTGCCTTTCTAAAGCTTCTATGAGACTTTCACTTGCAGGTTTCTCATATGTAACCAGCAATCACCCGAGGACCAGAAAGCTGGATCAGAGTGGGCTTTTTGATGATATATAGCACTCTACTCAAGATTGAGAAATGAAGGTGAACACCACTTCCTGAAGTCCACTACGACTAGTAGAGTACAACCCACAAGGTCTCCTTTGCCTTAGTCTTAAGATATAATATCAAGCATGTCCTACAAACATGAGCCAAGATGGTCTTTAAAAAAAAAGAGCCTCTGACCTTAACTCCTGTTATTTTTTTTATCACTGATTACAATTTACTTCACTATTCACTATTTAATCAGATTTTCTTTTGATTAAGTCTTCTAATTATACCAGTGGTGGGTTTCTACCGGATCGCACCGGATCGTGCGAACCGGTTGAAGAATGAACCCGGAAGTAATTTCCGGCCCCGCCCCCTTGGCGTTTTTTTTGCATCGGGGCTGACTCCCCGCCGCCACTGCTGTTCCTTGTCTTCTGGCCTGTTTCCCAACTGGCCTTTCCTCGCTTGGAGGGCTTTGGAGGGAAGCTTCTGCAGAAGCCCGGGTGAGTGACAACAAGTTCCCGCCGTTACGAAGTCTCGGAGGCTGTAATTTTCTGAGCTGTGCGCGCGCGCCTGTTTTCCACGGCGTGGAGCAGCAGCGAGGCTCTGCGAGGCCGGCAATGACTCAGGATGCCATCCGGGAAGACGAGGAACGCGAGGGCGGACCGTTGACGGCCTCCGCAATCATCGCTCGCCTCGCAGAGCCTCGCTGCTGCTCCACGCCGTGGAAAACAGGCGCGCGCGCACAGCTCAGAAAATTACAGCCTCCGAGGCTCAGAACGCTTCGGAGGGATGCTTCTGCATAAGCCCGGCCGAGTGACAACAAGTTCCCGCTGTTACGAAGTCTCGGAGGCTGTAATTTTCTGAGCTGTGCGCGCGCGCCTGTTTTCCACGGCGTGGAGCAGCAGTGAGGCTCTGCGAGGCCGGCAATGACTCAGGATGCCATCCGGGAAGACGAGGAACGCGAGGGGGGACCGTTGACGGCCTCCGCAATCATCGCTCGCCTCGCAGAGCCTCGCTGCTGCTCCACGCCGTGGAAAACAGGCGCGCGCGCACAGCTCAGAAAATTACAGCCTCCGAGGCTCAGAACGCTTCGGAGGGATGCTTCTGCATAAGCCTGGCCGAGTGACAACAAGTTCCCGCCGTTACGAAGTCTCGGAGGCTGTAATTTTCTGAGCTGTGCGCGCGCGCCTGTTTTCCACGGCGTGGAGCAGCAGCGAGGCTCTGCGAGGCGAGCGATGATTGCGGAGGCCGTCAACGGTCCCCCCTCACGTTCCTCGTCTTCCCGGATGGCATTTGGAGTGATTGCCGGCCACACAAACCTCGCTGCTGCTCCACGCCGTGGAAAACAGGCGGGCGCGCACAGCTCAGAAAATTACAGCCTCCGAGGCTTCGTAACGGTGGGAACTTGTTGTCACTCGGCCGGGCTTATGCAGAAGCTTCCCTCCAAAGCCCTCCAAGCGAGGAAAGGCCAGTTGGAAAAGGGGCTTTGCTCCTGCTCCGGGCTGGAGGCTTCCCTCCGAAGTCTTAGGATGTTTTGAGGAGCCCCCCAAGGAAAAACGCCACTGCCAGGTAGTTAAAAGTACCTCTCTGATTCTGTCAGACTCTGTCAGTCTCTCTCTGATTCCCTCTCTCACTCCCTCTCTGTTCCTCTCTCTCTCTGTCTGTCTGTCTCACTCACACACACACACACACTGTGGTCACCTTGTTGAGTGTTCCAATCACATTTGAAACACTCAACAACTGGCCTGCATTTATGGTATTTTGCAGCATTCTGCAGTCATAGGACCAAAATATATGGTTAAAAGCATATATTTTGGTCCTATGACTGCAGAATGCTGCAAAATACCATAAATGCAAGCCAGTTGTTGAGTGTTTCAGATGTGATTGGAACACTCAACAAGGTGACCACAGTTTGTGTGTGTGAGTGAGACAGACAGACAGACAGAGAGAGGGAGTGAGGGAGGGAATCAGAGAGACTGACAGACACACACACACACACACACACAGAGACAGAGAGGGGGAGGGAGGGAGAGAAAGATAGAGAGACACACACAGAGTGAGTGATTAAGTGAATGAGTGAGAGACAGACACACCCACATACACAGAGTGACAGAGAGAGAGGAAGGGAGGGGAGAGAGACAGAGGGAGAGACAGAGACAGACACACACACACACACAGAGTGAGTGAGAGACAGACAGACACACACACACAGAGTGACAGAGATGGGGGAAGGAGGAGAGAGAGACAGAGATACAGAGAGAGAGACAGACAGATAGACACCCAGAGAAAATGACAGAGGGAGACAGAGAGGGAGAGAGGGAGAGAGAGAGAAAGAGCCAGAGAGAGAGAGAAAAAGAAAAAGAAAAAAAGAAAGTGGGAGAGAGAGATGAAAGAAAGAAAGAAAAAGAACTTATGACCACAATTGAGCCCAAAATTTTGGTTGCTAAGCAAGAGCATCGTTAAGTGAGTTTCACCACATTTTCCAAGTTAGCCATGCCCACCTGGTCACATGACTGCCAAGCCACTCCCACCAGGTCACATGGCCGGCAAGCCACTCCCACAAAGGACGCCACACCCACAGAGTAGGTTCCAAAAAAATTTGAAACCCACCACTGAATTATACCATCTAATCCTGACTGTAATGGGCCCAAGGCATAGCTTTAATGTTTAGAATGATTATTTTCTATTTTATTTTAAATGCATAAAAATTCTTACTGCAGAGGTCTTCGTTAGAAATGATATTCTCTGTGTCTTAGATTTTGGTTCTGGTTTTCATATCTGATCATCATCTAGGACTGAAGGAAAAACCTTCACATAGGAAACTAGCATAAAATTGAAGCATCAAATGCTTTACACTTCCAAAGTGGAATGAGAAGCAGTTAAGAAAGGATTTGGTTAAGCACCGAGAAAAAAAAAATCATCACAGATACAAATCACAACTAGCAATACTGTAATACTGTTTTCCTTCTGACATAGATAATGGGATAAGTGAGCATGCTTAGAAATCACTGAAAAAGAAAAGTCTGAAGAGATGAATTGCTCTTCATGAAGTCAGCATTCAGGTTATTTTCTACTGAGGTTCCTGCTGACATTGGCTGGGAGTATAATGGTAAGCTTCTCTGTAGCTAAAATGAATTGGTTTCCTATAACACCTTGTTCAAAGAAAAGTCTGTAGCTGCAGAATAAAATTCACAGCAAAATATAAATAAAAGTGGGGCCTAAGTCTCTCGTGAATTATCAGAAAATCTTGGGGTAATGAGCCTAGCTTTTTAAGGGACCTTTTCTCCTGTTATGAACTCATTCAGCTGTTAAGAGATTTCTTTTGAAAATGGATGTGCTGTTAAAGTTCTGTGTTTCTTGCATGTATGACAACCTCCTGTGTTGTTCTCACACTATGAAATGCATTATCTCGGAAGTTGCATGTGGCCTCTATTCAAATGCTATTAAAAAAAACCCGCAAACATTGAATGTATCTCTTACTCTACATCCGTGATGGTGAACCTATGGCACATGTGCCTGAGGTGGAAAGTGGAGCCATGTTGCCTGGCACGCAGGGCATCACCCATTCCTCTTCCGGGTTTATGGTGCACATGCGCACATGATGATCCTTTCTGCCTTTATCCATGTGGCAGTGCCGGAAACCTAAAGAGCTGGTCTTCTGTTTTCTGGTGGGAGCATGCACGTCAGTCAGCTGATTGTCACATGCTGATGCGTTGCAGTAACCAGAAGATTTGCTGGCCAGCGTGCATGCACACTCCGGAAACTGGAAGTACATTTCCCTGTGCAGGGAAGGTATTACCTCACCTGGAATATAGAGCCCCAGACTATGTTTTTGAAATGTTGTACATTTGGAAGAGGTTAACTAGAAACATCAAGAGACTATAAAAATCCATATTGGCGAAAAAATTTTTTAAATGCTTTAAGTTTAAAAGTTATAGATTGAGAAAAATAAATAAGCAAAACGAGTGAAATCAATTTTATAAAATTATATATGACATGAAGTAATTCAATAGATACAGTAGTTATAATACTAGAACCAGGTTGAACCAATGCCTAGATAAATAATCCTAAAGCCAATGGTTTGGTAAATACATTAAGATGATCGTAGACAGGGGTGGGCTTCAAAAATTTCAGCAACGGGTGCTCTGCCCAGTTGCTGGGTGGACGTGGCCATTGGGGTGTGGCCTAGTTAGACTCCTGCACCATGGTGTGGGGGGGACATTTCCACATTCCCCAAGCTCCAGAGGCTTTCCTTGAGCCTCTGGGAGGGCAAAAACTGCCTCCCCCAAGTCTCAGAGGCCCTCCGGAGACCAGAAACAGGCCTCTTTCCAGCCTTCTAAAATTTTTATCTCCCTGAGCTTCTGTGAGGGCTCTGCACTTATGTCACATCCAAAACAGGCTGCATGGAAACTCCTGGGAGGACTGGGCTGGGCAGGGCCAGCCAGGGTTGGGATTTGGAGGTTCTCTGAACAGGCCAGAACATTAGCTAGGGGTTCTTCCAAACCCGGGCAAACCTGTAGCAGCCCACCACTGATTACAGATATATTCAAATCCAGGTCTCAAAAAAATATGTTGCAACTGATTTTTGATCCACTGCATCTCCTTGATAATGAAAGCTTCCTTGAAGGCTTGAACCGACGAAATTTGATGAATCCTCTAACTTGCCCCAGAAGAAATTAAGACTATCAAGGTCCTATGATTATAATACTTAATATAGACGGTATTATTAGATACTATATTATCCATAAATTAATCTATATTTTGAATTGAAATATTATAAATAGTTCATTGGTTTTACATAAGTGCATGCATTAAATAAAAGAAATTAACAGTTCAATTTAAGATTTTGAAGGAAAGGATAAACAACTTTTAAGCATAGCCCCCATTCAACTAATATGCAAGTATTCTTTATAATCATCATCATCATCATCATCATCATCATCATCATCATCATCATAATCATCATCATCATCTTGTGGGACTTTCAAACATAGACAGATCATCATTTGGAGCACAACACGCCAGATATCATGGTTGTAGAGGGCCAAAGTGTACAGTTTATTGATATCGCTGTTCCTGGAGATGCCAGAGTTGAAGAAAAAGAACTAGAAAAAATAATGAAATATCGCGACCTGGCCATCGAAACTACACGGCTATGGATGAAGCATGTAACAGTGATACCCATTGTCATCGGGGCACTTGGCACCCTGTCAAAGAATTTTACAAGATACATCAACAAGTTGCAGCTTCCTGCAATAACACCAGCGGAACTGCAAAAAAAATGTGCTACTCGGAACATCTTATATTTTAAAAAGGTACTTGGTTGATACCTAGGATGCTGGCAGCAAACAGTATCAACCATTAGCACCAGTCACTGGTATTTGTAGTGCATTTTTGAATGTTCAGTTGGCTGAGTTTCATGTTTAATGAATAAAATAATAATGCTAATAATGCTAATAATGCTAATAATGCTAATAATGCTAATAATGCTAATAATGCTAATAATGCTAATAATGCTAATAATGCTAATAATGCTAATAATGCTAATAATGCTAATAATGCTAATGCAAATAACAAATAACAAATAAATAACAAATAACAAATAACAAATAACAAATAACAAATAATAAATAATAAATAACAAATAATAAATAATAAATAATAAATAATAAGCATAATCATCATCTTCATCATCATAATGGTAATCATAATAAAATTCACAGTTCAGAGCAAATCAGCACCAGTTTTATAAGAGCTTAGAAAGTGGAAAATGAAGCTTATGGCTAATGGAGAAGAACTGGGTGAAGTTCTTTAAACAAGGCATTTTCCAGGGTGATTCCCTTTCACCCCTTCTTTTTATACTCTCAATGTTACCACTAACAACCATTTTGAAGAAGGTGAATTGTGGATACAAACTTGCAAAGAAAGAACTGAAAATTTCACACTTGGGGTACATGGATGATTTGAAGCTGTTTGGTAAAACAAAAGATAAACTGAATTTATTAATTTAAAGCCCAAAAGAATTTGGCCAAGACTTTGGTATGCAGTTTGGAATTGACAAATGTGCAACAATGGCAGCCAAGGCAGGCAAGGTCCTAGAAGATGATGCAATAGAACTTGAGAATGAAGAAATGATAAAGGCAGTAAAACCAAAGAAGGCTACAAGTACTTGGGGATTTTAGAGACCTCTGACTGCATAATGAAGTCAAGGAATTAACCTCAGCCAAGTACATTCGACGAATTCGCAAGATATTAAAGTCCAAACTGAGTGGAGGAAACATCATAAAGGCCATTAATACCTGGGCTATACCTGTAATCCGATACTCTGCAGCAACAATTGACTGGACCCAGATGGAGTTGGACAATTTGGACAGAAAAACAAGGAAGCTTATGACAACGAATCATGTTTTGCACCCTAAAAGTGATGTTGACCGATTGTAGCAGAGGGTGGTCGAGGACTCCTACAAGTAAAGCAGACTGTGGAAGAAGAAAGACACAGCTTGAATGATTACATCCAGAAAAGTGACAAACAAATGATTAAGGAAGTAAATAAAGGAGGCCTTTTGAAGACAACTAAGTTAAAAGCTGAATATAAGAAAGAAGTAATTGAGAAGTGAGCTGAAAATTGGAAAAGCAAAACTATGCATGGCCAATACTTGGAAAGTATTGAAGGCAAAACTGACCAAAAACTAACTTGGAACTGGTTAAGATCAGGAGTACTGAAAAAAGAAACAGAAGGTTTTATTTTGGCAGCTCAAGAACAAGCCTTAGCTACAAACTGCATGAAGGCAAAAATTCAACATGTAACCACCAAGAGCAAATTTTGCCTCTGTAATGAGAAAGATGAGACAGTCGACCGTTTGACCAGTGGGTGCAGCAAAATTTCACAAACTGACTACGTACAACACCATGACCGTATTGCTAAGATTATTCACTGGAAATTGTGCCAAAAGTTTGGATTTCAGTACAGCAAAAACCACTGGGACCATCAGGTTGAGAAGGTTTTAGAGAATGAGAAAGTCAAGATCTTGTGGGACTTCAGAATCCAGACTGACAGGGACTTGGCCTACAACACATGTGATGTAACAATAGTTGAAAAGAAAAAAATTATGGTTCATTGACATTGCAATATCTGGTGATGCACAAATTGAAGATAAACAGCAAGAAAAAAATTACAAAGTACCGGGACTTGCAAATTGAAGTTGAGCGACTGTGGAAAAAGAAATCATGTGCTATCCCAATTGTAATTGGAGCCTTTGGAGCAATACCTAAAGGGCTACCTCGCTATTTGGAAATTCTAAATTTACCTGACTTGAACATTCTGACTCTACAAAAAACCACCCTACTTGGAACAACTTAAATCCTCCGATGTTACCTTAACAGTTCCTAGGTCCTTCGTTAGGACTCGAGCTGTTGAGCTACCAATCAGCCCCAAAGGCTGTGAATCTCAGCAAAGTTTAACCAAATAAGAATAAGAATGATTTACCAGTAAGTAGTAACAAAATTAAGTGATTTCAATATAGTAGGAAAGCATTCTTTAAAATATCTTTACATTTTCATTATACTCATTTTATGTTTGGATTCTTTATTGAAAAGAAAACATTTCACTGTAATTAGATCTTGGATGACAAAGACCCATTGCAGTTAACTTTGAATTTAACTCTGTATTCTTCTAGTTTGATCTAGATTTCTTTAACCTCACGTTGTGGCCACTTACAGGAGATATTAACCATGAAATAGCTGGATGATTTTTCTTTTCTTTTCCTTTTTTTTAAATATTTTTTTTATTTTTATTTTTCAAAACAAAAACAACAGATAATATCTCCCTTCTTTACATACTGTAGGAAGTGTATCAGTTGGTTACAAAAGACTTTCGTGCATCTCTTCCACAGTCATCAACCATAATTTATATTAACTCAAGTATTTTAACTCAGATATTTATATATGTTACCATCATCATACCTCCACTTTATTTGACTATAATTGTTTAAACGTCCTTCATCATAAAATATACCAAGATTCAATACATAAGCACATACTGGCATTTCATTTACTATTTCTAAAATCCTCCAATAACACTGAATCCTTATGTCCTATTCTAGCTAAACATCCATAATATTTAATAACAAAATTTTCTAATCCTCCTTTCCAAATCACTGTTTACAATTTACATCCAGTTTCCTTATGTTGTGCCCATACATACATATACATGTTATCATTATCCCTCCTTTATTTGACTATATCCTGTATCATAACATTTTCCCCCCCTAATAGTCAAGACTTAACTGAATATAACTTAATTCTTTTTTATTAACCTTTATATATAATCCAAAAGGATTTCTAATCTTCCTTTCATGGGTACCATTTAATATTCATATCCAATTATTACTTATCATAACACTACACATTGTATACATTATTATCATTATCAATTATTTATTTAACTATATCTATTGTCACTAAATTTCACTAAGTTTAACTAGTTTTAAATTATACTCTTCCATCTATCAACCTGTGTCTTTCCAGTAGCAAAACAGTCTCATATCTTCAGCCATTAGTGGTGTCAGTCCTCTAATCATCTCCTTAATCAAATTTGTATGGACTCCTTTTAGCAACTCCTTGCTTATAAAGTCTCTCATGTAATTTCAATGTCCTTCTTCTGTTTCCTTAATTAGCTTATCTTTGATTGTCAGTAGTGTTATCAATGATGTTGTTAATAAAATTTCTCTCCTTAAATTCATAAATTCTTTTGTTTTTTCTTCTTCTGTGACTTGCCATCTAGGGTAGAGTTCCCTTCCATTTAATTCCTCTTTCAATATTCCACTCTTTCCATTTTCAGGTACAAACCAATCACCATAAATATCAGCAAATTTAATTTCTTTATAGTCATTTTCCTCTTCAATTTTTAGGATTCTAACCACCACTTTTTCCACTTGATAAACATCTCCAACTTCTTCATCATATTTTACTGTTAGATGCTCTAAGTCTTCCAACTTCTTCTCTATCCTCTCAAATGTGTTTGATAATTTCTGTATTTCTAAGAATATCTTTTGCAGACTTAAAGTTTCTTTCTGCTGTTGAAATTGTGTCATTATCTCCAGCTAACAAACACTGCTACTCTAGCTTGGAAGGTTTAAAAAGATTAAGCATAGATTCACAATAAAGTTTTACTTTCACTTTTCTCTGGTTAAAGATATACTTCAAAGGGACATCTGTATGCTTTTCTTCTTATCACTCTCTATAAACAAGCAGTGAGACCTTGGAGTGCCAAGCCAGGATAATCAGTGAGAAAAGTAAGAGTGTTTCATTTCCAATGTACAAACCTCCAGCCTCCAAGTAGCAGTGTTATTGTTGCAATTTTCTTGTTTCTTTTTGTATCTTTTTTGTATTTCAAGTTAAAAAAAGTCCGATTCTTGAATGAGTTAGAAGAACACCCACAGTAATGAAAGAGAAGAATTTTAGTCCATAGGTTACAAAGAGTAATAAAAGAAAAAGAAAAATAGAAGAAGAAAACTTAATCCATTCATTTTAAAAGGCTTGCATAAATTCCATCCATGAACATAGCATTTTAAAAGTAAGATAACCCACTGTCCAAAACTATTCCAAACTTAATTCCGCCGCTTATTTCTTCTGTTCTCCAATTTAAATTAATTGTAAGTTTTTTATAGGCAGTCACTTTTAAAACGGTAAAAATTCCTCACCAGCTGGAAACACTTTCTCTTTCCGTATCCTTCCGTTTTGGGGCTGCCCCGACTTCATCAGCCTAATGGCTGGATTTTTTGTCGCCAGCTTGAAGAACTTCTCATGGATTGATGAGGGACTTTGTGATGTCCCTGAAATCAGCAAGACATATTCTTCCTGTTCACCGTCTCTGCGGGACGGTTTAGGTCTGATTGGACCACCCAGCGGCAAAAGTATCGGCTGCAGTCTCGGAGCATCGAGACCACACGTCCGTATCATCGCAACGTTGGCTCCTCCTCCATTCTTTTCATTTTTTTTAAGAGCCACTGCTATATGGAAGAAGTTATATAAACTGTAAGAAACGAGACTTAGCAGGACCATAATTTAACCTTCCCTTTTTAAAACTTTTAATGGCCTCAGGAGTAAGTAATATTTAACTAGTCAACTCCAAATCCCCAAAGAGCATGTATTCTGTAGAAGTATAATATGGCTTAAGACAGTGTCCAGGAGGAAAAAGTAATTATTTTTAAAAAGGCAGTCTGCTATTTCTAGGACATAGACTAACTTTTCACCAATAATTGGTTACGTTCTCCCACTGGTGGTCAGTAAAAATTCTTTTGAATTTGACTTGAAGAAAATCTGCTCAAACTTGCCAGGGGCAGCTCTTATTGTATGCAGATTATGTGTTTTATGTGTTATCAGCCATGGCTGTTCCATTTCCTATATTTCCCTAGGCCTTTCAAACTTTTCCATATCCATCAGTGCTATCTCAGGATCTATATTCTGTATTTGATTAATTTCCTATACAGACTGATTGGAATTCATAAAAAAAAGCGCGCTTAAATGGTGAGATTTTATTTCTGAGTTTTACTATTTAAATTAACAAGTTACAAAATTCAATTTGACAGCAACATTTTCAGACTAAAGAACTGCCAATAACGGCACTGTCTCACTAATAGATACCAAAGTATGCTTTAAGTCTTTCATGCTGGGTAAAGTTTCTAACTAGTCTTTTGTTGTTGTTTTTTAAACACCCAAATGAAATACCGCATTTTTCAGACTACAAAATGTACCATAATTTTGAGGAGGTAAATTTTTTAAAAAAAAAAAACGTTTTTGCACTCTGCAGGCCTCCCAAACCCTCTACATGCTTTGTTTTTTGCAAAAAAGGGGGGGGGGCATGCAGAGCTTTGGGAGCCAGAAGGAAGCAACAATGGCCAGTTTTTTGCTTGTTTTTGCCCTCCCTAGCCCTCAGGAGCACTTTGCTAGCCTCCCAAACCCTCTGCACATCCATTTTGAAAAGCGGGCAGGCTTTCGGTAGGTAAAAATGCTGTATTCAGTGTATAAAATGCACTCAGATTTTCACTCTCTTTTTTGAGGGAAAACAGTGCATCTTACAGTCTGAAAAATACGGTAAATTATATGCCTGATACTGATCAAACAGATTGGGTTTTGAATCTCAAAAGGAAAGAAGGCAAGTGTTTTGTGTTGCATAGAAGCCTAGAGTCTATTCCAATTGGATTCACACATACATTTTTTCATAGATTGTGCAAGACAATAATAGAATTTGTTTGATTTGGATCTGACACAGTATATGACAGTGATGACACCAAGTGCCGAAAAGGAAGCACTTAGGGTGCGCACAAAAGATTACACATGCTTGTCTGGGCCACAACCAGGAAGAGGAACTGCCCAGGGGGCATACATGCACCAGGAAATGTACTTCTGGTTTCCAGCACGCACATGCGTGCCAGACAGCAAGTCCTCCGGGTACTGCCATGTATGTGCATGGAACGATCAGTTGGCCATCATGCATACCCACGCCGCAAAATGGAAGACCAGCTCTTCCAGTTTCCAGGACTGCCACATGCAAAAAGTCCAGCTGATCATCACATGCACACATGCACCAAAAACCCAGAAGAGGAATGGGTGACGCCACATGTGCCAGGTGACATGGCTCCGTATGCCACTTTGGGCACACGTGCCATAGGTTCACCATCATGGGTATATGAATTCAGCTATTGTGCTATGTAACCTATGATTTATTTCTTAGATCAATATTTGAACTCAACTGTTATAAAGTGAACTTTCATTCAAGGTGGTTTAGAAAACATGGCTGAGCTGACTATGGCACGGAATAACATGTAAAGCTTCCTCTCCTTTTGTGCTGCTGGAAAATGCATGTGTACATTAACCTGGTTGTCACAGTGTTATTATTAAGTGCTATGAAAACAATGCCAAAATGTTTCGCAAAATTCCTCATTCATTTTCCTACAACATGCTGACATTTTACAATGAAGGAACTGAGGCAGAGAGAAAACTACTGCACTGGGGAGACTATCAGTTAGGTTTATGGCTTCAGTGACATTTGAAGTCACATACCCCAGGTTTAAAAAATGCAAATCATAATGGAATACCGTGGGGATGCATATGGTAAACCCACCCATTCTATGACTACTCAGTATGACATGGAAAGTCTGAATTAGTATATACTAATGGTAGTTAAGCTGTGATCAAATGGAACACCGGATTTCATTCAGAACATTTTTGAACATCATGCGTGAAACCAACAAAACCCCAGCCCCTCCTTAATTCATCAGTAGGAATTAAGTATATTATATGTCTTCAATCATTATATTGTTTTCAAAGACAATATTCTTGTGAAACATCCTGTGAACGGTTATTTGAAGTGCCATCAAAGTTATTCTAATGACCCTTTCTCACTGAGTTAGCAAAATTAACTCAGCAGTTCTGGATTTTAATGTAAAAAATGTCACTATCACCAGGTTTTCAAGAGCATTGACATTCCTTAATTAATATTTAAAAATTGGGGTCCTCAATTAATATTCAAAAATTGGAAACATAGAGGAAGTCCAAATTGTTCAAAATGCAACTTGTTAGACCTGCTCAGAAGTAGTTTAATATTCCTGAATGACTCTGTTTGTTCTAGCAGCTCTAATCATAATCAACCATATTTACCTACAAGCTAGGGGCTTCTGGTATATAGCATTCTGTTACAGAACAATCAAACTCTGAGCAATCTTGTAAACACCTTGATATTGAATGTTTTCTGCCCTGTATCCATATTTGCTATGATTACCTTCATCTCTGAATTGTCTATGTTCCTTGCCTTCAGGTAAACCTTTGCTAGGCCACCTTATACCATTTTATTTTCACACAAAGTTTAGTAAATTTCATGCTGCTATAGGCTGAGAGAAGAAGGGACATTGTGTACTTTAACAGTTCCATCCCTAAGAGACCTACAAAACATCTAGGATAATTCTGGGGCTATACAGTCTCAACCAGTACGTGAGAAAAACATATTTTCATTAAGCACCATGCAGCTCCAAAGGGCCTCCTATTTATTTCTTTGTTTATTTATTTTTCCCGCCCTTATTGTTTTTATAGGTGGCAACTCAAGGCAGTAAACAATACTCCATCCTTCACCTTTTTCTCCCAGTTTTTTTTATTAATTTCAATTACAGACTTTCAATGACATCATAAACTTTAAGCGACTGAGGAATTAATCTAAGAAAAGCACATTTTAAAATTATAATTTATCCTTTTCCAACTTCATACTTTGACAAAAATAATGTTTCAAACCATAATTTGGTCTCAATAGCTAGTAATTCAGAGAGTTGTGTTTTATATATGTATGCAGGGTGCTTGCATGAAAAAAAAATCTGTAGTATATCAATTGTGTGTGTGTGTTTGTGTGTGTGTGTGTGTGTGTACTCCTTATTTGGAGGAAGCATTTGTTTGACAAGCATTATTCCAATATTTAGAGTTCAAAGGATACATAGTTTTGATACATAGACTTGAACAGTAATCAGTCTCCTAATAACTGTTCTTCAGAATTTCTGAAATCCTCCTAAGCAGATGTCTTCCTGCTTTCCAGCAATTTAAGATCATTCTTTTTTAGTGCTTCTGCCCTATCCACTTTAGTGGGTATAGCTATCACTGCCCTCTAGTGGACCAGAACTGACTCTTGCTCCAAGTCTCATTGATGGATTTCATGGCTATGAATTAAACATGTGGAAATAAAAAAGACTAGGTGTTTTTTTGCACCGAACACCCTAACATCTCTATAGTAGAGCGGCTAGAAACTTAATTTCTGTATTTAATTGTCACAGCTGATAGAGCAAAAGTAACTGAAAAGAAGCCCACTTGAGAAAGCTAATCTTTTTGGCAGAGGTAGATGGCAGGAAAGGCACAGTTGCACAGCTGCACAATTTTGACTTGCACAGCTGAAGAACATTCAGGTTAAATCCATTGTGAAAATGCAAATTTTCTAGCCAGCAAACTGATGGGGATGGGAGGCAGAGTACACTCACAATCTACAATCTTGCAATTCGGAAAGCACAATAAACAATTTTCATCATTGCTTTATCCACTAAATATAAGTTAGGAAACAAACCCCCCTGGAACTAAATTGGGCTATAAATTAAAGGCAATGAGCATAGAGCAGCCTTTCTTAATAGGATGCTGTAAATATAATTCCCAGAAGTTATAACACAAGTCAGTAGTTTGTGCCCTTGTCACCATCAGCAAGACTGTACCACTGAGATCTGACACCAAAATGGGCATTGCATTTATTTTTTGTTAGAACTAAGGATACAACTGGAAGGCTTGTTGGAAAGCAAACCATTCCAATTTTTACTACTTAGCTCCATCCCTGAACTAGCAAAACTGTATGACCTTATACTAATAACAAAACAGCTGGATTTCAATTGCCCAGTTGCTGGTTCCCCAGGAAGATGATTAGTACAAGTGAATATGGGAACAGTTTAGTGCCAGTTTGATGTCACCAGGCTAGAATTTGTAAGACTATGAAGGCATCAGGCTAGAAACTGTAAGACTATGGGTTCTGTAATACCATGGGCCTTAGTCATGAAGCCATCTGGATCATTTTGGACCCATCTTCCTCAGCCCTAGGAAGCACTCAATGACAAATCTTAGCAAGAAAACAGCAGGGACTCATCCAGTCAATGGCCAGAATTAAGACTGAATTAAAGGCACCAATAGAGAAGGATGGTGGGGAAACGGAAGATTAAATGATGTCATGTATGTTGCAATGTCATAACATAAGTCATATGACTTAGATGCATATCCAATATTGAGTTATAAGTACAAAAGTTTGGAGTTTGCATAATGACATTGCAAAACATGTTTCATCATAATTTTCATCATTAAAATATACAGTATAGCAGATAGTTATGGGAAATAGAGTTGATATGGGGATAAGGGATAAAGAAATTAAGACATACCGTATTTTTCGCCCTATAAGACGCACTTTTTTACTCTAAAAAAGAGGGTGAAAATCTGGGTGTGTCTTATACGCCGAATGTTTAATGTTTCCATTAACAAACCATTCAAAGTTCTGATGCGAGAGGAGTGGAACACCTGGATGGCAGCTGGGAACCATGATCTGACGTCTACTGGGCGGATGAAGAGGCCCACTATCACACAAGTGTGTGAATGGGTTAAAAGGTCATGGGACTCCATGAAGGAGGACATTGTTGTAAAATCCTTCAAGAAGTGTGGCATTAGTAATGCCTTGGATGGAACAGAAGACGACGTCTTATTTGACACCAGTGAGAAAGAAAGTGATGACAATGACTGCGTGGATCTGTCCTTCCTCATTTCTGATAGCAGCGAAGAAGAGGAATTCTTGGGGTTCGAATAAAAACATTACAGCCTTATTTTTGTTACTTTCACTGTTTACTGACTTTACTGACTGTTAATGAGAGTAAAGATAGTTCTTAATATGTTACATGGTTGACATAAAATTGTTCTTAAACTGTTAAATTGTTCTTAAGTTTATACAGTTGATATAAAATATTTTACTACAGTATTTGGTTCAGAATCTTTTTTTTCTAGATTTTCCTCCTTTAAAATTGGGTGTGTCTTATATTCCGGAGCGTCTTATAGGGCGAAAAATACGGTATGTATCTGAACAGATGTGTAGATAACATATAAGTACTAGAGCAAAGAAAATGATACATTCAACTCTATAGACATTCATATGAGATATCATGGTAGGGCAACATCATTGTGTGTGTTACTACATTTTTGTGAAAAGAAATGAATATTTGGTACTGGAGTTGGTAGTGATAAAAGGTAGTACAGGGCAAAAGTTGCCATTTTCTAATTTATAGTTGTTAATTAATTCTACATGCTTTCAGAATATAGACTTTCAAGCCCCACATGTAAATGTGCATGCATTATTAATCTTTGTATGCACTGCTGACAGATAGATAAATGAAAGATGATAGATAATAGGTAGGTGGGTGGGTGGGTGGTTAGGTGGATAGATAGATAGATAGATAGATAGATAGATAGATAGATAGATAGATACAAAGATACAAAGATATAGATATTTTGCAGCATCCCACCACCAATATTTCCTGGTTGCATCATTCAGATAATATTTTGCATAGCATAGCATCAAAGAATTCCAGGCTTATATACTGCCTCATAGTGCTTTACAGCATTTTCTGGGCAGCTTACAATGTAAGTATTATTTGCATATTGCCTCCCACAACCTAGGTCCTTATTTTACTGACCTTGGTAGGATGGATGGCTGAGTCAACATTGAGCTCTGTCAGGATGAAACTCTGGGCTGTGGGCAGAGTTTGCCTACAATACTGCCATCCGGACTCCTAATAAACTTGTGGTGTCCCATTGTCACTTGATATATTTGACATCAATTATTTTCCAGGTCTAACTTTCTTTTAAAAACCCCAAAGACCACCCAGATTAAAAAACAAATGTACCCTATTTTTATATTAAATTATTGAATCTCAAAAGAACAGTAGTATATTGTATGCTCAGATTCTTCTTCGTACCAGAGCAAGAAGAATCCTCCGTGTCAAATGAAGTAGTCTATCTTTCTCCTTATTAGGCAAACACTAGTTAAGGCCTATCAGAACTGTGACCCAGTCAGGGGCACCATGCTGTTTTAAAGCAAAGCTGATCACTTCTGAGTCTTTAGCAAAAATTTAATGCGAGCCTTGCAGCATTAAAATGCATGTGGTACTTACTGTCTGTTAGTGAACAACACTAGTCTAATAAAAGCAAGTTTCAGTGATTTGCAGGAAAAAAAAATACTAGGCATATGTAGTCCAAAACGCGTTCCAAAAAGGTGTCTGAGCATATATTCAAGTCACAGGC
The DNA here is from genome assembly GCF_964273705.1 of Natrix helvetica. NCBI lineage: Eukaryota > Metazoa > Chordata > Lepidosauria > Squamata > Natricidae > Natrix > Natrix helvetica. The sequence continues at coordinate 28,971,954 of NC_138550.1, read as the reverse complement.
ACAGGACTGCAAATGTATTAAACTAAGGTTTCATACAAGGTGTAGATTAGGTACATAAAATCTGAACAATATTGTTTTGCTTCTTTGAAAGAAGCTCTGGCACCTATTCATACATTTCTCTAATTTAGTATATTCACTCAGCTTTCTTTTTTAGAAAGAAATTAGGTGAGCAAATCACAAACTCTTGTGAGAAGGAAGCTACCCTAATAACAGTATTCTCTTTCTAATTAAGTTTGTTTTCGTATTCATAAGACAAAATAGGTGCCTCTTCAGAGAATGGAGACACAATGTAATTTGGACCAGCATGTAAATGGCTTCCCAAAGTGCCAGTTCAAAAGCAAGGAAGAGCCAGTTTCAATGGTTTTCGAGTGGAGTGAGGAGGAACATTACAAAGACGGAGGGAAGAGGTGGGTTCCTACCAGTTCCGACCAATTCGGCCAAGTAGGTAGTAACTCGGCCGGCCAGGCCCCCGAATCTGTTCTATTGTTGGCACCGCATGCACCGCCATCTTGTTTTTTGCTTCTGCGCATGCACACAAGCATTGTTTTTACTACTGTGCATCAAATGTGTCCCTGAGCAAAGCCGGAACTGACTCAGGGAACTTCATACCCAAATTGGATGGTAAGAGGAGGAGAGGCTAGAACCTCAGGAGGGCTGTTGGAGGGGCATACAGAGGAATGCCTGGCTGAAGAGGAGAGAGAAGAGACATGGCTGCAGCTGGGAAATCTGGATGACCATCCAGAAATATAGGGTGAAGAAAGGGCAGAGCTGCAATCAGTTAGTGTGGATGAGGAATATCTGCCTCCTCTTCCAGATCCAAGGCTACACAAGGCTGAATGTGTGCAAAGGAGATTAGTGAGGCTCCTCACAAGGAGGCAGTCTCAACCCTCCTAATAAGCTGCATTGGTGGGCAGCTACTTAGCCCTAGGTGTGGGTTCAAATAACTCTGGAGACACCCATCCATTTCTGCTGTGTTTATGCTCTGACTTTGTGGCACCTGCTTTCAGGATTCTGGACCTATGCCTTCCTTGCTGACCTCATGATTGGCACTTGGATTTTTCAGTTAGATTGTTCTTGGACCTTGGCTTTTGTTACTGCGCTTGGACTTGGACTGTGCCCGGACTTTGGACTTTGTGTGTGGATTTGCAGACGTATGCCTTGCACTCCAACTTTCTTTTTGTCTTTAACTTTGTGTCTTGGTTGTGCAAACATGAATTTATTGGGACTTTACATTTCTTGAGAGTGGGATCTGGGCAATAACTTTAGAGACTTGCAGTGCCTTAATAAAGTATTTATAGTTCCTAGTTGTATGTGTGTTAAATTTATTTAATATCAATCCTAAATACTGGTGGTTAGGACAATATCAGCACCTGTGGCTGGGTGTCCCACGAAGTTTCTAAAGGGGGTTAAGAACTACATTGTGCTAGAGATTCAAACTTTTTGCTTTAAAATTATTGGTGGACATGGCACTGTTTTAAAAGATGTATTATACTGCTGATGAAAAAAAGATAAATATTCATTTTGAATTATCTCTCATTATGTATGTTATCAATGTATGAATATTTTATTTTTTAACAAAATCATTTTTATAGAATTTTAACAATCTGACAGCATCTGAAGTCACTACTTCAAAATCAGTTTTCAAAGATATAATTTAAAAAAAATAGCAGCAACCAATAGCAGTTGTAAAGTATATATGATTCATGGAGCAAATGTATTTTCATGCATTACTGAATTTTAGATTTCTTCTGAGAATTCCTTGTGCCTTAAGATATAGTTCCCCCTTGCCCTACACTGGCACAAGGTCTGTGCCATTCCTCCGAAGCCGTAATATAGTTGTCCATGAGACTCTGATCTCACTGTATAAATTAAATTCAAAGATGAACACCTGAGGATATGTAATAACATGAGCCCAGAAGAACCTGTTTGCGGACAATAAATCAAATGCACTTAAGCAGGCATGAAACTACCTTGGGCTTTTAGAACATGCTGGTGGAAAGTGTGCTCATATATACAGTTGAGTAAATATTAGTTCATCTGGTTTTTGTTTACTAAAAAATCAGGTCATTTCTAATCATTCTTAAACCACCTCTGAATAAAGATATCTATTAATCCTTTCCTGGGGAGGAAAGCTATGGGAAATCTAGAGAGCATACTAAAAAGCAGAGACATCACCCTGTCAACAAAAGTGTGTATAGTCAAGGCTATAGTTTTTCCAGTTGCAATGTATGGCTTTGAAAGTTGGACCATAAGAAAGGCTAAGCGCCATAGAATTGAGGCCTTTGAATTATGGTGCTAGAAAAGACTCCCGCAAGTCCCTTGGACTGCAAGGCGATCAAACCACCCAGTCCTAGAGGTGATCAACCCTGACTGCTGTTTAGAAGATCAGATCCTGAGGATGAAACTTAAATGCTTTGGCTATCTAATGAGAAGGAAGGTCTCACTGGAGAAGAGCCTAATGCCGGGAAAGATTGAGGGCAAATGAAGAAGGGGACGACAGGGAATGATGTGGCTGGATGGAGTCACCAAAGCAGTAGGTGTGAGCTTAAATGGACTCAGGGGGATGGTAGAGGACAGGAAAGCCTGGAGGAGCATTGTCCATGGGATTGCGATGGGTCAGACACAACTTCGCAACTAACAACAACAACATTAGCTCTTTGTGGTAGTCCATAAAAAAGCACAACAATGAATACTAGGTGTATGTATGTATGTATGTATGTATGTATGTATGTATGTATGTATGTATGTATGTATATATATATATATATATATATATATATATATATATATATATATATATATATATATATATATATATATATATATATATATATATATATATATATATATATATATATAAAGTTATATTACGACATTCTTGCAAGTATTTTCCCCCTGATTTCTTTCTACTTCCTGGGAAATTAGGGAGGATCCCTTCTGAAATTCTTCTTGCACTCCCTCAGTTTCTGTGGACTGAGATTCCTTTGGAATGATGGTTGCTCAATCTGCAGCTCTTTCTCCACACTCCCAAGGTCACTTCTACATACCATTATAGTGTCAAACAGATGGGCCAAGTGAAACCACAATTTCTTTTAATATTTAAAAACACATGAAGGATCTTCATTCTAAGCTTATTTTACATTGAATATATTCATAGAACTCAATGCCCTGTTCAATACAGGAATCCAAATTAAAACATCCATAACAGATGAGTCTCCAGCTCCTACTCAAATAAATATAGTAAAGAAGAAGTTAACGCCTCTTTTGGAATTAGTTTCACTAATGAACTGTGCTTCAATTGGAATCTGTGTTCCATTATTCAGTGTGCAGCTTTCTAGATGTTTGTCAGTGAACAGACATTGACATTCTTCCATGCTATTATGGACTCCTCTCAGTCTTCTCTTTCATGGAGTCTCTAGTGAAATACAGCCACAATTTCCTAGTGTTCTAGCCTGAGCAGGTTCGTCTTACCCTTGCCAGTTCTAACTTTTATAAATAGGCCTTTGTTTCTAGGCCTTATTGTCACTGCCATTATCTGATTCTGTTTATTTCAATCAATGGTGGTATTCAGCTGGTTCAGACTGGTTCGGACGAACCGGTAGTGGAGACCTGCAGGTTGGCCTACCCATCCGCCCCAGTGCTATGCTGTCCTATTTAGCCACATTTTCTAAGCCACGCGTGCAAGCCACACGTGCTCACATTTTTGGTGCACGGTGAACGGGGGTAAAATTATATGAAACCCACCTCTGGTTTCAATCCTTCTTAAAGTATGGAATCTAGAACTAGAAACAATATTCAAAGCATGATCTGGGCAGCATTGAATAAGAAGGAACAACTGCTTCCCATCGTTTAAACAATTAAACAAAAAAAAAACTATATTTCTGTTGACAGCAGCCTTCTCCCTTGCAGTTACAAAACATTGGTGATCCCTGTTCAGTTTGTAATCAATTACAATCCACATTTGTTCGATTATTATTCTGACTATTAGTTCCTTTCTAATTTCTCTGGTATAGGACTTTCATAGAACCTTCCATATAATAAACCAAGGATAGGGTAACTCTTCGATATTATAAATAAAGGACGTTTACTGAACCTATAGTTATATACATAACATTCCTCAGAAAGGTATGAGTTGGGGTAATCACATTTGCTATCTCTAATAGCATACATTCTTACCAAATTTCTTGATCATTACGCCATTAACGTTTCCATTAACTTTCATCCAAAGCAATTTTATGCCCAATTCAGGACTGTGATATATTCCTTTCTTATAGATTGTAGCAACTTCTTGTAGTATGGATAATTATGCACCATTAGGTTCTAGACTTTAATTTTTTCCCTATGTTTGTTTTCTTATATACTGAGTGATTGAATCCACAAGAGAACAATAGGGTGGGTTTTTTTTTGGGGGGGGGGGTACAGCATAAACTGTATTAAGCAACAGTCTTGTAATCATGACTGTTGCTTAATACAGTCTTTATTAAAAACAATGCATTAACCCACATGCAGTGGTTACAATAATACAATGTTTGCATATATACTTACAGATGGTCCTCATCTTCCAAGCAATCCAATTATGGTCATTTATATGCACTTTATATAAGTAGTGTATTGTTATCGGATTCCCAGCATGTATTGTAGTAATCCATTTTCAACATTCCCAAATGCAGTAGCAATCACTGGGAGTGACTTGAATTGACTGAGGAGAATTGACTGAGATGAGATAGCAGGTATTTTATAAAATCCTTTCTCTCTCTTTTCTTTTTATTTTGATCTACTTCCTCTTTTCTCCAGAAATCTACTTGTACTTTTGACCTTATCTTTGCTTGCCTGTGGAGGAATGACACATCAGAGTAGGACAGAAAAAGAGAGCAATTCCACGCAGAAAGTGAGAAACAATTACATTAAGGCTGATCTAACCATCACATTTGGGACTCCGTAGCTCAGTGGCTAAGATTCTGAGCTTGTCAATCAGAAAGGTCGGCAGTTTGCCAGTACGTATCCCTAGCACCATGGAACGGAGTGAGCTCCCATTACTTGTCCCAGCTTCTGCCAACCTAGCAGTTTGAAAGCACATAAAAATGCAAGTAGAAAAATAGGGACCACCTTTGGTGGGAAGGTAACAGTGTTCGTGCACCTTTGGCATTTAGTCATGCTGGAGACATCTTTGGACAACACTGGCTCTTCGGCTTTGAAATGGAGATGAGCACTGCCCTCTAGAGTTGGGAACAACTAGCACATATATGTGAAGGGAACCTGTTCATTTACCTTTTAACCATCAAATTCACATTTGCCATTTATATCCAGAGAATGCATGTGAGAACTATGGATCAAAGAAACACGTGTTTACCTGAAAACCCGAAAATACTAGCTTACTTGCTTGAACTAGTTTACTTATAGAGTTTATTTGCATGAAGGTTGAGTTGAGTATGGAAACATAAGGATAAAATTTAAGAATGGAAGATGAGCTTAGGGCAAAAGTTGGCTCTTTTAGTCTCTTCTGCAATGTGCCATAGCTTTGTGCCCAAGAGGAACTAAGACTGAACCTCAAGATTAGACCACAGTAAAATCTATTTTCCCGTGATTAGTAGTTTAGCATCAAATTATATTGAAAGATCATGTTTTGAAAGATGATGTGTTGCAGTGTTTATTTTCGTTTGTTTTGGTTTTTAATTGGATTTTAATTACTACAATGGAGATGGTAGTTAACATGGATTGATTAAGCAAAGCCTATGTAGATTTACTCATATTGGCTCTGTCTTTTTTTAAAAAAAATCTTGCTAGGAGATGACAAGAATGCCAATTTTTAGATACATCACCTTGAAAAAGAATGAGGGCATTATTTTCATTGAGAAATGGGATCAAAGAAGTCTTTAATAGTAGTATGAGAAATAGGTGCAGATAAGATGAGGCAATATCTTGGAATGATCATTAAAAATCTTTTTACAATTAGAACTTCCTGAAGCTCATAAAGTTATAGCCTTATATGAGATTTCACTCAAGATTCAGACATGAATGCATATCATTGGTGTATAATTCATCTTCAAGACTGAAATATTCCAAACCAATAGGACTCCTTCTATTCAAACAGGAGATGGTTAGATGGACCCATTATCACAAATGCATTTAAAAGAGTGGGAGGGAGGGAGGGAGGGAACTGTCAGTCTGTAATGTTAATGAGAGCAGAGGTGATATATTCAAGCTGTTTAATATCTATGGGAATAGAAAAATAACAGTGTATGGTGACTGTTTAGAAGTTACATATCCTGCTTTGCATATTAGATTTAATTCATCAGGCCTGGATTTGCTTTCCCCTCTGAGCTCATAGAGTAATGATATGAAGCATTGACCCTGAGAGACAGGAGGAAGAACTACAGCTTGGATAACCAGCATGTAAAAGATGTCTCAACACATAGAAGGGGACATTGAATAGAAAGTGTTTCACAAAAGGTCCTCCTAGTGTTTTCCAGAGAAAAAGGAAAAGAGAGAAATACTTTTAGACCTGCAAGATTATGTTAATGTAACCTAACAATAAAGATAAGAGTTAATTCGTGGTGGTTGTTGCCTAAATGTGCCTTACAGGACTAACACACAGTTGATATGGCACATTGGAATTTTTCAACCTTTCAACTCTTTCCCCTTCTCCTATCAGAACACTCAAGAGGGTCAACGTCATTGCTCAGAGGATCATTAGTTTCCCTCTCCCCTCTTTGGAAGAGCTTTATAGCGCCCACTGCCTTAAGAAAGTTCAAAACATTCTAAAAGATTCATCTCATCCTGAGCACACATTTTTTTTAACAATTACCATCTGGCAGACATTGCAGGACAATAAAAACCAGGACAAAGAGACTGAAAAACAGCTTCTATACCAGAGCAGTAACTATATTGAATTCTACTGTATAGTGAAATATTAATGCAATATATGGGGTTTTCAGTTCAATTGTATGGAATGTGAAGGATGTGTGTTTTGCTTTATGTATAATGTACACTGAAGATGGCATTTAATTTCATTGTACAAGGTGCAATGACAATAAAGAATTACTATTACTACTACACTATTGCTATTAATAGAGTCAAACAAAGAAAACATTTCCTGTAGAGTGCCATATATCATATATATTCAATGTGATGTAGCTCTATCCTGCAAAACATTTAACCACAACTATATATCCAATCATTTAATATAGGAGCTAAAGTTCTTCAACAGCATATTAAAGTTCCGCTGGATTTGGGACACCACCACCCAAAAATACTTATGTGTTTTTGATTAAATATTTACAAATTTTAAAAGGATCCTAGATCTACAAAAAATAACAATGTTTGTGTGAGTTTTTTCCTTGTCCCTCTAAGAGAGAAAATATTGGCTTTATATAATCTATAATTTTCCATTAAAGAAAAGAGAAAAATACTTTTGGGATTCTGGTGACAAGAGAGTATAATGTCTTGAAAGGCCTAAAGAAATATGCATTTCTAGGCATGTTTACAAAGTCAAATGTGCTGGAGATGATAGGAAATATGCAAACTGACTCTGGCTTCTCAAATATTGGAGTCTAAAGAAAGAGTAGGGAATACATTATAAAATATTTGACACTATATCAATATGGAATGTTTAATAAATGGTAAATATTTGATATATGTGTAAAAGAGAGGTGTGTCCCAAAGAGAAGAATATCATAATGGAGAGAAATGCCTATGAAAAATATCTAAATTCAGAAGTGAATATAGCAGGTTTCCCGTTAAATGGAACTGACGACAATGAATATACCTACCTGGGTTGAATAGAATTAGAATTGTAATTCTATTAGAATTAGATTTGTGATGTAATTGAAAGTTACTTATAGGACTTATAGAACATCTTATCAATCAAATAATGTTGCCCATGTCCCAAGAGGTCCTGGGAGGAAGCTGCTGTCACTAGCACCAATCTGCTTCTGGTTGATATTATTAATACGTTTGAGCTGCCATTTTACATTTTTTAAACAATCGTGTCTATTGGTTTTTTTTTGTTATGGTTAACTGGTTTTCTTTTTAATGAAAATAATTTTAATTTTTTTTCTGCATTGTCTTGCAAAGTGGAGGCAAAATGAATAATATAAAAATAAAATTAAAAACTCATGTGACATTTAAACGTACCACAATTTACATTTGCTTTTGTATGATATTACTATTTACTTGAGGTTTTCTGTACAATTATTCTTCACATAGTCCTAATTGTAACTTTTTCCTTTGACTATGAACAAAATGCTAAATCATAACATACAGAAATAAATGAAATCCCAGATTAATTCCTTTCCACTCTGCATATTGGTAAGGGAAGTGGGTCTTTTCCTCGAAATCAGTGTTTCTCAACCTTGGCAACTTGAAGATGTCCGGACTTCAACTCCCAGAATTCTGGGAGTTGAAGTCCAGACATCTTCAAGTTGCCAAGGTTGAGAAACACTGCTCTAAAGCATTCTCTTATCCAGAAATTTGTTGAGGTAATTATAAAGACTACACTTTTGAAATATTTTCTTTAAAGAACCTATGGAATACCAAGGGATTAAACCAGAAGTGGTATTCAGCCAGTTAGGATTGATGTGGATGTGCTCACATTTGCGAACAGGTAGGGAAGGTAAGTGAATCCACCGCTGGATTAAATGGTGTACAGAATCCTAGAAGCAATGTTTTAGAGATTAGAATAAGAATTATTAGTAAGAAAACATGTCAAAGATGAATTGTCATATACATTTGCCTTAGTCATGATGGCGCAGTGGTTAGAATGCTTTACTGCACTGCTGGCTGCCTGCAATTTGGCAGTTCAAATTCCACCAGGCTCAAGGTTGAGTCAGACTTCCATCCTTCCAAGGTGGGTAAAATGAGGACCCAGATTGTTGGGGACAATAGGCTGACTCTGTAAAACTGCTTAGAGAGGGCAGTAAAGTACTATGAAGCGGTATATAAGTCTAAGTGCTATCAACAGCTTGTTTGACTTACTTATGCTAAACTTCAAATGACTAAAAATGATGACATTATTTTAATCTGTACTTAACCTCGCCAGCTTCAGTTATCAAGAAAAAGCTAGTTAGTTGAAGGGAATTATTTTTAAAAGTTTCTGCATATGATATGATTTGAATTCTGGCAGTTATGGAGCTGAAGGTTATCTACTGAATGCCATAAGAATAGTATATAATATGATGGAAATACAGCATGGGTGAGAAAAAGTAGAATGCTTATTAAATGGTTTATTTAACAGGAAGGAAGACAAGGATGTGTGATAAATATTGATGGACATAATAAATGTTTGGGAAATGCTTGAAGTATATTAGGGATGGAAATGCAGATGATGTTATGGCATTGGCTGAGAACTCGGATGATTTTCAGTAAAATTTTAGAAAGTTTAATTTAGGGGTTTTAAAACATTTTTCATGGTGCTGAACCTATTAATTAAAAAAATCCTGGAATCTCTATTTGAGATAAAATACTATTTTAGAAAATCCTCCTTTAATGCAACAAATAATATGGTTAAGAATGGGATACATTAGGAGAATCATAGAAGCAAGTCAGTTGCTGTGGCAATGGATACTTGAGAATTAAAATAAGAAAACATTAGGTCAAGGATGAATGGGTGCTGAATGAATATAGGTAGAATGCAAAAGAAAATGACCAGTATGAAATAAGTAGTTTTGTTACCTGGAAAAACTGAATTGGGACGGAATTGCAAATCAACCATATGAAGGAAGAGACAACGAGTGAATTAGAAAAAGGATATTGAGAAAGTTGTAATTGTAATCATAGATGGAGTTCATAAGACCTTGACAAAAGAAAACGACTTTTCAAAAATTAAAAGAACAAAGGGTAATGACTGAATTTGCACATGGGCATAGAAAAAGCAGAGATGACTTTCAAGGATGGAAAAGTATGAAATAATATAGTGAATGGTGTCAGCTGCATCTTCTTTCACTTTGCCCACTTTAATTAATTACTTTAATCCCTTTAGTTTCCTGTCTCTTATTTATTTTATGAGCCTTGTATGAGATTTCTTACAGGCACAGTATGATGGATTTCCAGATTTTTTAAATATTTACTAATTAGCATTAACACTTAGACTTATTTACTGTTTCACAGTGCTTTTACAGCCCTCTCTAAGCAGTTTACAGAGTCAGCCTATTGACCCAATTATCTGGGTCCTCATTTTGTCCACCTTGAAAGGATGGAAGGCTGAGTCAACCTTGAGCCTGGAGAGATTCAATCTGCCAAGTTACAGGCAGCCGGCAGCCAGCAGACATAGCCTGCTGTACTGCATTCTAACCACCATGCCATTGTGGCTCTTTATTAGCAATATTTATAGCTAAATATTAAGTAGCTACATTTATTTCAGCCTATTTTTTCAATACATACATACTTACGTACGTACGTACGTATGTAGGCAAGCAGGCAGGCAGGCAGGCAGGCAGGCAGGCAGGCAGGCAGGCAGGCAGATAACACTGATATGTCTACTAAGTTCAAAATATTTGACATTCCAAGCCACAAGGATTTATTTTGGTCCAAATGTTTATTGGAAGCTGCAATATACTTTCATTCCTTCTGGATCCCAAGGTGGTACATTTAGACCTGCTACTGATAAAAATGATAATTTATGTAAATAAAACAAATGTAAACTCTAAGTATAATTAAGGAAAAAAAACTAAATTAGCATTAAAGTTCAAAAAATTGAGTTCCTTATGACCTTGAAGCATAAACAAAATCTAGGCAGTCTATTTTTTTTTTTCTTTGAAAGATTAGCCAGAAATGATGTGGGCATTAAATAGCTTTGTTTAAAAGATATAAGTAAAGATAAATGTTCCCTATGCACATGTGTGCTAGTCATTTTCCGGTTCTAGGGGCAATGCTCATCTCCATTTCTAATCCGAAGAGCCAATGCTGCCTGAAGATATCTCCCGTGGCCATGTGGCTGCATGACTTAACACCGGAGGTGCACAGAGCATTCTTACTTTCCCACCAAAGTGTTAAATGGAAAAAAACCGGACTACCTCATTTATAAGAAACACAATTTAATTATCCAGATACTGGAAGCCATTCTGGAAACATATTAATAGTTCCTAATCAAATAAATCATAACTAGGGACAAGCTTATATTCCTTATTTTATACTAATCAGTGGAATGGCTTGCCTCCAGAAATGGTGAGTGCTCTGTCACTGGAGGTTTTTTTTAGAAGAGGTTGGAGAACCATTTGTCTGGAATGGAATAGGGTCTCCTGTTGTTCAGAATGGTTGGACTTGAAGACCTACAAGGTACCTTCCAACTCTGTTATTCTGTATTTCTAGGCTGAAAATAAAGTAAGAGATATACCTTGATTAGCTGATATAATGCAGATTCTTCCAATATTATTCTTCTTTTTTTTAATGAAGAGTTGCACATATATAAGAAACTATTTCAGAGTAGGGTTTAATCTTAATTCTCCAAGATTGGACTATCCCCTCTAGAGATTTCTGGAATCACTGGAAGGCAGAACTGAATATTTTTCAATGCATATCTACCCAGGCTGAATTCAATAAAATTTACTCATACTTCCATTTCTTATAGCAGCATTAACTATCTATCCATCCAACATACAAAAATAATGCTATCATGAGAAATGAAAAAGCCATTGAGACTGCAGTACTGTCTACTTTTATTATGAATGTGCATATGTCTGTGATATAAATAGATTGTGGACTTTCAAATAATAACCATCTTTTCTGAAATATGCAGGTGTGTTTTAAGCTGCCAAAAATCATAGCTCTTTTAAATACTTCAACACAAAACCCCATCTTAAACTGGTTTAAAAAGTCTCAATGTGTGCGTGAAGCAGATTTACTCATCATAGCCCATTTTTCAAACATCCAAACCACTAGAGGTAAGTGCCTCTTTCAGTCTCATCTCTTTATTCTGATTTTTCTGAATTCAGCTGATTAATTATCTACCATTATATTCCCTATGGAATTGTAGTTTGTCTGCTCAAAAGCCCAATCTGAGTATGATTGGCTCTATATTTTTCAAACTATAGTGCATTTTGTAGGTACGCCTGCATTCACAAATGTACGTACATATGCATAGGACTTGCCTGATTGACAACATCAGGCAAACAATGCACAAATGAAAAGTATACTTTTTATGAATAGACTTGAAAATTCTAACATTTGCATCCATTTTATGAATTCTACCCCAAGAAACATAAATGTAAATAATTGCAAAGCTCTATAAATAAGTTTGACAGTCCTTCATGAATGAAGTACATAATTGTAGGGAAAGATTTTTAATACGAATTGGTTCCTGAATACAGGAAAGTTACACTTATTATTTCTTCATTGTGACAGCTTGAGAAAGAACAAACATGATTTTGGAAAGAACTATGCCACTTGGGTAACTGACAGGCTATTTTTCCCCCCTTTAGGGTTGTAGTACTCAAAAATTATTTGGAAAAAATGCTTCAAACCTTGCATGGTTATAAAGACAGCAGCTAATTACCGTTCGTTAGGTTCAAACACCAGTTCCAAATCCTTATGTATGTACTTATTTTTTTTTTCTGCAGAGTTTCACATTGAGCAACTTTTTCCTGTCTGCAATTCACTAGATATGTTTGGGAGAACAAATCCCTCATGGAAATTGCAGTCCCAATACTTCTGGTGGTTAATAGGTTAGATAAATTTAATTAAACTTAGATGAGCTTCTACTTGGGACCTTACATATTTTGTGCCGAGGGCTAAAAATCTACTAGAATAATAAGTAAAGGAAGTGCCAGAACTTTATATTTCAGGGAAGAACCCAGAAAGAGAAAAGTTGATATTAGCTGGACAGTGAAAATCTATTAAGGAAAAACAGATTAAAAATTAACACCTATTCACTTATCTAAATTCTTCTGATAAATTACTGTATTTTTCGGAGTATAAGACACACCTTTTTCCCTTAAAAAAAAGGCTGAAAATCTGGGTGTGTCATATACACTGAATACAGCATTTTTTGCCTCCTGAAACCCCGCCCCTTCACAAAATGGCTGTGCATAGCCTTTAGGAGGCTTTCAGAGTGCTCCTGGGTACTGGAAGGGCAAAAATGAGTGGAAAATGGGCCATTTTTTGCTCAAATTCCCCCCCCCCCCAGCCCCAAGGAGCACTCTAAAAGCGTCCTAAAGGCAATGCATGCCATTTTTTTAACAAAAAAACATGCCCATTTTTGCAAAAAACGGGCCATTTTTTTGCTCATTTATGGGGCGGCCCAGCACCCAGGAGCACTCTACAAACCTCCTAAAGGCTATTCATGCCCCCTTTTTAAAGTATGTAAATTTAAAGTATGTAAATTCATACATATTGACTGGTTGCCAAGTGCCCAACAATGCAGCATGGGAAATTTGAAGTAAGACCTCAGAAATGAGAGGGAGTCGTCCTCTTGCTACTCTATCTGCTTAATGACCTGAGAGATCACTTATTGACCACAGCCAGCAGTGCTGCGATTGCGGCCATTTAGTGAAGTAATCACATAACAGTACATTTAACAAGCACTTCAAGCAATGACCAAAGATTCAGGGCTAAATTGTGATTTTGAATACTACTTGTAAGAAGAAAATAAAAGGTAGGTTGTACGTGTGTGTTGGAAATAGATGTGACAATCAATAACAAGTGTGAGAAAAAGATGATCTGTGAGGAGAAAAACTCACATATTACTTTTGGAGGGAAAAAAAGAGAGAAAGAGTAGGAGGCCTGTTGCTTTCTTTTCTTGTTCATCACAATATCTCTTTTTACTTCTGCATCTCCATTAGCAAAGACTAGCTTTTTAAAGATTTAGATTAGATTAGATTTATTAGATTTGTTAGCCGCTCCCTCTCCACAAAGGGACTCGGGGCGGCGTACAATAAATAAAAAGCACATATTATACAATTAAACATTACAATTGAACATTACACGGAGGAGGTATAAAAATCACACAACAATCGTTACAATAAATAAAAATAGTAATAATACAGTTAAAAATTAAAATACCCCAATATAAAATTACAGGTTTAAAAATTGCCAGGAGGATTAAAATGGAGCTATGGTTGAGCCAGGCCGGCTAATTGAAAAAGGTGGGTCTTGAGTTTTGAACGGAAGGAGCGGAGGTCGTTAGTAATCCTGATGTCGGGGGGGAGGTCATTCCAGAGGGCTGGGCCCATCACAGAGAAGGATTGTAATATGTGAATATTATCCCTGCTCTTATAATTTAGTTTTCTAATTAATTTTGGCGGCTATGTACCCAAAATCGAATAGACAAACAGAAATGGCAAGGGGAAGAGTGAGAATTGTTGTAAATGTTTTCCTGAAACAACTATAATATTTTCTGAGGATGATACGAAGAAAACAGTGGGAACACCAACATCCAGCTACTATCTCCATAAGTCCTTAAAAAAAACAAAACAATAAGGTCAGGGGAGATGGCTACATTGTCTCAATAGACTACTGAATGTAAGGACAGCTTTAACTCAAATAACTTGCAGCTGCATTTCTCAGAGAAAACCTCATATTAAATATGATAAGCAGCACACGTAATCAAAGAAGAGAGGCTGGCACGCTTCCAGCCCATGTTCTCAGGGAGTAGTCAGGCATTGAAGCTGTTTGAGCATACTTTAATAAAAAAACTGATTCTTATCTGTACATTTTTATTAATCTAAGTTCAGCAGCACACTGTGGAAAAAAAATGGATGTGTTCAGCACACTAATGTCTGTTTCTATATCTCCTCTATAAATTCATCCCAGATTGGCTTCATCGGATTTTATGTATGGTGCGGTGTTCAAAGTAAATCTGGATCAGCTTTAGCATGGGGCAACAGCATGCATAAAATTAACTTTATGCATGCTGCTAAGAGATAATTGACTAAAACAACAATGAAAGAGATTGATCCTGTCATTGATCTAAGTTAGTAGAGTGGGAACACTTGGTACCTTTACTCTAAATGTATTTTCCCATGAACAGGAAGCAGAAGGCATTCTGTGGGCCTGTCCGCCTCCCCTTTTTTAATCCAAGTAGAAGCTCCTGGTTCAAAATTGCACAAAGGATGCTATTTTCATTCAAGAGAATCTGAGCATGTTCTTGCTATAGATTTAACACCTAGCTTGGAGATATTAAAAACATCAGGTGTGCTGTGAACTTAGCCCCATCTCTCTTTATGTGTTTTTCAGATCTGGCAGTGTTTTCCGTAGATGACCCAATGGAATTTGTGTATATACAGCTTTCAAGCAATCCATTGTTTGGGTAGATAGAGCACATAGCTCCTGTGGATAAGTAAACATAATTCTGCCACTTTATCATCATAGAAAAAAATAAAAGTGCAATTCTGCAGCTTGCTTAGGTTTATCTGCACACTGTCTCATTACAATTTTGGCCAAATCAATCTACTGCAGTTGATGTGGAATTTTAAAGTAAATTTAACCACATCTTACAGCAGGCTAACATCTTCTGTTGTGGCAACTTAAACAATGTTTTTGAAAGCCAGTTTAACTCTCTTAACATTCTCAACTGTAGCCTATGACAGGTGATGTGCTAATGTGTGAAACTCCAAAAAATGGCAGGTACAATTCCTGGCATACAAAAAGCATTCCATTGTCACTAGCAAATACATCATATGCTCAGAAAATGTTGACCAGCTTTAGAATTACTGTCTCATCTTTCCCATTACCAGCTTAGGATAGTCAGATTTTTGATCTCCCAATACAGTTGTTTGTTTTTCATTATTACAATCATGAGCAATTTCACTCAGAAATGAAAAACTGTATTGGGAAATCAAAATTTGGCACTGTCCTAAGCTGGTAATGGGAAAAATGAGACATGGAGTAGAATAGAACGGAATGGAATGGAACGGAACAGAACAGAACAGAACAGAATAGAATACATTATTGGCCAAGTGTGATTGGACACACAAGGAATTTGTCTTCGGTGCATAAGTTCTCGGTGTACATAAAAATACATTCAAAATAACGGTAGAGAGCTGCAAGCATATCTATTCTTACAAAGAAAGTTTTTTTTTTTAATCACAGGACATGTTAGTCTTTACCATCTCCTAGTGCTTATCATTGGCAGCTTCCCAGAACAATGCTGGAGAAACTAAGCAACAATTAAACAAAGGCCACAAAGGAGAAAGTTTATGTCTGTAGCCATTTTCCCACTAAGATATTTAGTCATAGAGCAAGCAACAGCTTATTCTCCAATAGTCGTGTGTGGGCAACATTAGAAATAGTTGACCATTGGAAATAGTTGATATGACTGCTTTCCCCCCACAAATCCTGTTGTGCAGCAATCCCCATCTCTGGAAGTAAGATTTTTTGGGAACAGCATGAGACAGAATAACATTCATATGCTCTTCAACAAAATTTAAAGTATCACAGTATGAAATTGTATTAGCAATCTGATATCTTGAGAAATAATCAGCTGGATTACTTCTGCCTGAACAATAAAGCATTTTGTAGTTGTATCTTTGCAATTTCAGCTTCTACTGTTCAACAGCCAGAGGAAATTGAAAAAAAGAAAAGAAATACAAGTTGTTGAACATAGGTTGAAGGGGCTTATAAAAAGAAGAGCCAATTAGGTGCAAATGAAATATGGAACATGTAGGTCACACCAGAACTTGTATTTCAGTTGGGAGTACCCTTTTTATTGTTTAAGCTCATGTTTTATGATCTGGGATTGTAAAAGCACAGGATCAGGTTGGTTGACACAATTCAGTATAATTGTCATTCAGTTTCTTATTGACATGACGGCTAGAAACTATAATGTTCTAAATCCATGTTGTCCTCTTGACTTAGATATTACCTGTGGAAACTTTACTTTTTCATATTCTTCAGCACTTTTTGCATCAGGCATGGTTTTGAAAATGAAGTTCACTTCCAAGATAATGTAACATCACTGCTCCCCTAGTGGTAGAATCATTTCCCTTAAGATCAAGGAATTGATTTTCAACTCTTTGCATCCAATGCTCCCATCTAAGTCCCAAGCTAGTCAGAGAATCAGGCAAAGAATCAGGCAATCATGAAAAATAGAAAGCATTCAAATGGTGCTAGGCCATAACCCAATAGCTCAAAGTATGTTGTAATGGTATGTGTGGGTGGGGTGGGAAGTTGTGTGTGTATAAGGAGGAAAATCATGAAAGTTGGTTACTTCCATTCTCTAAATCAGCATTTAAAATCACTGTTCCTGTGCTGGCTGAGGAATTGAAGGAGTTGGGGTCCACACTTCCAAAAGCTGCTAAGAAGGAAAGAGTTTCTCTAAATCTTTAATAAAGAATGTTATCTTTGTATTTCATTTGAACTTATCTCATCAAAATCTGATCCCACCTTCTTTGCTATAGAGTCAGTCATGGGATTCAGCCAGTTTGCACCTATTTGGGAAAACTGGTTGTTAACTTTCTAAGCAGATCGGAGAACTGGTTGTTGGAAGAAATCTCATTTTGTTTTTTTCCACTAATCCTGTAAGGAAAGCAGGAAGGAAACATTCTGGTGTTGCTTCTAGCCTAATCTTTATTGCATTGCTTACATAAACTGCTTCTCTGGTTAACCCTTATTATGTTGTAAGAGCTAAGGCGAAGCGCTCACCAACGTGAGTGATGTTGAGTAGGCCATGCCCACCCAATCACATCACCACTGAGCCACACCTACCCAGCTGATCATTAGGGCAGAGAACTGGTTGTTAAATTGAATCCCAACACTGTATAGAGTAATTGTGTGTAGGGAGGTGCTTGCTGGGTACCTCTGTTGGCTCTGAAATTGAGGTTGGAAGACAAGGAAGTAAAGTAGATTCATGTTGTCTGCTTGTCTTTTAAAATCTAGATTGATTATGAAATTTTCAAGTGAGAGAATTCTGATGAATCAGTACTCAAGTATCTCATTCTTAAATAACCTAAAGTAATAGTGTCATAACTGTGATTCTTATTTCTCTTCCAAATTAACTTGTTGCTATAAAACATTGAAAAAGAACAGTCTATCCAGCTGCTTGGCAGCACTAATAGGTACCGATAGATTGATAGGAACTAGCAGAAGCCCTTAGCTTAGGGAGCTTACAATGTTCCAGGCGTGCCATTTGGCACATTTTGCAATATTTGCTGAGAACAATATTATCCTAAACACTTCCTAATTGTTATGCTGGATTAGTTAAAGCATGTTGTATTATTGACCAATCTTCTGCAATATTTATAAAACTTCAGAGAGGATTACAGAGGAACAAATAAATATATAGAGTCGGCCCACCATTTAAATAATAAATATTTAGTCAGCTTGTTCTCACTCCCCCAAAATTGGGTTAAGTATATGTGGGGATTTTTTCAATAAATCTTTAATATCTTGGTACATGTTTATTTGCTTCAGAAATAGAAGAGAATTATTGGAAGGCTTTCTAAATCACAAAAAAAGGACAGTTGAAAATACATATTATTTCTTTCCCCAATTTAAAACTCACTATAACATTATATTTGATATTCCTCTCCTTTTTCTTAAACTTATCCATCATTAACATTTTACAAACCAATATATGCCTATGTTTACTCTTTCCATTCTATGAACAGTGTTTTTCTTTTCCTTTTGCTAAAAGGAAGCTAACATAAAAGCTAAGTTGCATGTTCAGTTATATGATCAGTAGTCTTGAATGAAAAATGGCATAGCTTGCATTAAACATGTTGGGTAACTCACTATGCATATATTTATAGAAAACTGCCAGTTTGTTGAGCTACCATAAATACTCATGTATATACTCATGTATAAAGATAACAGGATCTCACATTTAACCATTTAAATTCAGTAAAAGTGCACCACCTGCAGATTAGCTGACTCATATTTTTCATGGTATTTGGGTTAAAAATGCAAGGGTCTGCTTATTCACAGCTGGGCTTATTAAGACCACAAAGAAGTCAAATTAACATGATGCTAACATAATGCCACCCCTTTCATGTTATGCATCCAGAAACAATTATTGGTGTGGTTGGGGAAAATGCAAAAATCCATTATATTTGCTGCAGTTAGTTTATATCCAATTAGTTCATATCCAGTCTATTCCATCTGTTAAAAAGAGAATGCCTTAAAGAGATAGAGATTATACAATATTAAGAGCCTTACATTAAAGAAAAACCAAGTTAAAGAAGAAATGGCTCCACATCCATTTTAACCCCACACCAGGGTTTGAATAATTTACAGAGCACAATAACTGTGGGAACTGCATGAATGTCTGGAAGATATCATTCTAATGGACAGACATCATGCAACTGAATAAGTCTGCTTTCTGGGTCCCTTCAGACATTAATTGTGATAGTATCTAAAGCTAAAAGAAATTAATCCTGCTTTCACCAATTATCTGAATTCCATACAATTTTATAATATTTGTGTACATTTTTATGAACAGTTAGACAGTGCTTCCCAAACTTTTCTTCATTGCCCAAAGCAGCTTACCAAAAAGTCCTTATGGTGATTGGGTGATGGATTTGAATGTCACTACCAAACAAAAGCAACTTTTATCCAATTTGGGTAATTTACTCAAGTTTGGAAAACACTGAGTAGAAAGTTCTGTTAAGAGCTTGTATTTTCAAGCAACAGAAATAGCCCCAATAGTCTATTTTCTTCCTGCCAAGTCTGTAGTTATTCAACACTTGTCAAAATACTTAACAGTTTTTGCTTGATCGGTTTCTAAATTTTGGTAGGAAAAGGGGGGAGAGTTTATAAAAGTGTAAAAAAGTTTATACTTTTTCAACCTAGGGTGGTCACACATTCAGTAGCAGCAACAATTATAGCAATATACTACGTAAGGGATTTGATCCAACAGTCATGCTGGTTGATCCAAAGAAACTCCAATGTTAATTCAATATTAATATTAACTCATATTGGCAGAAATATTAGCTCATTTTCATCCAGCTCCTTCCTCGCTGCAAGCTGTAACCATTAAAAACCTGGCTAAATGATATTCTTACAGGCTCTTAACAATAATAAAAAGACCATGATGGGGATTTGAAACTTAAGCCAAGACAAGAAAGCACTCCTCTCTGCTGCTATTCAGAGAAGTTCATTTGGCTGCATAAAGTCAAACACTATGGACTGATTTTGAAAAGAGAGAATAAAAATGTCATGCACATTAATAACATTCATAGATCATTGTAATAATAATAATGCTTACACTCTTCAAGCACCTTCTATCCAGAGGTTCAAATCATTCTCTAAAAGATGGCTAAGTATTACCATCCTTAATTTACTCATAGAAGCACCAAGGTCATACAAAAGGTCACTATAAAAGCTGGCATAGAATACTCTAATTTTGATTCTGAGAGAGATGCCACATAGATAAGAAATATTTCTAAATTCTGCTTTTTTATGGAGGCAAGCAGATTTGAGAAGTCCTGATGCAACCTGATCCCAGGTGGTGCATATCAAGACAGTTTCCTTATACTGAAAATATTAAGGTTAATAGAAATTAATGTTTTCTTTAGCTTGACAAGAAACAAGAATCTAGCATTAGAGCTGAAAGCCAAAATTGAGGAAGGGATTAATACAAGAACTGGGGGAATACAAGATTGGATGGACATTTTCTTGTGTAAATATGAACATGGAATTCATATTTGATATGCTTTGTGAAAAAGATTTTCAGTGCATGTGCACTTCCATATAAATAAAATTTCAACATAAAGTAACAGAATTCACTGCACATCTAAAACCCAAATTGTTCAGTTGGTTGAGATATTAATTATTAATGAAAAAAATGTACATCGTTTTTATTTTATTCATCTAATAAGATTCTATTCCAGAGATCCATTTTATGATATTCATTCCACAAAACAAAACTATGAAATGAAAGCCTGAGGTCAGAGCAGCCAGGCTCAAAAAACATATGACTAACATAACATATCACTCACTAAAATGTTCCTCATTAAAAGGGAACATTTTGTCACAAAAAAAGTCTCCAAAGTTTATCTAAGACACCAGATCAAAGTCATATTACTTTTACTATGCAAAGCAAGAATATGGCAGAGCATACTTATTCCTCTCTATATCAATTTTCTTTCTGAGTAATCCCAAACAGATAATGGAAAAGAAGAGGCACTGTATACAATCTACTTCTCCTTAAGCTCTCAGAACAGAGATGTACGTATAGGTATATTATGGCATGTCCCCAAGTACAGAGTTTAAGGGCAAAGGTCCATGAATTCAATTCCCAGTAGAGTTACTGAACCCACCGAATAACTTCTGGCTAGCTACATCCGCAGAATTCCCAAAAAAGGATGAAACTGGTCATGTGATGCCTCCAGGTGGTCAATGGAACTGAAAATACCTTACAGGATTATACACTATATAAAAATAGAAACATTTCCCCATTCCTTTCATGGGAGGGTAGTGTACATGCTGGCATGACATAAGGTAACATCAATATCTCTCTGCTTAGACAGTATAAGGGAAAGTTGACTGCATACATCATTCTGATAAAGCTGCTATATGTATATGCTTTACTTTTTATACATTGACTTCTTTTCTGACATTCTCAATTAGCCAGTGTGCATCAGAAATACTGTCTTGTGTTACTCACAATTTCTAAAGGCAATTTAAACAACCAGCATCTTTATTTCCAAAGATGCTATTATGTCAATTCCTGTGCCTTCCAGCTTGGTAATAACTGGAGCGCTGATTTCACTTTCTAATACTAATTTTTTTATTTATTTATTTACAAGCTGTAGGAAATATCTCTAAGGTGTCTTGTCTTGGATGCTGACTTTTCTACTGTATGTCTTTCAGTATACTTCTATTATTGATCTTCTTTGAATCTGAGTCTGTTTATTGGCATCCCATAGAATAGCAATAGCACTTAGACTTATATACCACTTCATAGTACTTTTACAGCTCTCTCTAACTGGTTTACACAGTCAGCGTATTGCACCCAACAATCCGGGCCTTCATTTTGCTCACCTCGGAAGGATGGAAGGCTAAATCAACCTTGAGCCGGTGAGATTTCAACTGCCAAACTGCAGCTAGCCTGAAGTAGCCTGCAGTACTGCACTCTAACCACTGTGCCACCTCAGCTCTATACTGGTTCAAGGTTGGAACTTCTGCTGAGTTTAAAAAAAGCTTTGTTTTGCATGTTATTTATATCTTCAATGTTTTTACAGGTACCATAATAATACTCTTCCTTGTCTCTTCTAACGTATCTCTGAAATTATTTGTTAAGTTTATCTTTCTTGGATCTAGGTTCTAGCCTCTTTTTGGCAATTTTCATCAGTTGTTGTGACATCTAATTTGTTTTGTTCTGTTCCTTCATCTTCACATTCTCCTCATAGATTTTAATCCACACTTTGTCTGGATTAATAAGAATCAAGACTTTAGGGCTATTCCTAATATTTCTTAAAAATCAGGATCTATGCTCAAGATCACAATAATCTTTAGCTTCACTTTGAACTGGAACTTGCACATGAGTGATTCATGATCTGTTCCATACTCAGCCCATGGCCAGATCTATGCTAATATGAGTTCTTCCACTTCTTACCAATAATACAGTCAATTGATTTGTGTGTACAGCACTCCATCTAATGATATCCATGTTTATAGAGATTGGAGGACTGCAATAATAATAATAAAAAGAAAAATCACTAAAATGGCATAAATTAGTATGTAATTTTCCTGCTTCATTTTGGTCTCCTAAGCTATATAATATAATGATATAATGATATTTTTTGTTTGAATTTTTCAAACAAAATTCCAAATGGACCAAAACAGAAGCCAATTTCTATTGTGGACAATTTTCAATGCAACATAAAGATGTAATGATACAGATATAAATATTTTTAAGATATACATTAAGATATGTACCTCTGGTACACAAAGAAGCTAACTAACAGTTAGTTATATAAATGTGACTTGAATAGGCAATGTAGGATAAAGGCCATTATTGCCTGTAGCAGGAACCAGGAACACACTTGCAGCTAAATTCATCACTCTTTTCTATTATTGTCAGCCTTGTGAGATAATCCGGATAGGAAGCACACCAAGATGAACAAATTCTATTTGATTTGCAAGGTTACAAATCTTACAATAGAATCTTGTAGGTCTGAAAATACATTTCTCCTTGTGACTTTTGCAGTATAAGAAACTGGGAAGGGTCCATTCTGAGACATTTGCCAAAGCATTCCTTTTCTGGTGTAGGAAGCATTCCCTCCTCCCCTGAAGAATGAAATATTTTGGGGAATATTAAAAAGGCAGGATAGAATATTTCCCCCAAAGGAGAAAAGGAAAAATAATAATAGTAAAAAATCTTAAGGGAGGCAGACACCAGCCCTAGTTTCCTGCCCCAAGCAAAAACTGAGGAGACCAGCTTTTAGAAATTCAGATTTGGTAATCCACTGAGAAAGACTAGGTAAGGCAGAAACTTCAGATAAGCAACACAGTAAGAAACACAGCCAAGCCAAAGGTTGACAAAATTAGTTTAGACAAACACCAAGGATTTGCATTTCCACTTTTGCCTATATACAGCCATGACCCCTACACAGAAATCCAGAACATACTGTATAAAACTCACCCACTCTAAACTCCATTTTGTCAGTTGTGCCAGAATCACATGCTGTTGGTGGTTCTGTTCATCAATAAACCAACTTTCTTTTCTAATAGCCTTCATTTTATTCCCAGATTGGAACTTGATCTGGATTTTTCTTCCAACAGTGGGATAATCTGCCTATTATCTGGCTGTTTCCCTTCACCCTATCTATGAAGGTCATTCCAGGGGTGAAATCAACTTACCAGTTCGCAAATGTGAGCACGCACATGCCACCTCCACACATGCACAGGACATTCCGCGCACACACATAGTGTCAAAAACGGGACATGATGATGTCCGGGTGGGTGGGCGGAGCCTCCCACCACCATTACTACCAGTTCGCCCGTACCAGATAGAACCAGTTGAATAGCACCACTGGGTCATACCCACATAATATTAGTTTTTTTCAGATTTCCTCTCCTCACCTTTTTGAATCCACATGCTAAACTTTTCTAACCATCTATATATCTTTTTTCTTTAGTTTTCTACTAGTTTGGGATACATATATTTTATATCCACACATAGCCCTAGATAGACCCTCTGTCCCTCTGTGTCTCTCTGTTTCTCTGTCTGTCTGTATGTCTGTCTGTCTCTCTCTCTCTCTGTGTGTGTGTGTGTCTGTGTGTCTGTGAGAGAGAGAGAGAGAGAGCACTACATATTGCTCTTTCATGGCTGAGATCGATAGCTCAGCAGCATCTTGAGATGCATAATTCCTCTTCACTCTTTATATAAGAATGTTTCAGTGACACAAACCAGGAGAATCACAACAACTTGAACCTCAACTGGATGAACAAGGTCTGCATCAGATGTTGAGGAACCAGGACAATCTGATGATAAGTGGTCTGCTAGAACAACTCTTTCATGGATGAGACAAGAGAACCTGGAATTGATGGAATGCTACTACAATGCGGACCTAATGAGAGGAGCTATATCAGGGAACTATGGATGGACAGAAGACCTGAATGCACACTAACTGAGAAACAGCTAGTAGCCCAAAGCTTCAACATAGTGAAAATAAAGCTGCTCTCAAAATCTGAGATAGATCAACTGCACATTACATCCTATTTTCAAAAAGACCTGGAAAAAACAATTGAATAGGTAGCCAACCCTGGAAGCGGAAAACATTATTACCATCCTCTCCATTGCAGAGCACAACAGAATAACAGAGTTGGTAGGGACCTTGGAGGTCTTCTAGTCCAATTCCCTGGTTAAGCAGGATATTGTATACCATTTAAGACAAATGGTTGTCCAATCTCTGTTCCAGTGATGGAGCCTTCTGAAGGCAAGCTGTTCCCCTGATTAATTGTTCTCACTGTTAGGAAATTACTCTTTATTTCTAGGTTGGTTCTCTCCTTGATTAGTTTCCATCTGTTCTGCCTTCAGGTGCTTTGGAGAATAGTTGTCATCCTCTTCTTTGTGGAAATCCCTTAAGTATTGTAACACTGCTATCATGTCAACTCTAACTGACATGGGAAGTGCCTTGGAAGACAAGACCTTGCAACAGATAGCCAAGGTGACAGGTATTGCAAAATCCTACCAATGGCTGGTAAGGGCTGGAATAAAAGGCAGCATCAAGCACCATTCCATACATGCTACATGATTACAAATATTTACAATATGTTTTTTAAAGGGAAAAACTGTTCACTAAGGAGTTGGAATCAGAAATACTCCCAAGTTTTAAATATTTATAAATAGTATGTATCATGGAATTCAATAAAGAGAAAGTTAGTATTTATACTGATTGGTTTTTTAAAAAATATTATTATTTATTCTCTTTTTTCTTGTATTTTTAAATAACAAATAATACAGATTTTGGCATTTACAGTAGCTTAGAGATTCAAATCATTTCTTATATTGTTAAATAATTTAATTCATCAATTCTCATCAATTATATATTAAAATATTTCAGTATATTCTCAATGAACTGTGTGGTTCAAAAATGTAAACTATGTTTGAAATCATCTATTGTTAATCACATCTAATGTGGCCACTAATTACTGTTAAATTAGGGCTTCCACATTTGGGCACATCAGGAAAGAACTAGACAAACTCTAAATTATAGCCATCCAGTTATTTACAGCAGATTCTAAAGCTTTAGTTAAGCATTTTCCTACAGCTAACAAATGCTAAAGAATATGAGTTCTGTGTGTCTATTTTGTACTTTCTTTAATAGTCTAAAATGTATTTTAATAACTCCTCAATACATTTTGAAATTCCTAATTAATGTAGTAACTCTTCCTGATTCTACAGAATGAATTGGGACTAACAGAACTTTGTATTTCCATAGTCTATCATGTATAAATGACAATTTCTTTCTTTGAAGGTTCTTTATAAATGAAGGGAAAATGCCGAATTGAATAGAATTCATTGCAGGAGTTTAAACATTTTTCATGAAATATACAGAAAAGAGATTAAATCTGCCAAATTTCACCAAAACATTTCCAAGAGTTACTGGTTCTTTATTTTTAGATGTTATATTAAAAAAAACATGGCCGTGACTTTATAATTTGAAAAAGAATTAAATGAAATTTGCAACAAAAATTATAGCAGCTGTCACAAATTTTCAATAGCTAGTTAAACAGTTATGCAAAGAAACAACTAATGGCAAAATGGCAGGGGGTTGGACTAATGACAACTAATGGCAAAATGACAGGGGGTTGGACTAGAAGACCTCCAAGGTCCCTTCCAACTCTACTATTGTATTGTATTATAAAATGGAATATGAGAGTAAGTTATAATAGGTGAATTCATTCATCAAATGTAGAACATAAACAGTCTGAAATGAGATAAAGCACCTTTGTACAAGTGTTCTTTATCTGCCAAGATTAAATAAGAATCTAACTCAGACTATGGTTTCTGCTCTCCAATTTTACAGCAGGAAGGATTTGGATAAAAGTTCCAACTGTCTCATCCAGTTATTTAAAAATTCTCACTAAGCAAGTTAAATCCCTTATGAAGCCAGATATGTATATTTTTTGGAAGTTTTATATC
Source organism: Natrix helvetica (assembly GCF_964273705.1). Taxonomy (NCBI): domain Eukaryota; kingdom Metazoa; phylum Chordata; class Lepidosauria; order Squamata; family Natricidae; genus Natrix; species Natrix helvetica. Next base: position 28,945,436 of record NC_138550.1, on the reverse strand, counting down.
ATATAGTGCTTTTTCTGTATTCACAGTGCATTAAAACATAATCAGCTCATTACACCTTCTTATATTTTTGCATTCTATCATTATTATCTAAAAACACCTCCTGCATTAAGCCAGTTAAACTAATCTCACTTATAACAGCATGATGTCAACTCTTATACCAAGGGTTATTTAAACATTGAGAGTTTGGTAAGTACTTATTATTTTACTTCTTTTTTGATGTGGTACTGTTTTTCCTATTTTCTATATTCTTCTTAATCTTCTGTCATCTTTTCTACTTCTAGCAATTGCATGAAGGGAGGAAAAAAAACCACACAATTAACCAAATTTATAATATTTACCCATTTCAAACTAAAATTCTAGTCCCTAGAACTGTGTTTCTCAAACTCAGCTATTTTAAATGCATGGACTTCTAGCTGGGGAATTCTAGAACTTGAAGTTGACCAACCTTAAATTTTCTGAGATTGAGAAGAACTGGTGTAGAATATAGGAACAATTCCAGTTGAATCCATCCTCCTTTAGAATTAATTAACCCTCTCATTTGCATTTTTAACAAGTGACAATGGCAAGGAGGGATTCAGTTATTTCCAGTGCCTATAGTTGCTGATTTTTTTACATTTATGATTTACCATATGGATGCAATGGCAGCCATTTCTTGACCTCAGAATGTAAGGAAACAAGAGGGTGTGCATAATAATTGCATGGAACCTCTGAACCGGTTGCTTCTGATGCATGCTGACAGAAGATACAGAGTTTTAGAATAGATAATGGAATTTACATTGCTTTTCGCCCTATGGAAAACCCATGATACTTAGGTACATATTAATCAAGATTTTTTTTGCTGATTCTCAGATCAGTGTCCAAGATTTTAGCAAAGCTTATTTAATTTCTCAGAGGTATCATCCATCCAAACATGTTCAAAGAAAGAACAGAAAGTTTGAACATCTCTAATATATTTATATAGGCTTAAAAAAAACTATCCTAGTTTCAAGTGTTGATGACGAACAAATCCTTCATCAAGAGGGAATAAAATACTGAGATACAGCATATGTTCAAATGTCACAGTTTGCTTTCTCAGCAGGTAAGATGCAAATTCTTTCTTTAAGGGTTTGAGAAATTATTTAACTTGAATCCTCTGGAATAAGGTGGCTCTGCAGCAGAGAAGTGGGGAAAAATATATTTTCTCTCAATATTTTGAATTTACAATAAAAATGAATGTGTTTCAATCACCAAACCAGCACAGGTATAATAGCAACATTAAGCAACAACAAACACACATCATCTTAAAAATGTACGTTTTTTTATTATGATTGGCAGCCTCCCCATAACTTGGGAAGATTAAAAGGATGTCTTTCTGTTCTTTTCCCATGTTCATGTTTCCTACCTTCTTTTGTATTCGGCATGGCCTTCACTGATATCTGCAGGAATTTATTTTCTTTATGGCCCCCTGGAGTGAATGTAGTGCTATTTTTCTAACTTGCATTCACAGGAGAAATATGAAAGCTAAGAGGCACACTATATAAATAAACATGGAATGGTAACATGAGAGCCAAACACAAGAAATCTGATGCATGCTAGAGACACAATAAAGCAGAACAAATAGTAAGGTGTGCTTTGCCCATGGCGACTTTCAGCTATGTCTATAATTATATAATACAACAGTCACTGATTCCTTAGTTGAAGATCAATGCTACATTTTACATCTTCTACCTCCATTGCTATAAAAATTCAAAATTGTATTTAAAAGTAAACTTTGTACTGCCCTTAGATATAGATAGAAGTAAAGGTTTTCGCTGTCCAGTCATGTCTGATCCAAGGGGCAGTGCTCATCTTCATTTCTTAGCCAAGGGAGTCAGTGTTGTCTGAAAACACTTCTGTGATCCTGTGGCTGACATGACTGTGCACCAAAGTGCACAGAATGTGGTTAGCTTCCCATTGAAGTGGTACTTCTTTGTCTACTTGCGTTTGTATGCTTTTGAACTATTAGGTTGGCAGGAGCTGGGAAAAGTAGTAGGAACTTATCCCATTGCACAGCATTTGGGTCTAGAATCAGAGCTTTAGTACAGAATAGTTGACCTAGGCAATGCCCGGGCTCCTTGCTGTCTCCTTGTTGCTCACATAGCAAATACTGTTTCAGTTTCCAAAAAGCCCTCATTGGCTGACTTAGTTGCTATGCCTATTCATTGGCTGACTTTGTTACCATGTCTTCTAAGTCATAAACTCTCATGCACTGACAAACCTCAGCATCTTTAACTGTTGAAACATAACACCCATGCTCTTTGATATAAACACATACTACATGAAAACACTGAATGCTAAATATGACTAAATTGGATCAAATGCCTTATTTGACAAAGGCTGGCAACAATGACCATCACAACTTTTCAAAACAATGCCTTGGAAGGTTACAAGCATCACACGATGGAACTAGGCTAAATATAGAAAATGTTCTTATGCTAAACAGCAGATTTTCACAGATATATTGAATACATAATTGTCATATGACTTTGGAAGGAACAGGAGGAATAAGTATAGCATGCTTTAACCCAACAGCATCTTCTTTGCATATTTGTGCAAGGATTTGTAATCTTTCTCCAACAGGTCCATTCATTCTCTAATCCTGTAGCTTTTTGAAAGTAGATGGTTTGAACATTCTTATCAGATAAGATTCACAAATAGAAAAAAATGTGCAAGCTATGCTTATATTCAGTATTAGTTTCATGTCTAAAGATAGCTCTCACATAGACACAGTAATATATAATGCTGGCCAAAAATTCATTTTGTTCAGATATGCAACCCACAATTTAAAACTTCTACATGAGATCTTGAATTCCCCTCTTCATAGTGTATAATACAGCCATAATAGTAGCTAAGGTACATGAAGAAAGAAATAAGAGGATCTCATGGATTGAACAAGGAAAATATTTTACATATAGTTTTTGTTCAGTCACTGAGTACTGCAAAAGCTTTTAAAAACTATGTGCTTTTAACCACAGGCATTTTTTTATCTTTCCTTTTAAAGTACAAAATATAGAATGCATATAAGGAACATATCAGTATTACTTTTTTGGCTAATTGGGATAGTCACCCAATTAAAGGGTATGAAGGATTGCCCCTATTTCTTATTCTGAATGGTAGACAAGTATGGATCCCTTCTCTTACCCCATCCCCTTCTCTGTTTAAAGCTACTTGTACTTTCTAAAATAACAATGATGGCCTTTCTCTGAGGGGAAATAGATAATTATTTTGGAATGACTTAGGCCTCTTTTCATAAACTACTGAACCAAAATAAAGAGTTTTGTTTTCTTTGGCTTTTAGCTTAGTTTAATATAATTCAACCCGTTATTGAAAAGAGAGTGTAGTGGCTCACAAGGTTAGGACACTGGGCTGACAATTGGCAGGTCCATGTTTGAGACCTGGTTGCTGCTGAGAAATGGGGTGAGCTCCCATCACACACTCCAGCTCCTGCCAACTCAACAGTTTGAAAGTGGGTGACCACGAATAGAAAGATGGGTACCAATTCAGTGAGCAACTTAATGGGGACATGAAAAGAGTAACCTTTCCTGAGGCAACGGTGAAGTCAATATTTAATCCCTTCAACCTGGAAGTGCTTTGGTGCTCCTGACATGATTGCAGTAGTAACCCATTATGATTTAAGATTATGTCCATAAGAAGCTATTAGGGCTTTCTCAACAAAGCACTTTGAAGGAAAACCTTGCCTCATTACAAAGTGAGAATGAAACGATGATGTTGTTTGAATCATTTGATGTGGGATAAACTAGACTTACAGGTATTTGATTTTATAACAGAAATAAAATTCATTAAGAAAAGGTAATATTGTCAACTGCTACTGCTATTCTCGTTAAGCTTTCATCTGCAAAAGTTACTGAATATTTCTTATTTTGGTTATTATTACCTAGACTGCAAAAGATTTACTTTTTCCTGGGCATTAGGTGAAATGAGATTCTTACTTCATGTGGTATTAGTATAGAACGCTATTGGATTAGTTCTTCTGTTCTGAAATTCATCGGAAGATCTTCCTTCCTTCATTGCCAAGATCGAAGCAAGTATCAATTGCCAACATCATTACACTAAATGGGAACAGGGTGTTATCTTGCCTTTTGCCTTAACAGCAAAATATTTGTAGGTATGTCCAACACACATTTTGAAGACACTGTTTATCATCTTTTGTGGACTAGAACTCGTTGTACAGAAAAAGTGCAGAATGATAGAAAGATGTATAACAGGGAACACCAAACTCAATTCCTCCATCCATATCCAACAAAAAATAAGACTAAATGCTACTAAAAAAGATGGAAAATCTCAGACATCCATAAGATAGGTAGAAAGATGGAAGCCATTTTCCAGGGAAAGAAAACTCAAGCAAATGCAAGATGTATTTTGCCACCGAATGTATGTCTGACTTATTACTGTGTCCTCATTCAATGGCAGCATTCCAAAAAGCACAGACTCCAGATGGTTCTCCTCCTTGATTGCTCCAATTCTCATTTCTAAAGAGCCAATCATTCCAAAGCACTGTTGTACAGCTGGAGAAATCAAATAAAGGGGCGGAAAACAGAGAATTGCAACCACACAGCCATTTTCTTTATTAGTTTGGGGTTATTACTTTGGGATCAGCATCGAGTACATCTTTCAGCTTTGCAGCCATCAGTGGCATTATTTAAATGCTAACTTGGGACAGAGTGAAAACTCTATTTGATTTATGCAACACCCTATAAACAGCATTACCCGTAAAAGCTTTTCAAGTCAAATCTAATTAAACAGAATTATTTCAAAGATTTTCCCCCGTCTTCCTGGAAAAAAGGAAAAGAGAAATTTGAGGAACTGGAATTTGCTGATGTTATTGCTGGTTTCAGGGGATGTGGAAGGCAGAACATAAGTGCAATCTTAATTTCAGACTATGCCTTAAAAAGGGAAATAAAATGGTCCCAGCATTTCTTTCTTAATTGGACTGCAAAGTGACAGAAGCTTAGATTTTGTGTCTTATTCTTCAAAAATAATATTACATCCCCATATTAAATATCAAGCAATAACATTAGTTTTAGTCTTTGGAGGGTTTTTTCCCTCCAAACCAGAGTTGGATTGCTAATTTTTTTCCTACCAATTTGAGCATGCTCCTGCATGAGCAGAAGCGTCCGGGTGGGTGGGCGGAGACTTCTGCTGCCGCTACTACCGGTTTGCCCAATCTGGGCCGAACCGGCAGCAACTCACCTCTGCTCCAAACAAGAGTCCTACCAAAGTGAATGGAGTATTCCATTATTTACATAAAGACTTTCTGCTAGACTTACTAGACCTTGGATACATGAGACTTGCAAAGTCATCTCTTAAATCCATTCTGAAAAGCTAAAGTTTGAAGGGAATAAAATACTATGATGAGCCATTTAGGCAGTGTGTGTGTGTGTGTGTGTGTGTGTGTGTGAGAGAGAGAGAGAGAGAGAGAGAGAGAGAAAGAAAGAGAAAGAGAAAGAGAAAGAAGTTACTTATGCAAGACTCAAATTTTCCTTTCACCAAATACTTTATTTTTTTTAGAAATATTTTTATTATACAGTTTTCTTCATTTTACATCACAGTTTCATCTTTGCAACCACTCTATACTGGTTTATATCTATACCAGATACTTTAGAATCAGCAAAATGGCTGCCAGACTTTTCCAGAAATATGTGTTTACTTAACTTTGGACACCTAAACCAACTTTATATTCCTTCCTTTTACTTCTGACAATCCTGGTCTCTAATTGGTTCAAATGTTACCAGCCTGAATTTAAACATACCATCTACCTCTGGTCTATAGTTTATGTTTGAGCTTAACTAATTCTGTCTCAGCTTATTCAGCATGGAATAATTTTTTTCTGATGAAGTTGCATTTGGCATTAATATTATTACAATTTTAAAAGTGCAGGAGTCAATCAATCACTTGATTTTTATTACAGTCACAGACCAGCAAGAAATGCAGGAGTTGTCCAAGAAACTGACATTTTTAGATATGCGCAGAAATTCAGATTTTTTTAATGTGCTTTGGAGAGGGAGGAGTTCTGGGAGAAAAAAATTAAACAAAAAAAATCTGGAATGGAGACCTGTCTGAAAGCGAAATTCCATTTTTCTAACAAATGAATAAATAGATAACTGGTTGAAAGAAAACTTTATGAAAATAAAAATACATCTCAAATAAGAGAAATAAGAATATATTCCATTAGTTGCTTATATAAATAGTACTCATCATTTTCTGGTCCAAAAAAGAAGACTAGCATTAGTTTCTGTCTGCTCCTGATGATTAATTTACATGTGCGTGTTCATGATTGGTACAATGTGTAAGAATGAATAGTCCAACCTAAAAAACACCACAAAAAGTCCATTCCTATTATCGTAGTCAAGCAAAATGATTTTCCAACTATGTTTACAATGAGTCACAGACGCTGAGTACTGAATGCTGCATTACTTTTTGTTATAACTAATCAGCACAACAATTTATAGAAAATAACGCTTGTTTCTGAAATAACTTTTATTGTAGGATGGACACCCCAGTTACAGTTGGAAATTGCCTTTATTTAACTGGAGCCAAGGTATACTGGCATGAACAAAGGAATTTCACAAAGGGAAATGTTCATCTTCTTTAAAATACTTTTGGTACTTTTAAAATAGGGATAAATAGGAGTGTTTAACCAATTGGTAGGCTACCTTGCACTTGAGTCTTTCAACAATGAAAAGGTCGTCCTAAAGAGTATTTTAGTTTAAATATTATCCTGATCATCCTGAAAGATTCATACTTATCTGGTGATATATATGTGTAAGTACAAAAAGAGAGGAAGTTGATGAGTTTTAAGGTCAAGTTCAATCTGCAATTAATAGAAATGAAAGCAAGGTAGGAGACTAAAATGCCAAAGTTGGAACTACTAAGGGGATAATGTAATTGGACTATATGGTTTAGAAACAAAAATAAAGCAGAATGACTGTGACCCAGAATTATGCCTACATACTGTATCACCATACAGAGTAAATAGAAATCAAATTAACTATATTATTGAAGCAAGGAAGTGGTAAAGCAAAGTTATAACAGACCAGGATCTGACCATGGAACAAGTTATGAACCTTTCCTCTGAAAGCTGCAATTCAAAGTAAAGTGAAAGAGGAAAGTCCAACAGTTGCTCTGATAAAATTTTAAGAAGGCCCCATCATTTTCAATGAGAACATTGAATCTTTTTGGAGTACTAAACTTTGCTGATAGAGATGAATTGTGAAATGAAATAAAAGTTTATTTCTTAGCCACCCAAAGAGTGAGATAGGTGGCATTTAAATTTACTATAAATAAATACTTTATTATGGGTGAATGTGAAAGTAGACGGAAAAGCCCACGAGACAAGAAAGAAAATTGGATGTTAGAACAGAACAGAAGGTAAACATTACCAAGAAAGATAAAAATAAGAGAAAGGAACTTAGCAAAGAATTTCAGAGAGCTACAAACTCATCGTGTGTTTTTTTTAAAAAAGATTATAAGTATTAATATTATGAGGGGAAAGCACTGTTATTATGAGATAACTATTGGAGAATGCTATTATTGTTACTATGATAAATGTTACTAAAATGAATTGCAACCAAACAACTAACTGTTTACATGGATTTTGAACATTTTGCTCTTTTTATCTATATTAATAAAAAATAAAAAATATGAAAATACACAATAGTGACTTCCTTAAATTTTATTTTGGGGAAGGAGGAAAATATTTTTAACATGATGGACAGTTTATAGTCATGAAAAAAATCCTAAGAACTGAAATATTAGGGTTGTTATTATCAACATTCTATTTGTATGTCAAACATAAATAATCAAATCAAGTGAAATCAAGTGCTTTGTGTATAAATTTACATACTTGTCTTTGCTTATTAAATTAGAACTGACTGTACACAGATCAAATGAATCCTCGTGTACTTGTTTGACACATTCTTATAACAGATAAAACTGACATATGATTGCTGACTAGCTAATCACTCTTTCAGTAACATCCAACCCTACCCTCTGTTCAGTAACCCAAAAATAACCTTTTAGCTAGAATCTTTCAAAACAAAGTCACATATTTATTTAATCTTTATCAGTTGTTCACATCTCTTAATAATTGACTCAATGAGATCCTTTTAAAAATAAGGAATTATTTAGCTCTTCTATATTACAGTAAGTATACATACATGTGCATATATATGTTAGAAATATTTTATATAAATATAACATAGTAGGTAAAAATGGCACCAACTACAATATATGTCTGACTATCAATCAAGTCTTAATTCTTCATAAAAATCTAAAATACAGGTAGGTACTATATCTGGACATAAGAAAATCCAGCTATCCATGTGTATGGACTATATATGATGTTAATACATACACTCAGAACAGAATTATACTCTATTGCCTCCAGATTATTTAGGTACAAGCAATTTATAAACTCCAGGAGAGGTTGTTATGAAATAGAAAATGTTTTTCATGTATCTAGCAAAATGATTTAAGTTAATTGAGTCCATTGAAAAAAACCTAAAATGCCTTAAAAGTTCTGTATTCTGCTGAAGCTAAAAAAATAGTTTGGGTCGTAAGAAAAAAAATAGAAACAAGGGACTTGGTGATGCCTGGATTTTCCACAATAGGACAACAGGTAGCCATCACCATTTCTATCACCCAAACCATCAAACTTCCACCAAAAAACCATTAAAATAAATCTGCAAACCTTCTGCATTACTTAAACAATACGTTGCAGGCTAAGAGACTGGCTATTTTAATCTCTTCAATTAGCACATTGTACTAGCCACTTCTTATTAATCATTTTACCTAAAAAAAATAATCTTGTTTACTAAAACCTTGCTTAGTTAGCAAGAGCTAAAGAGGGGAAAAAAAGTCTGCTTGTACCAGCTCAGTGAAGGGTTTTTCTTTTGTTTTTTTGCTGATGTTTTTCCCTTGAATATAAAAGTGATTGCTGGATGCAAAAAAAAAGGAACAAAATATACTACTACTTTATTGAATAGTAACTTAAGTAATAAATAATAGTATACAGCATACACATACTCCAAAGTCATATTTACAGATATATTTTTATCTTAATAGCACTCTGATTCATCACATTGACAAGATATTAGATCATGCACATGTGTATTATGCAGAGTGCTTAACCAACCAATATTGTAGCAATATGGTTTTTTTATAGAAACAGCCTTAGCTGAATTAGCAACATCAGTGTGTAAAGTATGCATGCCCTACCCTTCACATTACATACCTGCAAAAGAATACAAAATATACAAAGTATACAAAACAATGCAAAATTACCTACCTTTTCACATGGACTCCATTCTCCTTAGAACAATGTGAAAAAAATACAAAACAGTACCTTAACAGAGAATAAATAAATATATATTAATATGTATTTATTATCCTGTTCACACCATGTAGCCTTATTCCTTTCTCTGCTTCCCCATAATGATGTAAACCCCCTCTTTTTTTCTAGGATTCATGAACTTCACTCTTTCGTGTGTCTTCTCACATGTATTAAGTTTTCATTCTGCAGTTCAATATCCTCAAGGGCACCTAGTCACCTCCCTCATGATGTATTTGCCTAGCAAAAACTTGCACAGCTTTAGAAACATCACATCCTCTTGCCATGGATTTCTAGAACCAGTTGCAGTTATTGTAATACAGTGTTCACAAAAATGGATTACAAATATGACAATATTCTGAAGAGAAAAAAAGTTAGTGAAACAGAGGTTGTATTCAGTAGGTTCTGACCAGTTCTGGAGAACCGGTAGCAGAAATTTTGAGTAGTTCAGAGAACCGGTAAATGCCACTTCTGACTGGCCCCACCCCCATCTATTATCTGCCTCCTGAGGCTCAGCTGATTGTGAGGAAATGGAGATTTTGCAGTATCCTTCCCCTGGAATGGCGAGGGAATGGAGATTTTACAGTATCCTTCCCCTGCCACTCCCACCAAGCCATGCCCACAGAACTAGTAGCAAAATTTTTTGGATCCCACCACTGTAGTGAAAGCACTATCGTAGGCATCTTTAATAGTCCTGGTATATAAAAAAATCAAAATGTTCTCACTGAATAACTAACTATATTCCAAAAGCCCCCCCCCCCCGAGTAAAAAAGAGCTTTGCTTTAAAAGGTCGCATAGGCCTGCTGAGCTAAATGCAAAGGGACTTCAGATCCTAGTTTCATGTTGATTTTAGTTTCTTAAAAAAAAACAAAAAAACACCTGTGCCAGTTGGTTTAAAGATAGTCCTAGTAACCACTGTCTCTGCATAAAGTTTCTCTAAATCAAGATTTTGATTAGCCAACCATGGAACTGGCAGCTTAGCAAAATACAAAGTGGGGGGAGTACAACTGAGCAATGGTACATTGAAGTACGGTACAATGAAGTACACAAAAGAGTATTTTCTGAAGCGTGTATGAGTGAGAGATGACTAAGAACAGATTCTATTTATCAACAGCCCATTTAAACGGCAGGGATCTGAAGGTTTATTTAATTTAAAATGAGGACTCTCCTGCTCACGTCAAAAGGCTTCATAAGAACTTGTCTGCATAAAAATAGGATATCATGTTTTTCCAATCTGCTCTCCCCATGTTGCCACAGTTCAGACAGACTGAAATAGGGCAAGCTTTGCAAATCACTTTTGCTTGAATACATTAGCATGTGTCGTGAGTAAAATGCTGCATCAACTGGTCCAAGAAGGAAAATTGGGACTTGGTGCTGAAAGTGGTTGGCAAATATATACGGCCATAAATTTGTATACTTAAGTAATAGTTTCAATTTGCTTTCAAAGGAATGGCTCTAATACTAATTGCACCATTACTATTAATAATATTACTTAATGTTAATATTAGGATTAATACTAACTTTAATTCTAATACTAATGACTCTAATACTAATTATCTAGTAACTGAATCTGTTACACTTAACAGAGGGAAAGTTTTGTTATAAATGAAGATCATCCAATAAATATGTTACTGGTTTATTCCTCTATGATGCAGTCATCTAATTTCAGTACAAAAGATTCTACAACTTTTATTGCAGGGGCATAGATTAATTCAGCTAATTAGTCTGCTCTGAGCTACGCATCTATTCAAAAGGGACGAATTAGTAATTTACTGGGCTTTATATTGTTAAAACCATACATGAAAATTACAATAGCAAAGAGAAGACAACAATGAAATATTTTAGAGTTTCATTATTCTTAAGTTGATTCACAAATCAACAAAAGGAGAATGAAAGAATGGCATCAGAATACTTTTCCAAAATACTGCATATTTTAGCAAAACCCTTAATTGATGATTACAGCTGCAGCACTATAATTTTTTTTAATTGTAAATTGTTCTTGGTGAAAGATATACATATTCATTCTCAAAAGATTGCAAGATGATAAAGTGGAAAGTTTAAGACTGCACAGATTTCTGAGACTTAATAGGCAGCACTCATAGCAGTTTGAGTCCATGATTATTGTATTCCAACACATTTGGGCTGCCACATGGACTGTTCTTTTTATCTTATTTATGGCAGCAAACATTTTAAACAAAACAGGCAAGACTTTCAAATTCTACAGAGTTGCTCAAGATATGGCAGCTATGAATTATTAATACAGTTCATAATCGTAATTATGTCATTCATATTGCAAATCTGGTTTTAAAACCATACATGCAATAATATCTGACTGTGATGATCAAGATTGTCATATGTTCATTATTAAATTTATATTGATATTTTCTCTTACCTAACCAGACTGGCTGGTTTAAACAATTGGCTTGACTGTTTGTCATGTGCTCAGACATTGCTTACTTTAATTGGGGGGGGGGATTTAAAGCATTGTGGTAGGCATCTTTAATCACCTTTCATTAGGGCTTATACTCAGAAACATATTATTAGTTATTATTTGTGAACAAAACCAACTGATTTAGAAGGTTAGAATGATCAAAATCAATGACCAGTTGCATCAGGAAAAGATGGATGAGATTGTGATGTAAGTACTGAAAAAATAGCTTGCATTATACATGCCCCATTTTCATGACACAATTTAATTACATGTTTGCATTAAACATTTGGAAGAATTCAAAGTTTAGTATAGAGTGAAATAAACAGGGTACCTTTCCATCAATATTTTGCATTTTAGCTTACTCAGGAGGTACAATAGTATATCAATGCAGGATTATTCTGTAAGAAATCCTGCCTGAAGAATGAATTGGTTGAATGACAAGTCCTCTTCCTCTTCGAGTCAGTCATTGTAGGTGTCTGACATTTCCACTATTGAAAAATACTGCAAAAGCAACAGCGGCAAACAATACCGAAGACATGGTGAAAAGAGATTTTAATGCTATGCCATTATAGCAACTGACATTTTTACTGCACAGCACGTACACTTACTGAATAATGTGTACAGGTTTAATGTCTCAGGATTGTAATATCCAAGGTGGGGATATTGAATATTCAATTAAATTTTTGTTTAGGACATTGGCTTATTTTAATTAACAACTTCTGCCTTCCACCTATTCCCCCCTTCTTACATTTACAACTGGGAAGATTGAAAGGCAGTATGAGTGCCTGGCATGGAAGATTCTTTCAAAAACTATATAGTCCTGGGGCCATTTCTTCCATGCAACCCAATTCTCTATGGGTTTATCAGAAAAAACATTCTATTGCAGTCAATGGAGCATGATCCTCACAGGTATGCTGATACATCTGCAGCTTGAGCATCTGTGTTTGAAATCATTAGCACTTATTTTTATTGCAAGTGTTATCTCCTAGTACTATCTAAATGTACCCAGGAGGACTTCCCCTTGTATCAGCCTGTCTGTAACTTAGGGAAACATTTCTTCAGATACTTTTGATGCATTTCACAACCATATAAGAGGAGAAAAAATGTTTCTTCAGAGGCTTCTGGGGAAGCAATGGCAGACTCAAGGTGGTTCTGAAAAAGTGAAACTAACAATTGTGCTGGAACAAGGAGGTAGCAAATTGATTGGACCTTCAAATTCCTCTCTGGATCTAGGAGAGAACCAGGATTGTCTACAAGTGCTCCACAGAACGGCTCCCCTTTAGGAGACCATAAAATAATTTTCGAGTGCTGGGAGTTGAGAGATCATCATCAGAACCCTTATATAGACAATTTTGCATGATTCCTCTTTTAATCATTTCTGGAAGTGGCTTGTTAATGGCTTTTTGAATATTAAGAACCTTTGGAAAGGCAAGTTACAATATACTGGTTCCTCTAACAAGCCAACTTCTGTCCTTGAAAAAAGAAGTTTCTTGAAAGTTTAAGGACTTTAAAAATCATTTTTGGGGGTGGGGTTAACAGCAAAGGGGTTATTAGATCAGTGATTTTGGAAACTTATAAGCAGACCAAGGGACTCAATGGATTTGAAATAAGAATTTGACATTTATTATAAGAATTCTTCCAGTGGGTGGTTTAAATTTTTATAAAAATGTGCATGAAGATTCTGAAATTAAGTGTAATAAATCTTCCCAGAGGAAAGTTGTTGATTAGAAAGAAAACATGGTAAGAGGAAACTTTGAAGGTTGGACACTAAAGGGAATCAGAAAAAACTAAAAATTATAATTATAAGGGAGAAGAGACCAATTAATATAGAGTAGAGAAAAATATCCAACTTTTAAAGAATTCAAGAAACAATGCACTCAGAATGTACTGTCTTAATATAATTTGTTTTTATAAATATGAATTTAAAAGACATTATAGCAAAGGAACAGATTTCACTGGATAAAACAGACACCATGTTGATTCAAATGTGGTTCTGAAAGTAAATTAAAAATGTTGGCCTACAACAATGCTAGGGAAAAAAGATGCTACGCTGGATTTACAAATGAAGTGGGCTGATCTCTTTAAAAAATGGGACATAAAAATAATAAAATGGAAGACTGACTTGGATAATTTTCTTATTTTGGATTTACCAAAGAAATGTGTTAAACTCATGAAGGGTTTTCTGACAGGAACAAAAAGAAAATGGTAAGAAATAAACATTTGAGATACAATTAAAGGGGTTAAAGATCAAGAGTCTTAAAAGTAAAAAGAAAGGAATACAAAGTTGATTAACTTGGTCAAGATTAAATATACGTGTTGTTGTTTCTAGTAGTACTTGATGGACTTTTTGATTAGGACAGAATGGCACGGCTTTAAATATCTGTTATATATATAATTAATCAAAGAGTTATCTCTCTCCCTCTCTCTCTTAATGATTCTTGCCAATTAGGACCGAATGATGACACTTTGTAATTTATTGATAAGAGATCAAATAATAAAAGAGAAATCTTGTCGAAATATCAAATAAAGTGACAAATTACTGAAGTTGTTAGTACTTGTTTTGAAGGAAGGAGAAGTCACTTCTTTATAAATAACTTTTTTCTGTATTTTTTCTCTACATTTTAATTTTTATATACTGTATTTTTATTGGTTCCTATTAGTTTTTTTTTAATTTTTGTATTTGTAAATGTCATTAAAATTATTATTAAAAAAGAGTTATGAAGCATCTTCCTTCTAAAGAGAATATTATAGAAAATATTGTACCCTTTATGTACCTGGTTAAAACTTACTTGTTTGCCTAGTTTTATTGATAAGCTTCTTTTTATGTCTGTGCTGACTTTCAACATTTTACTTAAATATGTTATTTTAGTATTTATTTTTATTTTTATATTTTATGTTTATTATTAACAATTGCAGAGTTGTTGAAAACTACCGGAGAAGTCATTTTAATGGCACTCTTGTTTGGATCATCTGTTTAATGTTATCTCTAAAATTAAAAGTGATCAGATTTCCTTCTTTGAATTGCAGATGATATACTAGATTGTATCTCCTATCTGACTATATCTGGCTCTTTCCAGAGTATTCCCTAAAATAATGTGGTAAATCCTGGGTACTGTAAAGAGGAAGATGCACTTTGGATCCAAAAAATACAAAAACTACAACATGCTCCTAAATAGCTGAATGTTCCCCAATTGCTGCCTAAGGATAATGTTTTTACCACACCTAGCTTAAAGCCAGAGTAAGACTAACAGATTGTTAAGGATAATGGAAGTTTACAGCATCAACATCTTTTTGAATAACTTAGTAAATTCAGTTTGTAAATTATGAGTAGTGATTTTATTATGTTTTTAATTTTTGTTTTAGTTTGTGTCAACCCTGAAGTGAACCTGGCTGGAACCATTTTGAGGCTTTAGCATTGCCACTAGATGGAAGGGGGAGGGAAATAGTTAGCTGGGCTTTTGCAATCAAAACTATTTTTTTTTCTGTAGAACCAAGATCATGCCAACAGGTAGATGAGAGAGGAGGAGAGAAGTAACCAAGCAACTAACAAGCACTCAATTGGACCATGTGACTGAAGACTTGGGGAAAGGGGAAAACTTTCTCTTTTAATTAGGTGTAAACCGTGGGAACTTTCAGAGTTGGTTTTCACCAGTTGTGCCAATATGATGTATCCAATAAATTTGTTCTGTGAGAAATCTACCTGCCTTAGAGTTCTACTTTCTATGGGTGTATTACTTGGAAAGCTGACAGTCTGGTTTTAATGTTTTATGTTACTTATGTTTCAGTTACTACATATGTTTGGAAAAGTGATAGATGATGATGTCATTCAATTGCTCAGTTGCTCCAGCAGTAAAACAGTGTCCTGATTTCTATAGTTGAAGACCGATGTAAACAAATGACTTAGGCAATTAGAAAATAGTTAATCCAAATGACAAATTCATTTTAAAGATACTATTCAGATTTTCTTCCCTTTGTTCTTTTTAATTACTCTGCTAGAATATGCTATTTGAAGACTTAATCCATCAATGTATTTGAAACTATTAGATTGAAAGTATGTCAGAAACATTGGACAAGGAAAAAAAGATAAAAACGTAATGCTCAGTCACCTCTGGGTACAAATGGGGAGAAGGATTTTCTGGTAGATTTTGATGTTAACCTCCAAGGGGGCTCATAGCCACAGGCATACTTCCTTATGCTTGACTTTCTCAATCTCTGCAGCAATTAAAGCTTTTGCATATTTCCAGAAGGTGAGTGCCATTTGAATTGACAAACTGGGATTTCTCCAAGGTACTTCACACTCCACCATAACCCTGCTTAAACTTTAAACACCACAGTATGTTGCCTTAGGGTCTGCAACTAGCAAAGGCAAGGAACATGAGCCCAGGTCTCCTGTCAGATGGCACAGTCAAAGAAAATATTAAACAGAGTTGTTTCCATGCCCATTAAGCAGGGGTACTGGAAAGCAAAAGAGAAGATAAATCTAATTTTTATTATCATAGCTGTACACAGCTGGAAGACATGTCCTAGGAGAAGCCATTGTCTTTGTAGATCACTGTGCAGGAAGTCATGCCAAGTATGCAAGAATTCTTTGCAAGTTCATAAAAAATCATGCCTTCTTTCTTGTATCCAATATGCCAGATGTTCCCTTTTGAGTGCCAAGGCCAGCTTCTTTCCAATATATCAACTGTCCTGATTTTTGTTACAATGACACTTTTGAGAATTTATGGAACTTATTTCTATTGTCCATAAAACCACTCCCTTTAACTGACATTTAAAGTTAGGCTACTGGATTAGATGGAGGAATCAGATGTGTTTATGAGAAGAAAATGTATTTTTTATGAGGAACACAAAATACTAATCATGACGGTGAGGGAGAGAGGAAGGGATTTTTTTTTTTTGTTCTACAAAGAATATCCAATAAATGTGTAAAGTTAATTATACATAAGGAAATATTAGGTTTGGCATGTAAACCTTTTGAAAAAAAAACAAAAAACCTCCAAAGCTTTTTCCTCCAAAGTTCATTTAAATAAGTTACATTATTCACTACAAAAAGGCTTTCAACTCTATTATGAGGTTTAGTATAAAACCAATTTTTATACATGAAACTCCAAAGCAGCTAGCTGTTGGCAACTGGTCTCCTAAAAGATGATGGCCCATGCGCGGCATCACATAAAATTGCATTCTTCTAGATTACATTAGATGTTTTGGAAGAAATGCTTAATTTGTTATGCAGTTGGGCATTTCAAATTATACAAACTTTGGTTGATGAAAAAAAGTAGCTATAATCATAAAATGCTAAAGCACAAAAGGACACATGGTATCATAGAAATGGTAGAAATCTAGTGCAAAAATATACTCAGTGCAAAGTCTGCCGAAGCATCTTTAATAGATATCCATCCATTCTTAAAGATTAGGAAGTTCTTTCTGATGTATGACTGAACCTAATTTCTTATTGGTTCAACCTCTGGTCCTGGCCTCTGAAGCAAGTAAGTCTTCTTCCTATTCTATGAACAACCCTCAGATATTTGAACACTACTAATGTTGTGTGAATAATCTTGGCCATGTCAAGGATGATACTTTTGTCCCTCTGCTGAGCTGCATTGGGTGTCAGTTTGCTTCCAGGTCCAATTCAAGGTGTTGGTTATGACCTTTAATGTTGATTATGACATAGGTCCAGGTTAATGGAGGAACCATCCTTGCCCATTGCATCTGGTCAGACAAGAAGGGTATGTTGCACACCCCATCCATTTAAGAATTTTGATTGGCAGGTAGAGTGCCTTCTCTGCCATTGACTTCACCTTTGGAACATTCTTTTCCCAGAAGTGAGGCAGGTCCCCATTCTCCTGTGTTTTAGAAATGTCTAAAGATCTGGCTTTGCCATCTTGCTTGGGGCTCACAAAGGAGCACACAGGAATGTGGATGGTTAGCATCCTCCCTCCACCTTTTCATTCTGAATTTTAACTAACTTTGTCTTTTATATAATTTTTTATAAACAGTTTCTGTAATTTAACCTTTTACTTCTATGCTATCCAATGTCCAGTGTAAGGGGGGTGGGCAGTTTCAAAATTTGAAAAAAAAAATAACTAAATAAATATCTCCCTTTAGTTATAGCTTCTATGTACAAAATGCTCCCAGTTCTTTTAACCATTCTTTTTAAAAGCTGGTTTTCAGATTCTTTATACTCTTGTAGATTGTCTTCTGAAATTGGTCCAATTGGTCACTGCCCATTTTGGAGTGGGCTGCACAGAATTCAACATACGTTAGTAACTTTCCATGGTCCTCTTAACGCACCTCAAAAGAGCATTTGCTTTTTTAGCCCAACATTATTGTCTTAATACAGGGGTGTCCAAACTTGAGAACTTTAAGACTTGTGGACTTCAACTCCCAGAATTCCCCAGCCAGGGAATTCTGGGAGTTGAAGTCCACAAGTCTTAAAGTTCCCAAGTTTGGACACCCCTGTATTAACACATGTTAGCAAGGGCATTTTACTTTAAAGATCTACTTTAAAGGTACTACTGCAATCTAGGTCTCTTCTGTCTTGTGGTTTTCATTTTTGTACCCAGGTGTAAAACTTCATATTTCTTTGTGTTAAATGCCATCATATTTATTTTAACCAACTACTCAAGTAAATCTTTTTTAGTGTTCTCCTTTTCATCTAAAGTATTAACTACCCACCTAGCTTTGTGTTAACTCCCTCACCTAAGACTATGATAAAAATATTTAACCTCATAGAGTCCAAAACAGAAGATTTTTACACTCCAGTCATTTTTTCCCTTCAAAATGAAATTAAGCCATTAACAAGCAATCTTTGGTTTCAGTTTCAGCCATTTATAAATCTATCTAATAGTGGCATTTTGTAGTGGCTGTACTACATTGTAGTTCACACGTTACCATTTTAGCAACCACAGTTGTGACTAGCAACTCCATCACTAAGTACTGTGGTTACTAAGTGGATAATCACATGACCACAATGGATTTATGACATCACTTCCCTTTTAACTGTTAAGCAAGATGTCACATAAACACAAGTTGCCATTTAAATTTCCTGTTCTCCATTAACTCCACTTGTCACAATCCAGTTGTGAAGCTTGTTGTGGTTATAAATGTTCACAAAGGATTTTTTTTTTGTTTAAACTTTTATAACTTGGAATGGTCACTAAACAAGGCAGTTGGTAAGCAAGGACTACTCATGTTGAGAACTTTTTGATAGATCAGATCAAATGATATGCTGAAGTCCAGATATAGTTTGTCTAGGGAATTTCCTTGATTTTGTAAGCTAGTAACTCTATTAAAGAAGAGAGAAGGTTAGCCTGGCATGATCTGTTTGCAACATACTCTGTCAGCTTCTGTTAATTACAGCATGCCTAAGTGCTCACAAATGTGCTACTTAATGATCTGTTAGAACTCCTTGTCCAGTATAGACATCAAACTGATAGGCCTGTAATTTCTTAAATTGTCCTTTTGGGAGTGTAAACTGAAATATTTAACTATTCCAGACTGGAATAAGGAGGTTAAAATGTCGTGCTCTAAGTCTGAACTATATTATTATTTATTTGGTCTCTGTGAAACTTTGAATCAATGGCTTAATCAATTCAATACATTAGATACAATCAAGCACCTCTGAACTGATTTTAAGATTAAAGACTGAGTCATCAATTTACCTTAACAATTTTAATCAAAACACATAGCCAAGTCAAATCTGACGTGATTTCCATAACTATATTGTGCCTATTCGTCTTCCTTTTCATATTTTCTGAACCATTCGGTGTGACTCAATGTTTCTTTCTAATGTGCTCATCCCATACTTATGCTCCATTATGGCGCTCTAGATGCAGGAAGCTGAATTTTTTTGCTAATGATATAATTCTGTCCAGTTCTAACTTTGCTTACTTCTAAACTCTGTCCCAATGGCAATAAACTTCTAATAATCCTTCTAATAGTATATTTGCTTTCTTAAACTCATCCCATTTTTCACAAAATCTTTGCTTTTGATTAGGTTCCACAAACTTATATGATTTGTTTAGTCTTTGCAGTTGCAAATAAAGCCTGCTGAATGAAAATGGCTGCATTATTTAGGTTTATTGAATATCTGACGCTGGGGAATGTACAACTCATGAAATTTTCAGTGAGGGAGTATAAATGAGACTTCGGATACATTTTTAAAATGTGAATGATCAAAATTTTATACAGTGAATGCAAGTGCCGACTCTGGCTATAGCATAGTTAATTTAAAGTGAAGTTCTACCAGGAAAGCAGCTGTAAACCTGTAATGTATATTTATTGCTTCTGGATAATGTGCTCACATTTGTAAGCTAAAAATTGCTGCCTGATCTTACCTTCCCATCCAGAAAATTGACGTTAAGAGAGGCTTTCTGGGACTTTTTCCAGTTGCGTTTAGATTACTTTAGGCTAACCTTTAAAGCAGAGCAAGTAAAATTTCTACATCAAATTAATGAGAGCTCCGGATCCAGCCATTTGGATAGAGGGCAAAACATTTATCTCACTGCTTTCATCAGCTTAGGATATTAACCTAGGTGAACCAAGCAGGACCTTTGACTGCCTCCATGTTCTCTAGGAAATAATGCAGCTGGCGTTAGGGCAGATTAAAAAACTACATCCTTTATTAGGACAGGAATACACATGTTCTCTGCTTAGAAGAATGTGAACAATGCCTCTCATACTCTGGGATTAAGTCTGAGATACTATTAAAGAGAGGCATGTGGTGGCTCAGTGGCTAAGACACTGAGCTTGTCGATCAGAAGGTTGGCAGTTCAGTGGTTTGAATCCCTACTGCTGCATAACGGACTAAGCTTCCCAGCTTCTCCCAACCTAGCAGTTCGAAAGCATGTTAAAAAAATGCAAGTAGAAAAATAGGGACCACCTTGGTGGGAAGGTAACAGTGCTCCATATGCGTTCAGCATTTAGTCATGCCGGCCACATGACCATGGAGAAGTTTTCGGACAGCACTGGTTATTTGGCTTAGAAATGGAGATGAGCACTGCCCCCCTAGAGCCAGAAACAACTAGCATGCATGCATGGAGGAACATTTACCTTTACCTTACTATTAAAGAAGATAATAGAATTAGTTGCTTTTGTCTAGAAAAATTAATCAAATTCCTTGATGGGAATGTAGAGATACACAGTATGTGAGGATGATATATTTTTTTAATACCAAATTGTTCAGATGAGGCCTGAGAAGCAGTCTTAAATATCCAGCTATCACAGACCCTTGGACATTTTCATGATAATTGATATCTACTTATTCATCAAGCTTGTAGGACTCCTTGTGTTATGGAGAAATTAAAGGTTATGAAGTCAAAGAGGAATTATCTAGAGCAGGGGACCCCAGTCTTAGATCCACATACTGGTACTGGTTCAGGGCCCGTTGGGAACCAGACCACACAAGGGACAGGCGAGTGTACTAAACTCCATTTGTACATGGAGTTGTGTTTGGCACAAAAAGCCATACGCTCCTCCCTGCTGCTCTCCACTGCTGCCGCTGTAAGTTCACATAGCCAGAAAGGTTGAGGATCGCTGACCTAGACCTCATGTGATAGAAATTTAAAAAGAAAGATAGTGAAGTTCCACTCAGAACACACTAGAAGGTTTATGCCATAGCTTTAGTGGCAGAGAAAAAGTTGGTTTTCCTCCACTGTTCTGCCAGCAGAAAATAATCGAAGAGAGCTATGGGAAAGGGGCATCCACTAAAAATCCTTAGAAGTCTTATTGTAGCCTCAGCAAGAAATTGGTGGATTTGCCAATATTTTTCTCAAATTACAAGAAAATTGAAGACAGCATTAATGAGAAAAGAAGGAAAGTACATTGTTTTGTTTTGTTTTGTTTTGCTTCAAATTCTGTGGGATTCGTTTTTTCTTATTACTTTTCAGGATGTAGACAAAGTAGGTGAATGTGTTCAGACCTTTGTCTGAATAGGGAATTTTCTTTCAGGATATAATGCAGGTGATCTATTTACTGATTCATCTGGGTGCACCAGTGATGCCCTCTCCTAGATGGTGAGGCCCAATGAATGAAAGTCACTCATGTCCTGGACTATTGCAATATATTCTACATAGGAATGCCCTTGAAATCTACCTAGAAGGATAAAGTGGTCTAAAATAAAGGGGTACAGGCAGTGATGGGCATACATAATTATGGCCATGTATGATTTCTGCTCTGTGAGTTGCACTGGATGCCAGTTTGTTTCTGTAGCTAGTTGGTATCTAAATCCAGTTAGGCAGGAGGGGCAAGTTTCAGGTCCCATTGGTCAAAGAATGCCAGCAGGGCCTAGAACAGTGATGGCTAACCTTTTATGTCACCATGTGCCGACCTGCATGCTGGAAATGGCACGCAAAACCATCCTGCCTGGACCGCGTAGCCTCTCTGGACTTGTGTGCACGGGAGCACCGAAATCTGGAAAAGCAGTGTTCTGGCATGCATGCGCACACCGGCACAAGAACTTCCAGTTTCCGGCATGGGGCACACACCCAATGAACAGCTGGCTGTCATGCATGCACACGGATGCTGGTTTCCAGGTTTTGGTGCTCCTGCATGCGCGAAGGCCAGCTGACCAGTGTGCATGTGTGCACAGGAACATGGAAGAGGAGCCAGCAACATCGCATGTCCTGCGTGGGGTGGTACTGCTTGTCGCTTTTGGCATATATGTCATAGGTTTGCCACCATGGGCCTAGAAGAAGTACTTTTCCTACTGTAGCACTCATCTTATGGAACATTCTCCCTCTGAAGATCAGAACGGCCCTGACTTTTTTGGCCTCTAAAGGTTCTAAAGAGTTGATTCTGCACCCAGGCCTTGGGCCCAGAGTGTGTTCAGGGACTTGCTTCTTGATTGTGTTAATGATTTGGGTTTGTTGTTTTTCAGTTACTTTGTATTTTAATTTTTGCAATGTATGTACTTGCTTTATTTTAATTCTGTTTGCTGTCCAGAATCATTAATTGTAATGGTCAGCCATATAAACTGAATTAAAAAATGCATAACATAAAGTCCTACATGGCATGGAACCTGGTCCCTTGAGGAACCTTCTATCTCGCATAGTATCCACCAGTCAATTCTATGTAGCAGGTTTGATGCATTGTGGGTTCTTGCAACTAAAACCATGTCAGGCCACAGAAGGATGCCTTCTCTGTTCTAGTACCTGCACTTGAAATGATTTTTCCCCATATTTTGATGTCCCACCTCAGAGATCCTTGCAGACTTGGCTGTGTGCCCAGGACTTTGATGAGAGTCATTGAAGCTGCCTTCTGTGAAATGTGGGTTTACTTTGATTGATATCTGGTTTGTGCCATTATTTGTTCTTTGTTTTTAGCATTGCATTATTTGATTGCTCTTTGTGCTTTTATCTGTGAACTGCTAAAGTTTCTGGGAGTCAAGTGCTCTAAAAAATCTGGGTCCCATAAGAGTAAGAATTCCATATAATCATGGATCTTTGCCTTGCTTAAGAAACCCCTGTAGATATTTACATGCATAGTCAGAATAAGGATAAATTCTTTCTCATAAACCTGTTCAATTATTATTCCAATTATTTCCAAAGACCATTTCCCAAGTTCTCTTGCTTTTTGAAGTGAGGCACTTCACAAGTTGAAAGAGGAAATTTTAGCTTTTGGGTCTTAGACCATGCAAAGCAACTAAGATACAGCCTATTATAAATAATTTACTTTTTAGAAACCAAACTGATGAGAGTAAAAAAAAAAAAACTCTCCAAGGATATCAATACAAAATTTAATTGGTGGTACAAGCTCCAAATGACATATCATTTTTGTACACACAGTGGTTTTTTCACATGGATTTCACAGCATATAAACAGAGAGGTTTCACAAATTTATGATTTATCCTTGAATTTCAGAGACCCACTGTCGAATTAATTGTCCTGCCAAGTAATTTGCCTCTGAGTCTCATCAGTTTGTCTTCTGAGAAAAGAGTAAACAAGAAAACATCTTGTAAATAAAAACTAGCATGTCAGTGAAAAAAATGGCTAATTTCCCTAGAATCCATATAGTGTTTTCTTGTATGTTTTCTTACATTTTTGTAGAGAAAATATCCAGTAACATGAGCCATACTTGCCCTATAAGGTAGAATGATTCAGAATAGAGAGCAGTAACGTCTCAAAGTCTAAAAGCCACCAGCTTCTAATGTTTTCTGCATCTAACCTAATAGTTGAGTAAAATAATGAGAAAAGATAGTTGAGAGCTTATTTTAGTCCCTGCTTGCTGAAGGAGTTCCACAAATTCCATTCAGATCTGTTCCTGTGTTTGTCACCCAGAGGAATAATAAGAAGCAAGTAGTTGTGGGCTGCTGTGGGTTTGCATGGGTTCGGGCAAACTCTAGTTAAGGATCTGCCCAGTTCAGTGAACTTGCAAATCCCACCCCTGGCTGGTCCATCCCAGGAGTCTCCTCACGGCTTGATGCCAGGTAAGTACAGGGCCTGCATGGAGGCTCGGGGAGGGCAAAAAAAGGGCCTCCTGGAAGTTCTGGAAGGCCTTCGGAGCCCAGGGGAGACCATTTTTGCCTTCCCAGAGGCTCAAGGAAAGCCTCTGGAGCCTAGGGAGGGCAAAAAATGGGCCTTCTGGAAGTTCCAGAAGTCCACAAATGGAGGGCCTTTGGAGCCCGGTGGAGACCATTTTCACCCTCATGGAGTCTCAAGGAAAGTCTCCAGAGCCCAAGGAGGGCGAAAATGCCCCCTCACTGTGGTGCAGGAGGCCAACTAGGCCATGCCGACCATGGCCACACTCACACAGTAACCCACTGCTAAATTTTTTGAAGCCCACCCCTGGAAGCAAGCATGAGAAACCACTCAGGAGTCAAGAATGTGGTTATTTGCCAGAATAAAAATTAGCTCCAGTTCAACAAACTTTCAATGACATAACTACATAGGTCATACTTGGGGGAAGTTGCAGATTCCATTCCCTCCCCACTCCCAGCTTATTTGCCAGAAATTATTGCTCAATTTTAATTCCAACTAGTAGAAGTGGATAGATTTAACCCAAAGGATGATGGGATTTGGATGGGTAGGAGAGGGACAGAAACAACTAGAGAAAGACAATCACGCTATTCTACCATGAACCTCAGTATCAAAGACAATCTTCTATCACAACAATCATGCTAAGCAGGCATCTCTCTATTCAATGAAATTCACCAATGAAATATTGTACAGTACATACGGTAGTTACAACATTTGTCTTCAGCATCACTGGCATAAAATCACCAAAACTGATAGTATTACTATATCATTTTTATAAATTAATCGCTGCACTCCCTAAACTGTTTTTGAATTTCTTAATTTTGTCCAATTTTGTTTAGATTGCTTTGGAATAAAAAGGCCCTCAAACAAGCATGTTCCATATCAATAGTTGGTTCTTCAGCCAGAAAAGAACATGTTTCAGAGTAGGAGCGCAAATGCACAATGGCACATATGTAGTTTATCAGGGTATATTTGATATTACTTCAGATCTATCATAAAGGATGGTAGAATGAGAGAGAGGAGAAGAGATTCAGTTTGCAGTGACCCAAGAAATGAAACTGTAGTTCTAAAATGAAATAAGGACCAGATCATCTCTAGAGTAGAAATGAACTAGATTTATTTCTATTACATACCAAATGTCAATTCATATGATACAGTAGGAATGAATAAACCTGCCCAGGATTCTTGGAAGAGAATCCTAAACAATAACATTTTCAGTTAAATGTACATGCAGACAACTGAAATTGGGTGTAGTACTACAAGGTTCCTCTTTACCAAGATTCCTGATTGCATAGGAAAAGTTGGCTGCAGTTGCTCAATTGAATAAAATAAAAAATGTTTTGGAATAAGGAATGCTATTATGAGATGCAATGCACAAAATAAAAATAGTACCCCAAAGGCCAAAACAGACCACAAATGTATAAAATTTCACACCCCTGTATAAGTCTGGATGTCATAACTATAATTTAAATCTACAAATCTATTCTTCTTAAAGAGGAAAGACCAGGTAATCTTTGGCTTTACCTAATCCAATTTTAAGGCTCAACATTTCCTTATGATTTTTTAAAACTTTAAACCAGATTTGCTTTGGACAGAATTGCAAGCTGAAGACAGTGACCATAAGACTGAGTTCTGAAATAGGATAAATGGCAACCTTATGATATACACTTCTTTGTGATCAGGTTTACACATTACATGTCCATGTCATACAAGTGGGGTTCTAGTCTGGTTATGGACATATGCCATAGGGGTAATTTTGGGGGTGCCATGAAAATAAAGGCAATAATATTCACATTTTTGCTCGTTTGACTCCATCTTTCACATTACTTCTAGATTTAACTGTTCATTATCTTTTCTCTCTCTTTATACCTACCCTCAAAACTGTAAAGAACCATATATATAATAGCATAACTATTTATAAATTACACAAGAAGGAGAAAGTTAGAAGTTAAATAATTTTTAAAACCTTTGTTAGTTTTGGAGAAAAGGATACACACCAGAGGTGGTATTCTACCGGTTCAGACCGGTTTGCCCGAATCAGTAGCGGAAATCATGGGGGGCCCTGCCCACTCGCCTCAGCTCAAGGGCATCCCTTTAAGGCCCCTTTTTCACCAAAAGTGCATGTGCACACACTCACATTTGTAAACCAGTAAGTCAATACCACCCCTGATACACACACACAGACACACACACACACTTAACAATTATAAGTAAAAATGAAGTAAAGACCTGTTAGTCTTGTAAAGTAGTCTAGAGAAAGAAGTAAATCAGAAGTAATATTTCTAATTTTATTATAAGGTTACATTAACAGATTCTTGCAAATCTGAAAGTGCCTTTCCTCCTCCCACTTTTACTCTAAAAGGTGGGGTTCCTTTTGAGATGCTTTCATCACCACTCCTCCTTCAAATTTCATTTGTCAGACTGCTTTATAGACTGCTCTTTCCCCTGGTTCCCAAGGTCATTATTGCCTACTATTACAAGACCAAAGTATTAAGTACAGAACTTAAGATAGAAATATTTATTAAATCATATAATAATTTAATGCATTTTGCAGTTGCTTGTCAATGTTATATTTAGTTGTAGTTGTAAAATTCAAACAAGCTTATTGATATTAACAGCTTAGAAATCACAATTAATATTGCCATAATATCAATATTTTTTACTTGTATTCGTTATCTAAATACCTGAGTGTCACTAATCTCCAGTCAACACTATATACCATAAATACAATTGCACCCAAATATATAATGTATTACTTGTTTTATATATATTAAAAAACCTGTAGGGAAGAGTTAGAGTCCTATATTCTGTGGTGCTGATTTAAAAAAAAAATCCAAGGAAACATTTACAAAGACCAATAATCAAAATAAGAGTTTAGGTTCCTACTATGTTGTGAGCTGTTAAAGGCAGAAAAACATTTTTTAAAAAATGCATTAAGGTGAATTCTACGGTGCCCAAGGTCTATACTTTAAAGCAGTAACACAAGTTGAAGCACAGCATGTCTGAATGTATTTTGTTCAGTTGTATAGCAATTGTCCAATAGCTTTTCTATTCTTAATGCCTTTCCTATTTTGGAACTAGTTTTATTATTATATGATCCTTTTCTTTGAAAATGGTAAGTTAGTTATAAGCACATTTTTGTGTTACAAGTACTGTATCTATATGGTGTAAATTCAAGGAAATGATAGAGGTTGATTTTAAAACATATGTTTTATGCTAGAATACCTTTCACTCTGCATAACTGTAAAGTTATGTCTTAAGATGTTAGAGTTTCCTGTGAAAGAATGTGTTACAACAAATTATCCCTTGCATAATCTATCATTCTAAGTCTTATTCTATCCCCATTTATGAGTGGGTGTAATTATTCATTCATTATGCAGTTAACACTCTATTTTGCCTCTCTCTCAATTCTATACCAGAGACAAATGTGGGCAAGCTTTAAAAATCAGAGTGGAGGGATTTTAAAACTAATTATTTTGGTATCTGGAAGGGGATAGTGTCATTCCTCAACAATAATCTCACTAATTTGGAAGGTATGAAAAAGAATGGGTATTGGATTTGTGGGTTTTAAAGTATTAAGATGTTTGGCTTCCTGGAGACTCATGGTATGTATTTATCATTGTCACATTTGCTGAATAGAGTAACAAAACTGAAAGTTACAGCATTAAAGTTGCCTACTTTCTATCAAGGGGGGCATCTGGGAATGATTTCTTCTATATGCTTTGTTTACACATTCCCAAGTACTATGCTGGAGTAAGGGAACAGTAGGGAAGGGTTTACTGAATCAGTTCACCTGAGTAAAAGTGGAGCAAGAAAAGAACAATGATGGCACAAATAAGAACTTGCAATACAAGGAGGAGGTATTGCATGTATTATTTGACAGGGAGGGGAAACTATGGAATTTAGATCAACCACCCAGGAAAGAATGTAAGAGCAGAGGTGCCTAACCAGCTCACCCAGGAGGCAGAGGGGCAATGAGATAACAACAACTACAGCAGTGGGGAACATAAAAAGAAGCAAGACTGAAAAATTGCCAAAAGGCATTGGAGAATTGTTGGATAAATAATATGTGTGGAAAGTGTGTTGGGAAGCTGACTGGAGATTCTGGAAGATAATGTTGACCTGGTCACAAGCTGAAATGATTGGGAAGAACCAACAATCTATTTTAATTAGTATTTTATATACCTGACTCTTCTAATTCTAAGCATTCTTAAGACTAGTCCACACATTTATCTTATTCACCTGCTTGGTAGAACATGACCATGACCTACATGTGTGAACATGCCTAGCATGGTCTCATATCAGTCACACAGAGCATGTATACGCATAGGAAAGAATTCTATTATGCAAACATTCAGAATTATTGTCCTTAATCATGTACAACCATCAATATATTCAATATTTCACCAAATATGAGAATATAACTCTTTTCCATAAAAAATATGCCTAGTATTTGACATAATTTGTACAGAGAAGAAGGGGAGAATTAGAAATGAAGAATTAATATTTCTACTAGTGCATTTGGGAACATTCTCTTCTAACACTGAAATCTACCATACGTGGATTTTTTGGAAAAAATATTAGAAAACTTCAGATGACTAGAATTATGTGAAGAGATCACCAAAACACATAATTCCCTTATTATAATAATTCCGTTACTATAGAATTATTTGGAGACATAATTGTAGTGGTTGTTTTTGATCTATAAAGTACTGTGCTACTTGAGAACAAACTATCTAAAATATGATATTCTCACTCATACAAACCTGCTCAGAATTTTAGATCTTAATTCAAAGGTATCCAAGACTTTGGAAATTCCTAACAAAAGAGCATGCATTGAGATCAACACAAAATTTCAGAGGGATACTCCAACTTTTTAAAAAACACTTTGAAACTACATTCTGAAATATTTCCCTTTTGCATCACCCCCCCCCCCATCTAAAAACAAAACAAAGCAGTTGTATTGGTTCATTTCAAGGTCTTCCATGTAAGTTCTAGTCATTGGAAAAAAGCTTGTTTGCCTGCCCAGTGCTTTTTCATTCAACCAATGGACTGACCAAAACAAGCTTCTATGCATAGAAGCCTTGCCCTTAGAGTGAAATATCAGGTGATGTAAAGTATCCAATGAAAGATAACCATGTCACATTTTTGACTCCATCAGGAGAATCCTGTTGCTTTTGTAGTGATCAAGAATCTGATCAAGTCAAAGCCAAGCTAACATGCCCAGGTTGATGCATTATTTCTTCTTTTTGCTTCTGCCAGCAGACAAAATCTTTTAAAAGGATTTGGATTGTTGAGTTGGTGGAGGGATTTTTTTTTTTGTCATTGTACTTTAATGATACTCAAAACAGAATTTCAATTCTATTTCTTTTACTTTTTTTCATCATGGATATAATTCAGTGAAAAAAGATGGGATGTAAATAAATCACTTTTGTGAAATGCTGCATAGTGGAGGTGGGAAATGTAAAGTTTAAAAAGAAGCTCAAAGGATAATGCTCTTCTATCCACCACTCAATTTTGCCTTCTTTTCAAAAGTAGATTTTTCCATTTTCCTAAGTAATTTAATTAGTAATATGCAACATTGACATAGTTCAGTTCTTTTAGGTTCAAGTTATAAGAATTTAAAAGGAACAGGTTCAAACTGTAACTTAGCCATGACTTGGGCTAATCCAGGGGTCAGCAACCTGTAGCTCTGGAGCCACATGTGGCTCTTTCATTCCTCTGCTGCTGCTCCCTGTCACCAGTCAGCACCACAATTTTGTGGTGGTGGTGGTGGAAGCAGGGCACAGCAGGAGGAGACTCTGTGGCAGGGGGCAGGTTTTCCAGTCAGCTCCACAATTGATAGGACAGGTAGAGGGAAAAGGACACCATGCTAGAAGGAGACTCTGTGGTGGGGAAACCTGACTTCTGGTCAGCTCCAGAATTGAATGGGTTAGGACTTCTGGTTGGGACTTTTGTGGCTCTTTGACTGTTTAAGGTTGCCGACCCATGGGTTAATCAATATATGAGAAGGAATCTAATCTGCAGGGTGGGAAAGGAAGGAAGGAGAGAAAGAAAGAAAATATTTTGTGTGTGTGTTCCAGACTAGAGCCCTTGCTCGAGTCAAGCAAAGCAGAGTAAGTTAGTTGAAGGGTAGGCCTATAGAAAGCTCCCTTTGATTTTTAATGAGGTCATACAATTTTACATGCTCTGAGCCTGCTGTGCAAATCCTGATACACAGTACTTGACACAGAACAAGTTTTCATATTTCACTGCAAACTTGTTCGAAAACTACATCCGTCAAGTTATGAAGACCAAGCTCTATCAGATTCAGTTTTAAAAGATGGACTGTGTTAATGACTGTGCATGTACAAACACCACAAATTTCCTTTGCTTTTTATGATTTTGCTCCATAGTTGGCCACTATTAATTTCTGCTGGTCTATTCAACTTGTACCAAATATCTGGAAACATGCCAAGAGTTATTCCCACCTAAACTTGTTTGGGCATTTTCCCACCCAAACCTCTTTCTGCCCTCACTCATGCATTTATCAATAGGTGGCACCTCCATATGTTCTGTCTCCTTCTTAGTTTTGTATTTTCAAAAGCTGCTGCTGCTGCTGCTGCTACTACTACTACTACTACTACTACTACTACTACTACTATTATTATTATTATTATTATTATTATTGCATCAACAGAATTGTATCACAGCGGCCAGTTGTTTCTCCGGATTTGGCATTAATTACTAGTCGGGCCCCACCCAGGGGCCTAGGACGTCGTAACGTATTTTCGTAATATGTGTGCAGATCCAAGCAGTGTGGCCTTTTGCATTTGACTGATGGTGATTTTGTCAATTTTTAACTGTTTTAAATGTAATTCCAGTGCTTTTGGAATAGCACCCAGTGTGCCGATTACCACTGGAATTACCACTGCTGGTTTGTGCCATAATCGTTGGATTTCGATTTTTAAGTCCTGGTATTTCGCGATTTTTTCATATTCCTTCTCGGCGACCCTGCTATCTCCTGGTATTACGATGTCTATGATTGTAACCTTATTTTTCTCTATTATTATTATTATTATTATTATTATTATTATTATTATTATTATTATTATTATTATTATTATTATTATTATTGTTGTTATTGTTATTATTATTATTGGTTTGGAAGGTCCCCTCACATTTTGCCCAAAGACATGCAAGACAGAAAAAAAGGACCCCTGTATCTCTATAAAAACTTTAACACATTACATTGTGACAAAGCTGGTGAAAGACCTCAGTCCTACATAGAGTTTTTAACCTAGGTGAATCTTTTTTGTGCAATGTAATAAAGAATGCTAATAAAATTCAATTACCACACATATTAGAAATCCCGCTATACAAATGATGAGGAAAATGCTTTCACTGTACAAAGAAGACAAGAAAAGGAAGAAAATACATATGAATAAGGTAAAGGTTTATGGATCTAAAAATTAGGAACATACTGTATTTGTAAGTGCATTTTGTTTACATATCTGACCTTGCTTCTCTTTCTGCAAACATTTCATTAGCAGGTTGAGTAACTTTCTCATTGCATGGGGGAGTAATATTACTGATTGTTTATATGAAGTAGCTTGACCCACTAGCCTTGGTGAGTGTATTGTATCTTCCTTGTCTGCCCTTTTGGTGGGCTAGAGTTTCTTATTTAATCTTGTTTATCTGGTGTTGGCTTTTGCTTATCTAACTATTGGTTAATAGTTTGGGGTCTGTTTGGTCTGTCTGCTTCTTTCCATGGATTTTATATTGATGACTTTCTTAATGACTGATTCTTACATTCAGCAATGTCTTTCCTACTTTTTGTGATTGGTTGGTGGCATCTCTTATTTGAATTAATATGCTCCTTTCAGGACTGTAGTCTGAGTTCTACTTTATTAATCTCCAATTTATTCCAGAAGCCAGGTCCACTGTGATACATACCTTATTGGTATGTGATATCATGGCTATTGGTACCTTCTGTTTTGACTTTCAAGATGGCATGCATACAATGTTTAAGGGCTGGATGATACATTGAACTTGAAGGCCATAGGGATGAAAGATCAGTTCACTGGATTTTATCCCAAAGCTCTTGGCTGTTCAAGTTTTCTACTCTGTCTTTTTCTTTTTCCTGAGCTGGTAAACAAACTCGGCTTGACCTAGCTTTTTAAACATCTCCATCACTTAAGAGAACAGAAGGCAATAAAGAGAAACCATCTCTCATCAGTCTTCGTAGCCTGAGGTGAGATCCCTGATCTCATTAGTTAAGAAAGCACCTGAAAGCTGTAACAATAAAACTATATCCAAAGAAATAATGGGTGGCTGGGCTGACTTTTCTGGTGAAATACAAGGAGATCACAAATTGTCACTATACATTCAGTTATGCAGTGTCTACTTAAAGCTATGTACAATTAACAGCATGTATAATATGTGGACTTATGTTTATTTCAAATGGCTCTTTTCAATATATACTGCCCAGATACATTGATAAAATATTTATTTATTTATTTATTTATTTATTTATTTATTTATTTATTTATTTATTTATTTATTTATTTATTATTTATTTATTTCATCAAGCATGTGTTAGACAACATATATATATGCATAAACATGACTTTGGATACATGAAATGGGTACAAATACAAAGAAACATTAGGACAGGGATGGTAGGCACATTGGTGTGCTTTTGCACGCCCCTTACAGACCTCTTAGGAATAGGGTGAGGTCCACAATAGACAGTCTAATGTTAAACTGATGGGGGGTTTGGAAAGAAACCACATAGTCAGGTAGTGCATTCCAGGCATTGACCACTCTGTAGTCTCCAAATCATCTGTTCTTATGAGCAGCAAATGAGTTAATGACATAAGCCAGAGCTAGAAAGATGTATAACCATATTCCCAGGAAGGTTCTGTTTCAATGAACCTAAGGAATGAACGAGTCAAAAGCCAAGCCAGGCAATGAAGTTCAGGAAAGTTGCATAGTTTTGATAAGAAAAGCTGGTGAAAAATATTCAGTACTGATTAATTTGCAAGAATCTATTTTCCAGCCTATATGCTAATATGATAAAATGGAATTTCCAGTCCCCTCTCCTCACCATATATAAACAAACAGAAAAAAGAAGATGCCATCTGGTAACAAGAACCAATAAGAAGTGAAATCTCTTAAATAAAATCCAAATCTGTTTGAACTCTTATCCAAGCTACACATTTTTCATTTGTAATGAACTGTATTGGTGAGATTATTGCCTATTACTGATTTACAGTGATATGTGTGTTGTCATGCATTCTCCCATCTGCTCATTAACAGCACCTTGCTTATGCCCATAAACATAAGCCGAATTGTCTTCTTTCTTCTCTTTCTGTATGAATCTGAAGCAACAGGTAGTCATACTTAAACCAGCCAAATATACAGTACACAGCTCTACTCCATTACATCCCATGCACCATGGTAGAAAAAAAGTGTGTGTGTGTGAGAGAGAGAGGTGGGGGGGGGAGAGAGAGAGAGACTGAGTCTACATTGCTTAGCTGTTCTCTCTGGCAAATGTTGCTAAAAGACAAAAGGAAACAGCCATATTGTGTGAGGTTCCTTTGAAAAGGATTGCTACTAAATATTAAAATGAAAGCATTTCATAGTCAACGTTTCAGGAGTTTTTGGGAAGTCATGGTTTCTAGCCCCACCACCCCAGTTCCATATTACTAAAACCAAAGCTGGCATTGTGGCTCCTGGGAGAATAAAGAGAAAATGGATTAAGGCAAATAAAAGAAAATGTGATTCTAGTTTTGACTACGTTCTTCTGGTACCATGGTTCTGCAGTACCATTTCCCTTCCAATCACCCTTCTCATCTACATCATGCATCTACATTTTAGAAACTGTAGCTTGATCGTTAAAACCAAGTTGTAAAGGCATAGTTTTGAAGCTGCAAGAATTCTGTTTACCCAAACTGGTTCTTGAAATCGAAGAGAAAGCTACAGCAGTATCAAGCTCCCTCCACTTCTCTTGAGGCAAGAGCCAAAGGGGCAGCAATACTGTAAATAGTTAAAGTAGCTCAGAACATTACAGTCTTGGAACCCTCCAATCGCAGCTCTCTGCTGTTTGTCAATGAGAAGCCCTGTATAGTAGATTTTGGCTGAGAAAGAGGCATCCGTGAAAGGAAAGAGGAAGCGTTAAAGTCTGCAGTTTGCCAATAAGTGCTATTCTCAATGGGTCTGTGCCAGAGGTGAGGAAAGCTCACACTAAACCACTGAATCTTACTGTTCACATTGGCTATAAATTCAACCAACAGTAGAGTTATGTGGGAGCATTTGCTGAGGAAAGGAAATATTCACTTGAATACACACACTCACACACACACACACACACACACACACACACACACATACAAAACTGAAAGATGCTGCGTCTTTCCAGACAGCACAGAGAATACCTAATCTTTACAAGGGAGAAAATATATGTCCCTTATAGAAGAGAGTAAATGTGCATAATCCATCAAGGTGGATGAGAGGAAGTGCAATAGCTATGCAGCAAGGAAAGAGATAAACATTTTTATGTCTAGTGATGGCGGAGATGAGTCCATCTATACACCATCAAGAACACACATGAAGCCAGGGTCCACTGCTGGCATAAATCATACAATCATAATATGTAGCTTGTAGAGTATGAGCTACAGTGAAAAAGACTGTCAGCGAAGGAAAGCTATGTGCACCGTATATAACAGTATATTAAAAAGAGGATACTGTAGCATCCATCAGAAATATCAGGCAGTTGGGTTTTAAAAAGAGAGAGGAAGAGAAGTAGGAGGATGCTGTTATGGCAACCCCCAACCCAACTAAATCCAAGGTAAGTATTTTAACTATTTAGCATAATGGTGTTATACTAAAGCTGGGAGGAAGAATGTAAGGTACTGTTATACAGGAATAATGTCTATGGAAGAGAGAAAAGAAACAGATAATAAACGGAAGATGGACCAAAGGAAAATTCTGGGTTTGGTAAAAACATCTGGACATAGCAAAATAATCTCTCTCTCTCTCTCTCTCTCTCTCTCTCTCTCTCTCTCTCTCTCTCTCTCTCTCTCTCTCTGTGTGTGTGTGTGTGTGTGTGTATGTGTGTGTGTAAATGATTATTAGTATAAGTATAGTGGAAACTGCATAAAGATCCCAGGCTGGGGTGGGGTGAAGAATAGAAAAAAAATGAGACAAGAGTTTCTCTGTGAGTTTACAGACAATATATTATCCACATTAACCCAGCTTTCTTATGGGAGACATTTGCAAAACAGTAACCTTTAATCATTTGGATCTTAACTCTAGTGTCTCCATCTGTTAAGTAGAGAAACATGGGACTGGGCATACCATTTCTCACTTGCCATTAATCAATAGCTGGAGTGTTTCCATCTCCTGGTGATTCCACTACCATTTTTTAAAATAAATATATATATAAGGTTCCTTTTGATTGTAAGGAGTCCAGATGGTTTGTAGGATAATTTAGCCTTATCAAGATTCCAGAGTCCTTGTTTTTCCATGCAAAGGATGTACTGGAAGGTGATAGTTAAGCATCAGTCCTGGGATATCACAGGCAGCCAAGAGACTTGGGAGGTCTTTGGAGAAGGCAGAGAGCTGTCCATCTCCATCAGACTCTTTACCCTTTCAGATCCCCCCTCCCTCTTTCCCCGATGCTTTCAAAGTACATGCAGACGCAAGTCCAGCACATGAGATGTCCTCTCATTGAAATAGCCATTAGTAAACAACCTTTTATTTTTCGGAACTCCTATTTGCAAAACATTGAAGAATCAAGTTGATCAGACAGGGTTCCATATTACAACCCACCTTGTCCTCTGACCTCTCTATCAACCACACATCACAGCAAGAGGCAGAAATTTGTCACTTACCTTGCAAGGAGAAGAGAGACAAGAAGAATCCCAGCACCCAAATACTGTGCAGCCAGTAGGTCCTCATCTTTCTGCTTTGACCGATCAGCCTCCTCTTCTTGATCTTGCACTCTCTCCTTTATTTTTTTTTCTTTTAAAGACGTGACGATCCTGCTTCTGTCCCTTCAGTCTTCTCCGTCCCTGTTCTGCACAATTTGACAATCCAGTGCAAAAGAAGCTGACCTAGGATGGCCAGATTCCTGAATAACCTCACACTTTTGCCTTCAGATAATTGGGGGGGAAGGGAGGGGATAGCTAGGATGCTCCTCTCAGCCTGAGAAAATTTCCTTTCCGCGCTCTCTCTCTCCTCCCCCTCTCTTTCTCTCTCCTGCAGCTCCAACTAAATGCGACTGTACTTAAACAAGCAATGCCTTATAGAACAGCACTCGGAGTAGAACAGATCCCATCTCTGCCATCTAGTGTTGCAAACGAGAACCATCGTCTTCTTTAGCTTAGCATAGAGGTAGAAAAAAGCATGAAACCTGTTTTAAACCCTCCTCAAGTTTCAAGATTCTAGGGATTGTTCAAGAACTGCTGAACTCAAATACATGTACATACATACACACACACATATACACACATAAGAGATGAATTCATTTTGCATTTCACATTTAAGCACTTTGCCTGAATTAGAATCTATACCTTCCTTCTTTCAACTATGCACCAGCAATGTTTATGCAAGTAAAACAAGTTAAGTCCACAGATTTTGGTAGGTATTTAATGAGAAAAAATGTCAATTGTAAAAAAAAATGTTTTAGAGTAGAACTAAGAGAATCAGAAAATTCATACCTTCTTGAGCAAATTTCTTGAAATTATTGGCTGTTTTATACCATCCTTTCATACGATTTGCAATTTCTTCTGTGAAATCCTAGACATCTACAAAAGGTCATACATGTTTGTTCAAACACAATCATGGAATAACAGAGGTGGAAGGGACACTGGAGATCTTCTAGTCCGCCCCTGCTCAAGAGAAGACCCATTTGTCACTGATGCATACAGATTAACCACCTAGAATAGGTTTGCATGCAGTTGCCCATCTTTCTGCCTTGCATGCAGTTGCCCCCCCCCCCAATTCCATTTCCATTTCATTTGTCAACTGTTTATAGTGCCCTGACTCTTTGATGGGGAAAACAGAAGGAGCTTCACTGACTAAATAAGGCAAGGCAACAGGAGATATGTGGAAGACAGAGACTTCAGATGATGGGAGATGTAAATAATAAATTTAAAAGATTTTCCCCCTTTCTCAAATAGAAAACAATGCACAATATAATAGGCAATGGGTCTAAATGTGACACACTGAATAATTTTGGTTTAAAATCTATTGGTCTTTCTAGATAATGGCCTGGATTCAAAGTTTGTCAAAGTAATGCCACTAAAATCAGTAAAATCTGTTAGATTCAGTCCTGTTGATTTCAAGGGGACAAATCTATTCCAAGGTCTATCCGAAACACAGTCAAGTCTGTTTCCAACCCTAATTTTAGAAAGCAAATGGCAGACTATTAATTTGCTCAACAGTGCTGAAGTGCTTAATGGAACTTCCATAACAAGAGGCAATCCCCACATCCAAAGAACTATGGCTCCTGTGTAGGAAATGGCAAACAGGCAGCTTTAGTGATTGGTTTGGTAGTTTCTTTGAGACCTTTGACTGGCATGGGTATAGGTCAAAAAGAGGGAGGACCAGCTGCCCTTTGATAGGAGGATAAGGCAGGTGGATCATCTCCTTGGGAATTCTAATGGATTTATGACTTCATTCCTGCAGGCTAAAGTGTCAGTTACTGTCAATTATCGGTTATCAGAGTGAAGATGCCTTCCTAGAGGTAAGTTGATCTACAGTAGGGCTCCTGGACTCCGGAAGCTTTCCTCTTTTTGTAGCCAACTCTTAGAGAGGTAAGTAAGGGTGAAAGTTTGGGTAAGATTTGATTAGGGGTGAGAGTGTTAGGGGATGGATGAGAGTGATGGTGAAAGGGTGAGGGACAGGCTGAGAGGAAGGGTGAGGTTGAGGGTCAGAATGAGGATCAGGGGGAGAAGGACAGGAAGGATAATGGAGGGGCAGGGAAGGGGAAAAGGAATATGGGGAAGGGAAGAGGGGACAAAAAGGTAGAATAGGAAGGGTAGGAGATGGAAGGGGGACAGGGTAGGCAGAGAAGGGAGGGTAGGCACAAATAGGGAAGGGGGAATTCTAGTGCTTTACAACTTCAACCAGGCAGATTATTATCAGAGATAAGGACAATGGGAGAATAAGGAGCAGGGAGGAGAGGGGGAAAGGCGGAAGGGAAAGGGGATAGGTAAGAGGAAGGGATGGGGGTAGAGTGGGTAGGGACAGAGTACCTGGTGGAGGAGAGAGGAAGAGGACAGGAAAAAAGAAGGGAGGATAGGGCCACAGAGAGGGGAATTCTAATGTCTTTATGACTTCATTCATGCAGGTTATTATCAGAGGTAAGGGAGATGAAGGGGAAGAGAGGGGGAGGGGAACGGGAAGGAGAGGGGGAGAGGCAGGAAGAGTATGGGCATAGGAAGGAGGAAGGGAAACAAAGAGGTACAGTGGTCCAGGGAAAAGAGGGAAGGGAGGGAAGGATGAAGTGAGGGGTAGGGAGTTGGGACAGGGAGGACAATCGCAGGTAGCAACAAATGGGGGAGGGGGTTAAATGTTTTCATAACTTCATACACGCAGGTTACCAAAGGTAACTGTGAAGAAGGGAGAGGGAGGGAAATGGATATAAGACAAAGGCAGGAGGGGGATAGGAAGGATAGTTGGACAAAGAGGTGGAGCAGTGCAGGGAGGAAAAGGCAGGAAGGAGGAGGAAAAGGATTGAGGAAGGACAAGTGCAACGGAATTAGTATAAAATAGAATTAGAATAGAACAGAATTAGAATATGAATAGCATTAGAATTAGGAATAGAATAGAAATTCAGGATAGGATAGGGTAGGGTAGGGTAGGGTAGGGTAGAAATATTCTAGATTCATTAATTCAGAGTAGCAATAACTGTTACAAAGTTAAGTCCTACACTGAAATTACAAATAGATACAAAAGATGGGACATCAGTACTTGTCAAGTGTGAAAGTCTAGGACCACACATAAAGTTCCAATTAAACTGAATCATTACTACTCAGACCTATGCATAGGAATCTACTCACCTAATGGTCAGCTCTGTTTCAGCACTGGATAAGGCTCAACGGGGGGATTGGACTTGTCTGTTTGTGGCTAGAGACTCTAGACTGATTCCTCTTTTGACTCTGCCCCAGGTTCTTCGATGACTCTTCCTGCAGTGCTACTATCTAAGACTTACTTATTTCTTATATTTATAGTTGATTTTGATTTTTCTCTGGGAGCTGAATAGTGTACGTAAAACTCCCTAAATTTTTTCCCCTCCACAAAAAACAGAGATAGGTTGGGCTGAAAGAGAGTAATTAAACCAGTGAGCTTCAGCTGAAGAGCAAACTAGAACCTGGGTCTCCCCAGTCCTAGTCCAACACTTTAATTACTATATCTTAATCCAAAATAATAAACCATGTGCTCAGCATATTAAAAAAAGTCAACATCTAAATATTCTTTAGTCTTTGCCTTTTTTAAAGTCTATTCATAAATTGTCATAAGGAAGAAACTATCCTAATTTCAACGAGGAAGCATCTGCAGCTGGGGGGGGGGGGTTGCAATTAGCTTGGAATCCCTGCAGAGGTTGAAGAGACATAGGATGATGACCTGCCCTCTCTTTAAATTCCTGAAGCTGTTATTTGGTTGTTGCCAAGAGTGCTGTTATTCTGGCGAGATTCTTGTGCATAGATGAGTAGCAATAAAGAAACTTCCCTTACCATCTTATGGTGTTGTTCTGGTTTCTTGAACCTGACATTCAGTGATTTTTGTACAAAGGAGATGGTGCTAGATTTTTGGAAGCACAGAGGGGAAACTTATATCGAGGGGGGCTGTGTGGAGAAGGTTTCCTCTTTTAAAATCTTGGGAGTGTTTATCAGTCAAAAGCTCACCTGGAAAAACAACACGTCCCTGGTGATTGGCAAGGCCCAACAGAGATTTCATTTCCTTAAACTCCTGTGAAAAAATCAAGTGGAACAACGGCCGATGAACTCTTTCTATCAGTCCACAATTGAAAGTGTCCTCACGTACCGCATTACAGTATGGTATGCTGGTTGAAATGCTGCGGACAGGAAGGCACTGCAGAGAGTGATCAGTTAGGCACAAGAAAACATTGGTTGCCCGCTAACACCACTGGATGACATCCACAGGTCTCACTGCTTTAGCAGAGTAAGGAAATATTCAGAGATGATTCATACCCTGGTCAGTGTCTCTTTGCATTTCTACCATTGGGCGGAAGACAGCAAAGCATATCCAGCCAAACAAATACGTTTAAAAATAGTTCTATCCTTGAGCTGTCGGACTCTTAAACTCAACCACAATCACTCCATGCAGACGCGGAAACATATAACTATTTTTTCTTTTCCTGTCTTTTTCTCCCCCCACCCCAATTACATGTATAGGGATTATTCTTTATACTATTTATGTTGTTTGTATTTGTTGTCATGAATTGCACCAGTGAGGCTAAAACCAATTTTGTTGTGTACATTTTATAACAATGACAATAAAGACTGTACTACAATAAGGCCCTACCTTAAAAAAAACAAGTGGAGTGTATGAAAGTAGGTAACTGGGTTGTAAGTCATAAAAGGTTTTATAAGCCAGGGGTCCCCAACCCCAGGGCCATGGCACACTACTGGGCTGTGGGCTATTTGGAACCGGGCTGCATGACAGGCTGGTCAGTTGGCATGTGCAGCTTCACTCACATGAGTGGCACCGCAAAGGCTTCTCTTCCCTTTTGTTTGAATGGAGCTGTGCATGTGCATAGGTGCACACCAGCCCACTGCTCACATGGCCCGGTTCCCCTCTCCCACCCCAAACCGGGCTGCCAAGCTGGCTGCTCCTGATGCTCCAAAAGGGGAGCAGTGAGAGCAGAGGCTGAGTGGGATGAGCGTGACCTGCTCAGCTTCAATGATTCAGTGAGGCTGCTTGCCCAGGACACCCAATCCACTTTTGGAGTGTCAATCAGCCATGTGAGTCTGAAGGAGCATGAGACTGCACCCACAAAGGCCTCTCTTTTTCTCCACATCAAAAGCTTTTCCAAATGGATGAAAGGCTTCAGAGTAGCGATCTCGCGCTGCAAAAAGCTTTTGAAATGGAGAAGCCTGAAGGAGTGCAAAACTAGACCCCAAAGATTTCTCTTCTCTCTTGTGTGAGTGAAGCTCATGTGGCCCGGTTCCTCTCTCCAACCCCAGCTGGGCTGCAAAAGTTGGGACCCCCAGTTGTAAACTTAAAAAAATAACTGAACTGAACTGAGACAGCAGCCACCGAATAATGAAGCTCCAAGATTCCAAGGTGCTTCAGTTGTCACCTGCTCTGTCACATTCCAGGCCAGCTGCAATTTTCAGTTGCTTCAATGGTCATTATATAAATAGTACAATCATTCAACCTGAAGTTATCAAAATTTCCAGTCTCTTGACTGATACCTTGTCCTTTTTTTGTTCCTGTTTTGGTTTGCTTGAATGATTCTTAAAATAATTTTCTTCTTCTTCTTCTTCTTCTTCTTCTTCTTCTTCTTCTTCTTCTTCTTCTTCTTCTTCTTCTTCTTCTTCTTCTTCTTCTTCTTCTTCTTCTTCTTCTTCTTCTTCTGCCATATCCATCATCGGAAGTTGGCGATCATGTTGGCAATCCTATTTTTGCCAACATGAAAATATTAAAAAGTGCTGCTGAGTTTTGTCCAAACCAGTCCCTTAGGGTTTGAAGCCATGATGTTGTTCTTATGCCTGGACCTCATTTGCCTTCAATCTTTCCCTGGAGGATTAATTGAAATATGGTGTATTTTTCTGGGTGTCGCATCACATTTCCAAAATAAGACCATATTCTTAAAATATGGTCCCCCAAATTGGACCCCACATTTAAAAAGAAATGTGGTCAGTTGTAGAATTGAATTGAATTGTTACTCTCATGATTTCCATGCAGTACTAATTACCGAACTGGCATTTATCGTACCCTTGCTCCCTGCTTTTTAAATGGCACATAACCTATGGCATTGTGGGCTCTATATGCAAGTATTTTTTTTCATCAGAGTCTGAATAATATTGCAGTCCAAAAGGAAAGAAAATGAATATGGCACATCATCAAATTGAAAAGCTATGCTGTACAGGAATCAGAATTGTACTAAAGGTTTTTGCACTTATTGAACTGCAGCTGTAGGCCACTGACTAATCTCCTTAATAGCTATCTGACAGCTAATCATGTTGCTCTTGCTTCGTGCT
Organism: Natrix helvetica; assembly: GCF_964273705.1. Lineage (NCBI taxonomy): Eukaryota > Metazoa > Chordata > Lepidosauria > Squamata > Natricidae > Natrix > Natrix helvetica. The sequence continues at coordinate 28,902,947 of NC_138550.1, read as the reverse complement.
ATTAGAACCAATAGTTTTCTTGATTGATAGATGGACAAAAAGTGCTGGAAGCTGCACATAAGGGCTTGTACTGCTGTTTGCAGTACAGAGTTCTTCCCGTGGTCCCTTTTTCTCTATGACATCATTGTTTTAAAAGTGGTTTCCTGATGGAAGGTAGAATGGCTGAACCCCACAGCATATCACAAATAAACAACAGCATAGTTGATTTCTGTTTCCTGCTGCCGCATACTAAAATTGCCTCCTGAAGGGGGAACAGAAGCACAGAAACATTGTGTCTCCCGTACCCAACTCTCACAATGAAATCGTCATCATCATCTTTTAACGACCCCCATAACCCCTTGTGGGATGGAGTCTGGGCAATTGAATGAAGCTAGCAGAGTGCTTTATGGCTGGATGCCCTTCCTGTCACCAATGAAGAGCTTTGTTCAGCAGATGTATTCTCAGTGTGCCCACAGAATGAAATATCTGCCTCTACCTAGGATCGAACTCACAGCCTCCTGATTGTGAGGTGAGAGCTCCACCTCTAGGGCACTCCAAAGTTTAGAAAAATACTATGACTAATTATATTGAAGGCTGCCAAGATGTTTAAAAGGACCAAAAATAATTTGGAATTGTATTGGCCGTTGCTGCGTAACTGGCATAGCAGTAAAGTAGGAGATCTATCTATTCTCCTTCATCTAAAAGTAAATTAGTCACCCTGTTAGGACTAACAGATCAATGCAATAAAGGAGGAAAACAAGGAAATCTTATCATTTCATATCTTCAAGGCATGTCATCTGCCACTGTATCTCCTAGAGGTTTTTCATTAATAAAAAAGTCAACCAGAATCAGCCAACATAAACAGCCTACTTGAGAGCAAATTCTTTAAGTATTCTGGTTGCCAGTAAACAACTAGAAACTCAATAATGTGCCTAAAGGAAGTTCAAAAAGCAGGGTATGAGACCAGAGCAACTAATGTGCCTCTGATATTGAAGACAAAATAGACGATGTGGTAGTAGTCATTAAAATTTCTCTTTAACTTTCCATAATTGTTCAATAATTTCAAGGTCTTCAAGATCCTATAAACAAATTAAGTTGGATTTTTTTGGTACAGGGACCATAGAATTTATATAGAATCCCAGTTTTAACTTGCAGATACTGTAGGGACTAAATTTTACTTGGAATTAAGTCCTTCTGTGTCATTCAGAAGCCTTACTAGTACACTACTCACCCTCAACTTTTAACCATTTGAAATAAATTAAGTGGCAGTAATGGAAGTACAACAGGGGCATGATGGCTCAGTGGTTAAAGAAACTGAGCTTATCAACTAAAATGCTGACAACACAGGTTCAAAATCTGAGCACTGCACAATGGAGTGAGCTCCCGTTACTTGTCCCAGCTCCTGTCCACCTAGCAGTTCAAAAGCATCTAAATGGAAGTAGATAAATAGGTAGCACTTCAGTGGGAAGATAACAGCATTCCATGTGCCTCGGTGTATAGTCATGCTGATTATATGACCACAGAAATGTCTTTGGACAATGCTGGTTTCCTTGGCTAAGAAACAGAGATGAACACTGGCCCCATTTAAAGGTTAATGCACCATTCTGAACTTGTTTAAAGTATTCCATGCATTTATGAACCTTGAATGTGTAAGTTCTCCCCGCCCCCCACCCCAAAAAACAACATTAATTAATTCAGCTGAAAAGAAAGGACCACCCAACATTCTTCTCCAGGAATCAGGATGAAGATAGTGAGACAAACTTCACACAGCTGATCCATATGGGCTTAATACCCTTCCATGGTGCTTTGAGCATTGGTAGGATTTACCTTTTAATTAACCACCCAGATCTATTATCCAATTAGATGTCAGTTTAAAATATTGTTTTAGGAAATGATTTTGGGATGTCCAAATATACAATGCCACTACTGTAGATGGACAATCTACATATCTTTATTGGTATCCTTGTTGACACATTCAAATGACTTTCCTTTATGTAATCAATGCTCATTCATTTCTAGTACATTCATTCCTCTACATGTTAAACGTTGATATCATTCATGATGAATTTCCCCAATTTATCTGAATAGATGTGCTATAGACCTTTCACTTTCATGTTATTCCCCTGACTCCGTTAAAAAATACCCAACCTTCTGATTGGTAGCTTCATTTTAATTCGAATTGAATATTTAAGATTGAATGATCTAATTAATCTTTTTCATCCCAAAATCATTCCCTAATTAACTTGGATCCTTGAATCCGAATTGAATCATTTTACGCTATGCGTTGCTATTGTGGGCATTAAGACTATTCAATACCAATGTAATCTTTTCATGTAACAGCATGTTTCTTGTCTCCATACCTGATGAAGAACAACTGATCAATATTAGTTCTAAAATGTCATGATTTACAATATATATTTAACTACATCTCAAATATCTCTCCAGAACTGGTTTTTCATGAGGAAGATCTGCATCATCTTTAATCGGGAAACATCATTTTTAAAAAACTTATAAACATCTTTTTTCTAAAGTACTGTCTTCATAGTTTAGATGCCCAATGGTCTTACTGTCTAATTGCTTTTTTTCATGTTTATTGCTAACATGGTTTGTATTTGTTTTTGACATTTCTTTTTTACGTTTCTTATCATTGGCTTTTATACGTTATTACATTTGGACCTTGCAACCAATTTCTGAAAGCCTTATAGGCTAGTTAATTAGAATTTCACTGATTCTTAAATATCTGATCTCATTGTACAATTTTTTCTTGTAGAAGATGGAGCAAAACTGGGTCTTAAATTGAAATTCTGTCTGTGGGTTTAAGTTTCAGTACATTCACACACATATCTTAGATATTGCTATTTCTTTGAGGATTTTTCAGTCATGGAATACCTTTCATTAGAATCTATGTTGTAACACTTTGAAATAACAACAAAGGTTTCTGTAGTTATTTAACCTTCTCTGCATTTCTTTCATCTCCTGTTAAGTTGACTTCTAGTTCTGGAAAAGGTTTGTGTGTGTGTGTGTGTGTGCTGCTGTTAAAAATCAAATCTTAGGTTTAATGTTATTCTGGTCACGTCACTGCCTTCAAGTAATATCATACCAATTATATCAATGTAATCAAAGTAACTATTCCTCTTTTCTTGTTCTGGGGAATATTATTGGATCAAGCAGTTTGCCTCTAAAGTTATAAGTTAATGCATAAATATTTTATATCAAATATTATCAGCACATTTATCTAGGGGACTATATCCCAAAATCTATTTTCTCTTTCAAGAGCCTTCATCCAAAAAACAATAAATTTCCCCCAGTTGTATATCATAATTTGTTTGGGATTTCTATTCACAATTATTTTGTAACTTAAATTTAATTTGTTCTCCCTAAAGTTTATGATTATTGTAGTCAAAGTGTCATTTGGCATCCAAACCAATACCAAGCAAACTGTAATTTTCCTGAAGGAATTATATTTATCTTATTTGTATGCCAATCACTATCCTAATAGATTGCTGAATTGTTACTTTTGATTGTTCTTACTTTATCTCATCCAACTTTGAACAGAAGGTACTAGTGCAGCATACCAATACATATATTTAACGACCCTCTTTTTGAAATTTTCCCTATATTCCATTTACCTGATTGTTCCACATGCTACAGTTAGCTTAATCACAATGCTTGGGAATTTTGGAAATTGAATAAATATCAGATTTTAGGAAGGCTGCTCTACAGCCACTTCTATCTTTAGTCTCATTCAGCTAAATTAATTACCAATCGTTGTGAAAAGGGAACCAGATGGGGAACTGCTTCAGCACATACAAAATAATGATTTTTATTTAAACTATTTCTAACATATGCAGGTTAAATCTTATGGGATGTAGGTAGTTGGATCAATATTTGGGAAAGCCCATAGATCCACTAAACAAAGAGTGACAATCATATAGTTGTGATTTCAGGATATATTACATGAATCACTCAACACAGGTTTTTTAGCTGTATTTCCCCTCTCTATGCACCAATCCCAGGCTACAGAGAAGATTTCATAGAAAACAGAATTTGTTCAGTACTAGATATCAACAAACAATGTGAAAGGACTATTATCCTTTACTTTACCACTTTCACCTTCATAATTGTGTGTATATGTGTCTTCATACAGAAATATCTGTGATATTCACTATAAAATTTCAAAAAATGATGTACTACAGTGTGTTTGTTGCATTGTGATAGTGTCAGAGGTGGGTTTCTGCCAGTTTTAACCTCTTGGGTAGAAGAAGTTCCAGAAATCTACTGAACCAGTTAGAAGTGGTTTGTCATGGAGTGCCTGCCCCTCACTCACTTCCCCCACCCGTTTCGTCGCCGCTCGCGGGCGGTAGCTTGTGCAATGCGGCCGGCCTCCTAGAATCTTCCTGAACTTCCCTAGGAGGCGTGGCCACCAGCAAAGCACGGAGGCGTTCCAGGGCATCCACTCCCCCACTGGTTCCCCGCCCCCCTTTCCCAGCAAAGTTTACCAAGGTGTGGTTTTCCTACCATCCCTTGTGCCCGGCTCCTGCTGAGCTCCGGTAAGGAGGAGAAGAGCCTTTGGGGAGCGAAGAGGAAGAGGAGGGAGGAGAAGGAGACATGCGTGGGGCAGTGCCAGCTGGACAACCGGCAACCGGCAGAGGCAAGAGGGTTTTCGGGAGCGCCAAGAACTTTCCTTCCTCTGCTGGACTTCACAATCTTCTCTGCACACTCCTTGCAACTCCAATAGATGTCCAGAAGCGGGTTTGGGTTAGATTTCCAGCCGCACAGCCCCCTCCACTTCTGGACATCTATTGCAGTTGTGAGAAGCCAAGGAGAGTGCGGAGAAGAGCGCGAAGTGAGTGAAAACCTTTTCCGGATTGCTTGTGGTGGAGGTGCGGGCCCATCACCCCGTGCTGAGCAAAGCAACTCTGGGGAAGTCTTTGCGCCGGCCAGAAAAGGTCTTCACTCCCTTCCTCTTGCAGCATGTCCCGATGCAAAAAACGCTGAGATTGGCACACTTGGGGCTGCTGCTGCGATGTCTAGGGAGGCTAAACCAAGCTGCGCGCCTCTCCCAGCCACCTTCGTAGCTTCCCAGAGCGCCGAGAACCTTTGCACTCTCCTCGGCTCCTCGCAATTGCAATAGATGTCCAGAAGTGGTGGAGCTGTTGGGCTGGAAACCCAAGCCCCACAGCTCCACTGAGAAGACTTTTCTGAGAAGAGAAACTTCTTGGGTACAGCTGCACCCGAGCTGGTGGAGTGCCCACAACCACCCACCCATTGCCAGGGAGACAGCCAGTGCAGGTGAGTGTGTGGTTGTTCTGATCCCATGGGCACTCCACCATCTCGGGTGTAGCTGCACCTGAGAAGTTTCTCTTCTCAGAAATGTCTTCTCAGTGAAGCTTTGGCAGCCTGCCTGTCCCTTTCAGGTGCTTCGATCCCCGGGAGGGAAGGGGCCAGGGGGAGCATAAAGGGACCCGCAGCAGATTCTCTCCCCCCATTCATAGAGTAGTTGCTGCTCCCTTTATGTGGATGTAATGTGATATTTTGCAAGGACTGAGAAATCTCTCATGCAGTCTCTGAACAAGAAAAATGTATTTGTATGTTAATGGGGGAAACAGGTGGGCTAATTATAATCTTAAACTATTTTTGGCTTACTATACAGATAATTTAGTGCAAAGCCATGCACAACAATATTAGATTTCTGTGGTTTTATCTTCCTTGGTTGGTTTTGGGGAGAGCTATGGAAAGCTAAAACAAATGCTGTGTAACAAGGAAGTGTTAAACATTCCTTTTGATTCATTGGAGAATTAAAACCAAACATTATTTCAAAGGAGATAAATTTCATATCATGCAACTTTCATCAAAACTGTTTTACATGCCCTTAAATCTTGGGGTGGGGTGGGGGACAGTTGTGAACATCTAGGAAGTAGGGTAGTAGTGGCAAATATCTTAGAATAATATTGTGATGCAACTATTATAAATTGTTCAGCAATAATTTAACTAAAAGAATTGTGCATACTATATATAAATTGTTACTTCTTAGCAGGAAGTCCAATATTTTTTTCTTTGCATTTTCCCATTTGGCTGAGTTTTTCAGTACTCTGACATACTATTCTTTTTTATTAGGGATATATTTATTGGGTTTCAGTCTCCCATCAGTTAAGAAGACAAGAACTGCAAAGCAGGTGGTTGTGTGGAAATATCATAAGTATTTTTGGAATATATGTGTGATGCTACCATTGTGAATTTCTTGTTAAGAACACTTATCAAGTTTTAATGTTATGACTGTCTAAGTTATTTAGAGGGTGAGTGCTTGCTTGTTTCAGTAAAGTACAAATGCCATAGCAAAATACCTGTTTACTCATAGGTATATCCCTGCTTAAATTGCTTGATAGCAGTGTGCAGAAACTTTAAATTGTATAGCGCACAGCACTAAAGAAACCTTATATAGCAGTGACTACTCTTGAGGGTCCACATTGGCTGTTTCTGCTTCCAAGTGATGCTTTTGAAATCTATTGGAACATATTAGGGATTTCTGCCCTGGACTCTCCTTTATGATGGGATTTTGAGACACTGGAAAGCAGTGGGAACTTTTGCTTCTAAGTACTACCAAATCCAGTAAGAAATTGATTATCTTTCCTTGAGCCTCTTTATGCAGGGACAGGTGCTGAAAAATCCTTCAAAGAAATGGAAACAGTGTGTGTGTGTGTGTGTGTTTGGAGGGTGGTTGTTTCTGTTGTGTAGGATTGGAATATAACTTATTGGCCCTGGATTTTGAGGGTGGAGGGAAGTTGCAGAAGCTGAAATGTGGTTGGGGCAGACTGGGGAGTCCTATGTTTTCTCTTTTACATTTTCAGAGATTATATACAGTATAAAGAGTTAACAGTTGCACCAATTGTACTTTATGTTTGTGTGCACAAAACAAAGAACAGGTAGTTCAACACATGACTGCCAAGCCACTCTGACTCGGTCACATGGCTGCCAAGCCACTCTCACCCGGTCACATGACTGTCAAGCCACTCCCACCCAGTCACATGGCTGGCAAGCCACTCCCACCCAGTCACATGGCTGGCAAGCCACTCCCACCCGGTCACATGGTCAACAAGCCACTCCCACAAACCAGGCCACATCTACAAAAGAGGTTCTAAAAAAATTTGAAACCCATCACTGGATAGTGTCTGTCATAGACATAGACACACTACCATGTAAATTACTATTGATATATAAAAGATACATGTGTATGGGGAGGGAAGGTATTAAAAAGATAAAGACAGTGGTTGCAGCAATTCAAAGACCCAATGCTTTGTAGATGTCCAGTGTCAGCAATAAAAAGGAGTAGGACTTTGATCACACTGCACCATTGCCATCACTGCAGGAATACTGATAGATGCTGTTGGGTAGTATATTTGTATGTAGTCACAATCACAGTCAATTTGTTTAAAAAGAAAACACTTTGTCAAGACTGCTGGTGAAGAAAAGGATTGAAACCGATAATTTGAATGGCTGCTCCTTCAAAGAGATAAACAAAATAAAAGAAAATTGGAGATGAATGGGAAGAACACCTGTGTTTCCATAGGAAGGATAGTCATGCAATATGTTTTTATATACTCATGGCAACAGTGTGTGTGTGTGTGTGTGTGTGTGGTGGTGTTGTTTTTAAAAACTGATTCTCATTCAGTTGAAAGAAAAGAATGCTTTTAACAATCCTTCCATTGGCAAGAGGATTTTGGTGAAAGTCTCATGTATGGATTTCATGATCTTCTTTGTACTTATCAATTATAGGAATGCCAGGGATGAATGCATGAGTGTCTCACTGTTCTCATCAATTCTCATCAGCATCCGTTCAATACCAAGGAAATACATAATGAGTAAGGCAGTGCAGTGGGTCAGCAGTTAAGATCCTGAATATGTCATCTGGAAAGCTAAGAGCCCGAGTTTGAGACCCAAGCACTGTGTGATATGATGAGCTCCAGTTTCTCTCTCTAGCTCCTGCCAACCTAGCCCTTTGAAATCTTGTAAATGTGAGTAGATAAATGGGTACCACTTGAGTGGGAAAGGTTACTGCATTCCATATTTTCATTCTAGTCATGTGATGGTGGAAACATATCTCAGACAATGCAGGCTTCCTTTGCTGAGAATCAGATGTCCCCTTGAGTCAGTCTTGACTGGACAGTGGAAACCTTTGAACCTTTTAACATGATCAGAGACATTTAGTTACTGGACATTTTCAGATCAGGAAAGTAATTTTATTGTGATGGGAAGTCATATAACATCTATATCACCATCTATTATCTAGAACCGTGATGGCGAACCTATGGCACGCGTGCCACAAGTGGTACGCAGAGCCATTTGTCAGGGCACGCGAGGCGCTGCCCTGTGAGTTGGCCAGCGAGCGCATGCTATTTTTCGCCTTCCCCAGGCTCCAGAGGCTTTATAGGAGCCTGGGGAGGGCGAAAAGAGCCTCCCCCCCCGGAGGCTTCAGGGACCGTCCCTGAAGCCTTCGGAACGCTTAAAACCACCCTCCGAGCAAACCGGAAGTGACTTCCGGGTTGCTCGGAGGGTCGTTTTAAGCGTTCCGAAGGCTTCAGGGACTGTCCGAGGCTGTCCTGATGCCTTCGGAGCGCTTAAAACGACCCTCCAAGCAACCCAGAAGTCACTTCCGGTTTGCTCGGAGGGTGGTTTTAAGCGCTCCGAAGGCTTCAGGGACCGTCCGAGGCTTCCCTGATGCCTTCGGAGCGCTTAAAACGACCCTCCGAGCAACCTGGAAGTCACTTCCGGTTTGCTCGGAGGGTGGTTTTAAGCACTCCGAAGGCTTCAGGGAAGCCTCTGGACAGTCCCTGAAGCCTCCGGAGGGCCTCCGGGGGGTCGGGGGAGGCTCTTTTCGCCCTCCCCAGGCTCCTATAAAGCCCCTGGAGCATGGGGAGGGCAAAAACAAACATGTAAAAATGGGGGGGTTGCGCGTTTTGCGTGCATGCGCACTGGGGGGGTCGCAGGTTGCATTATGGGTGCGGCACACCCGCACTCGACCCCCCTGCACTCCCCCCACTTGTGGCACGCGAGCCAAAAGAGGTTCGCCATCACTGATCTAGAACAATAAAGAAAGCTCAAAAATATCAATCACAGAAATCCACAAATCTCCTGGGAATAAGTTTGAAAATCAAAAGCCCTTTGACAGAAGAAGAAAACTTCTTAGAATTTGCAAGACCACTTTGTCATGGCATTTTGTTATACCTGAAATTGGGAAAGTTATAGGTACATAAAATTTCTGCTCTGTTCATGCTTATTTTTTCAGTCAGGGAGACCTTTAATCTTCTTTCTTTAAGAGCAATTATACTCAGTCTGTAAGAAAGATGAAAATGGAATTGAATACCCTTCCATTGGTGTTCTTTTGAAGACTGTTTATTAATTATTTATTCAATATTCCTTTAATGTTTTCCTTCTTATTCTTCTGTTCTTTCTGTTTTATGCCTTAGCCAAGGTACATTACTACATGTACTTGCAGATAAGCAAAGAATTTTAGATGACAAAATACCTTCCCCCCAAATAGGTTCTGCTTATCCACAGTTTATTTGTGCATATTTACAGTAATATTTTAAAAGTATCTAAATATCCCATATAACAGTGATGGCGAACCTATGGCTCATGTGCCAAAGGTGGCATACAGAGCCCTCTCTGCTGGCACATGTGCCGTTGCCCCAGGTCAGATCTCTGTGGCGTTAATTTTGTGAGCTTCTGTTTCCCTGCAAATCATGAAACAGAAGCTCATGAAAAAAGATCTTACGTTTTGCCACACTGCCAGTGTTGGGATGAACTGCTTCCCACCAGCCAGCTGGTCTTTGGGTCTCTGCTGCACATGCGTGCATATCCATGCATGTGTGAGCATGTCTGTGCATGCATGCACGCATGCTCACACATGCACTTGTTCATGCATGTGTGCACCAGGGGTGGGTTGATGCCGGCATTACTGCCAGTTTGCAACCTGCATGCAGTGTGTGCGCTATACATGCCAGACATGCGCTGTGCGTGCCAGGCATGTGCTGTGTGCACCAGATGTGCGCTGTGCGGGGCAGATGTGTCCTGGGTGCACCAGATGTGCGCTGCACATGTGTGCGCTGTTTTATGTAAATTGTTCTGCATGCATGTGCAGAACAATTTACAGTGAACTGCGCATGTGCAGTCACTCAAATTCAAAATGGTGGTGTCCACGCAACAGTGAGGGAACTGGTTCAAGGGCGTGTCAGGCCTGGATCAATGCCAGTTCTGCGACCCAGGCCTGAGTTCCACTACCAGTTCAGCGAAACCAGCAGCAACCCACCTTGGTGCGCACCCCTTTCATTTTAAGCATGCAACTTTAGTTTAAGCAATCAGTTTGGGCACTCGGTGTCTAAAAGGTTCGCCATCGCTGCCATATATAATCATAGATAAACCCATCCATAGATAAGCTGATTTTTACCTTTCTTTTAAAACAAAATACTATGACAAAGGTATCACCTTTAAATAAACCAATTGTGAAAATCCAAACATATGAAATGTTGAGAGTTGGTTTATCCATGGAGGCCACCATTTTCATGGTATCTTGGTTAAAAAAATAAAATCTGAGGACTGCTTAAGACGTTTATCTACAGATGGGCCTATACAAGCATAGTGTGGACAGTAGTATTAGATTAAATGCAAAAAATGATAGCACAGATTGCAGAAAGAGCATGAGCATTTCCCATAGGGATGGGGACAGATACGCGATTAGTACTCTGAAGAAAAATAAATACCTTGTTATTCAAACAAAATCTACGTGCTCTATCAAACAAGGGCACCCACATAATCTATGCAGATATGCAGGTAGACCAGAGGTGGGTTTCTGCTGATTCGCCCCATATCGAGTGAACCAGTAGTGGTGACAGAGGGAGGCTACACCCATCCATCCAGACGCTTCTGCGCAAGCGCAGAAGCATCACACGAGTGCGCTCACGAGCGAACCAGTAGTAAAATAAATTGAAATCCACCACTGAGGTAGACCTCACTTAACTGCCCTATTTAGCACTGTTTGAAGTTATGATAACATTAAAAAAAAAGTAGCTTTACAACTAGTCCTCACACTTAGATTTGCCACAGCATTCCCACGATCACATGATCAAGACTTTGCAATTGGCATTTATGATTGTTGCAGCATTCCATGATATGATCACTATTTGTGCACTCCGCAACCAGCTTCTGACAAGCAGAATCAATGAAGAAGCCGGCATTAAAATTGCAAATTGCTGTCACATAATGTCTCATTTAATGTCGGCAGCAGAAGTAAGCTTGTAAGCCTGTTGTGGTCGCATGATATCTCACTTAATGACCACATTGCTTAGTGACAGTTGTTGGACCCACTTGTGATAATTTAGCAAGGACTACTATAATTAGCAATGATGCATTGTGTTTAAGCTGGTGGAGAAAGAAGATGGGATATAATGTATGCTGGTATGTATCTTTTTCTGTGTGCAAAATCTAGTAACTGGGGAAAGATTTTGGATGCTGTAAATATTTAGCCAATGGTATGTCAAACAGAAGATTATGATTTATTCCCTTTTGTCTCAGAGAACAAGCCTTTTTATTTCACTGAAAGGTATATTCCAGTCAACTGTTAAGAAAAGCTTCTAAATAACAAAAGCAATCGATCTAAGACTAATTTTATAGCAAAATAATCCCCCTACATGCAAAGACATTTCCTGGATATCTTCAATGTGAAACTGAATTCATTGACAAAAAAGCACATTCCAGCTTCAGGATTTCATCCATGACTTTATCCATTTCATCCATCATTACCATAACTTGCCTACCAACTTAATCCTTAAAATGGGTATAGGCAAGATTTTTTCAGCTTTGTTTTTATTTTTCCAAATCTGTATTAGGTTCCCAAAAAGAAAGAGGGGAAGTTCATTCATCTAAGGCATAAGACTTTGATTTTTAAGAGCTTTGTGTTGTAATTGTCATGCATTCAACCATATTGGCAGCATTGGATTAAGGATTCCTCATTATTTAAATGAACTTTTCAGTTCTTTCTTTATAAAATCTGGCCTGTATAAAATGTCATCGTTAAGATACAGAATTTTTGTACAATTTCAAAAAAAAAATATTAGTGAAAGAAACAAAGCAAAATGGACAGAAGCTAAGGGATTATATCCTGATCTGAAACATCTGGACATTTACACTTCCTAACTCCTTTTACAACTTTTAAAAAGAAAAACTTTCACTAAAAACGAAGTCTTCTACAGAGAGGAAAAAAATGCAAATTTACTTAATATTCATAAAGAATAAAATAATCAATAATCACACTCTTCTGGATCATATAATGCACTTTAGTGAATTAAAAATCCAATGAAAAATTGCATATCAAAAGGTTTATATTTAGGAAAAAAAATTTACATTGATAAAACTGAAATCTGTTAAATTGTATTATGGTTTGTCAACCAGACATACACTTGAATATGTCATTATAATGATATTAGAATCATTACTGACCTCCGCTCCTTCCGTAAGGAACTCAAGACCCACCTGTTCCAATTAGCTGGCCTGACCCAATCGCAATCATGATCTAATCCCTTGATCTTCCTGACTGGTTATTTTAAATTGGGGTATTTTAATTTGGTTTTAATCATTAATTAATCTAGGCATTATTGTACAGACTTATGTTTAATTTGTTTTTATGGGGTTTTGTAATTTGCTGTATATGATGTTTTTTATAATGTTTTTATTCTGTCTGTACACCGCCCCGAGTCCCCTAGGGGAGAGGGAGCGGTTAACAAATCCAATAAAAGTAAAGTAAAGTAAAAAGTAATTATAAGATGGCAGTCTACTATTTGTGCAGTTTTTTGAAACCTGAGATTGACAATTTACTATTTACTTAAATATATATTTTTGCATAAAAATTCCTATTACTTTGCTATGAAATATATGCCACTAATCGTATGAAAATAATTGCAACTTTAAAATGTCAAAGAATTATTCACAAAAGGTAGATTCAAGCAGTGTGTTAAAATAGCACATTAGAAATGATGAGCTCTGAAATGAGAGTGACACATTTGCAATCTGCAAACTGTGGTGTATCATTACATTTAATGAAATTTTAGCAGGTTTCTTACTGGTTTCAAACATTTGTCAGAGAAAATGTTTAGAATTGATAAATTCAGAGGAAAAATCTTTTAGCAATAACCAAAAAAAAATCACATTTTGGTCTTATTCAAGAAATAAATAAGTACAACCATAGATTATACACATACCAATGTAATTGCTGAGTTTTTGTTACTTACTACATAGGGACGCGGTGGCTCAGTGGCTAAGACACTGAGCTTGTCAATCAGAAATGTCAGCAGTTAGGCGGTTCGAATTCCTAGCACCACGTAAAAGAGCTCCCATTATTTGTCTCAGCTTCTGCCAACCTAGTAGTTTGAAAGCATGTAAAAAGGCAAGTAGAGAAAAATAGGGACCATCTTTGGTGGGAAAGTAACAGTGTTCTGTGCACCTTTGGCATTTAGTCATGCCGGCCACATGACCATGTTGACGTCTTCAGACAGCACTGGCTCTTTGGCTTTGCAATGGAGATGAGCACTGTCCCCTAGAGTTGGGAACGACTAGCACATATGTATGAGGCGAACCTTTACCTTTACCTATAATT